>NW_025963779.1:89702598-90207598 GCF_023055435.1 Haliotis rufescens | reverse complement strand
GTACTGACACAGATGTACTGACAGATGCACTTTCACATATGTACTGACACATATGTACTGACACATATGTGTACTGACACAGATGTACTGACACAGATGTACTGACACATATGTAATAACACATATGTACTTACACATATGTACTAACACATATGTACTGACACATATATATTAACACATATATACTGACACATATATACTGACACATGTATTCACACATATGTAGTGACACAAATGTACTAACACATATATACTGACACATATGTACTGACACATATGTGCTAACACATGTACTGACACATATGTACTGACACAAGTGTACTGCCACAAATGTACTGCCACAGATGTACTGACACAGATGTACTGACACATGTGTACTGCCACAGATGTAATGACACAGATGTACTGACACTTTTGTACTGACACAGATGTACTGACATAGATGTACTGACACATATGTACTGCCATAGGTGTATTGCCACATGTGTACTGACACAGGTGTACTGATATATGTGTACTGACACAAATGTACTGACATAGATTTACTGCCACAGATATATTGACACATATGTACTGACACATATGTACTGCGACAGATGTACTGACACAGATGTACTGACACATATGTACTGACACAGATGTACTGTTATAGATGTACTTCCACATATGTACTGACACATATGTACTGCCACAGGTGTACTGACATAGATGTACTGACACAGATGTACTGACACATATGTACTGACACATATGTACTGACACATATGTACTGACACAGATGTACTGACACAGATGTACTGTCACAGATGTACTCACACAGATGTACTCACACATATGTACTGCCACATATGTACGAAGAGATGTACTGACACATATGTACTGACACAGATGTACTGACATAGATGTACTGACACATATGTACTGACACATATGTACTGCCACATATGTCCTGACACAAATTTACTAACACATGTGAACTGACACATATGTACTGACACAGATGAACTGACACATATGTACTGACACATATGTACTGACACAGATGTACTGACACAGATGTACTGACACAGATGTACTGACACAGATGTACGAAGAGATGTACTGACACAGATGTACTGACACAGATGTACTAACACATGTACTTCAAATATGTACTGTCACAAATGTACTGACACAGATGTACTGACACAGATGTACTGACACATATGTACTGACACATATGTACTGGCACAGATGTACTGACACAGATGTACTGACACAGATGTACTGACACAGATGTACTGACACAGATGTACTGACACATGTGTACTGACACATATGTACTGACACATATGTACTGAAACATATGTACTGACGCAGATGTACTGACACATGTGTACTGACACAGATGTATTGTCACAGATGTACTGACACAGATGTACGAAGAGATGTACTGACACAGATGTACTGACACAGATGTACGAAGAGATGTACTGACAGAGATGTACTGACAGAGATGTACTGACAGAGATGTACTGACACATATGTACTGGCACATATGTACTGACACAGATGTACTTACACAGATGTACTGACACATATGTACTGACACATATGTACTGACACATATGTACTGACACATATGTATTGACACAGATGTACTGACACATATGTACTGAGACATATGTACTGACACAGATGTACTGACACAGATGTACTGACACAGATGTACTGACACAGATGTACTGACACATATGTACTGACACAGATGTACTGACACAGATGTACTGGTACAGATGTACTGACACAGATGTACGAAGAGATGTACTGACACAGATGTACTGACACAATTGTACTGACACATATGTACTGACACATATGTACTGACACAGATGTACTGACACAGATGTACTGACACAGATGTACTGACACATATGTACTGACACATATGTACTGACACAGATGTACTGACACATATGTACTGACACAGATGTACTGACACAGATGTACTGACATATATGTCATGCAGTACAGATGTGTCAGTACATGTGTCAATATATATGTATCAGTATATATGTGTCAGTACATATGTGTCAGGACATGTGTTAGTACATGTATGGCAGTACATATGTGTCAGGACATGTGTTAGTACATGTATGGCAGTACATATGGGTTAGTACATGTGGAGACATCCTACCACGAGGACATCTTACCACCGGGACACCCTAGAACGGGAACACCCTAGAACGGGAAAACCGTACCACGGGGACACCCTAGAACGGAAACACCCTAGAACGGGGACACCCTAGAACGGGAAAACCGTACCACGGGGACACCCTAGAACGGGAACACCCTAGAACGGGGACACCCTAGACCGAGAACACCCTAGAACGGGGACACCGTACCACGGGGGCACCCTAGAACGGGAACACCCTAGAACAGGGACACCGTACCACAGGGACACCCTAGAACGGGAACAACCTTGAACGGGGACACCGTACCACGGGGACACCTTAGGACGGGGACACCGTACCACGGGGGACACCCTTCAACTGGAACACCCCACCACGGGGACACCCTACCACAGGGACACCGTACCAGGGGGACACCCTTCAACGGGGACACCCTAGAACGGGGACACCCTTCAACAGGGACACCCTACCTCAGGGACACCGTACCAGGAGGACACCCTTCAACGGGGACACCCTACCACGGGGGCACCGTACCACGGGGACACCGTGTCAGGGGGACACCTACCAGGGGGACACCGTACCAGGGGGACACCCTTCAACAGGGACACCGTACCGCGGGGACACCCTTCAAGGGGGACACCCTACCACGGGGACACCCTACCACGGGGACACCGTACCACGGGGACACCTTACCACGGGGACACCGTCCCAGGGGGACACCCTTCAAGGGGGACACCGTACCACGGGGACACCCTACCACAGGGACACCGTACCACGGGGACACCTTACCACGGGGACACCGTACCAGGGGGACACCCTTCAACGGGGACACCCTACCACGGGGACATCCTACCACAGGGACACCGTACCACAGGGACACCTTACCACGGGGACACCGTACCAGGGGGACACCCTTCAACGGGGACACCGTACCACGGGGACACCCTACCACAGGGACACCGTACCACGGGGACACCTTACCACGGGGACACCCTACCACGGGGACACCCTACCACAGGGACACCGTACCATGGGGACACCCTACCACGGGGACACCGTACCAAGGGGCAGCCTACCATGGGGACACCCTTCAACGGGGACACCGTACCAAGGGGGCAGCTTACAACGGGGACACCTTCCCACGAGGATAGACTTTGTGGTGGTCTCACGATGACGGGATTACTATTTACATGATGTCCGCATGTGCACTTTCAGTATTCAACAAAGATGCTACTGTATATTACCACGGGGACACCTTACCACGGGGACACCGTACCAGGGGAACCCCCTTCAACGGGGACACCCTACCACGGGGACATCCTACCACAGGGACACCGTGCCACAGGGACACCTTACCACGGGGACACCGTACCAGGGGGACACCCTACAACGGGGACACCGTACCACGGGGACACCCTACCACAGGGACACCGTACCACGGGGACACCTTACCACGGGGACACGCTACCACGGGGACACCCTACCACAGGGACACCGTACCATGGGGACACCCTACCACAGGGACACCGTACCACGGGGACACCCTACCATGGGGACACCCTTCACGATGACGATGACGGGATTACTATTTACATGATGTCCGCATGTGCACTTTCAGTATTCAACAAAGATGCCACTGTATATTACGATGAAAGTCTTTCTATGGCCCAAGATTAAAAGCTGTTGCTTTAGTTAAAACACTTCCTCGGCCGGAGCTGCCTATACAGGTCACATCAGGGGACAAAGGTATTCCTAACGATTTCTGTTTGAAAAGAGTCAAATATTAAATGCCTGTGCAAATTTCACTATCAGTGATCAAATTCTAACAAGGTTTCCTCTTGTAAAGTATTTCTGAACAGATTGGTATCGATAACACCTGGTGTTGAACATTACATCTTTGCTGCTGCTGTTGCTGTACTTTCAGCACGTATGAGCTTCACATATGAAGTAAAGCATGTGGGAGTGGGCGCGTCTCGTGTCGGGAGTCCGGATCAGAACAGGTCGAACAATATCATGGTGAGAGCCGACGAATATGAAGATCGGTTGGACAGACTCCGGCTGCCACGTGTCTGACCCAACGTCATCAACCCTGATGGCGTAGGACGCTGCTGATGCTTTCAATCACCGGTTTGCCTGGTCCAGAATCGATTCTCTATATGCCGCCGTGATGTAGCTGGAATATTGCTGACAGCGGCGTAATACAACATTGACGCGAACACTTTCACCACCAGACTACCCACGGTCCCACCCCAGCGTGAATGACTGGACTTAGGTCCCATCCTCGGTGACCAAGGTTATTATACCTCCACTCTATTAGGATATATACCCTGGATGCTACCATAGTCTTCTTTTGAGTCTGCATTGAATAAAACGACGCTAAATATAGCCGTCCAATCAAATTACTCTGTTGAGCGAGAGGAATATTGTGCTAACGTAGTAATAGGAGAGATCGGGGTACTGACGTCACTTCCGGAACGAAGAAATGATGGTTCTTGAAACTATAAACATTCAGTACTGAAAGAAAACGTAGTTTGTGACGAATGAACGGTTTATTTGTGTCTCACAAGATACACAATGAACAGTTATGGGACTTATATACACATATCTATTTCAATGCAATATATGACTATATTTATATGTACACGATAAACACGATTAAGCATCACAAGACAGTCACATGAAATTGATTGGATAATAAATAGAGTGACGTATGTACATTGCAGGAAGACGATTCGTGTTGAAGACTACTGAGCACTAGATAATGGGATAAATGTGTAAATAACACCAATATGATATATATGCAAGCTATATACAATAAACTATTTACAGGGTCTCTGTGGTGAGCTACTCGACTTCTTTTGGTTTTCTGTGTACAAGAGAATGTTTTGTATATGAAAATTCTAAGTTACATAAAGCACGTAATTTGTCACAAAATGTGAGATATTGCACAGGTGCCCGTAATATAAATATAATATACAATGATACTCATGAATAGAATCGGATGTTCCATGTGAAGTTATGTACATTCTTAAAGAGATGGGTGGGTTCATTGTTTTGCATTTATAGATGTGGGAAATGTGTAGTCGAAGAGGATAGCGATAAGACGTCTTTCATACAAAAATACTGTGCAAAAATTCAAAGTATTCTGAAGAATGTTGTATAAATCCGACTGTGACTGTGTTACCAAAGGGAAGTAACTACTGCTGCAAGAACTTCATATCCTTCAAAATGATCGAGATCACGTGATTTAACTGACTAACCACGTGGGCCAGCGAATGTCTTTGAAAATTTTATGAACACTTCAACTCTTAAACATATCACAAAGCAGTTTCTCCATTGGTGTGTTGCCGATAGTTCTGCCAAAAAACAGCCTCTCGATCCGGTCTGACGGAACGTATCTCAGCGTTGGGAGGAGAAGCAGCAGACGGCCAAATCTGAAAGAAAATATTCCAAATTAACTTCACTGACAGAACGTGACAAATATTTGAATAAAAAGTTTTTCCTGTGCAACAAACTGTTGGTCGGATGGAATTATCCTCATAAATCGATGTTTACTTCAGCCCCGAGTGATCGACGCTTTGTATTTTATTAGGTGAAATGGCTCAACTGACGCGCACCCTGTGACCGTGGTTCACAAGTCGACCTCAGCACTGCAACCGTGTCATGTCCATGTCAGATCATAGAAGAGTTATATCTGTGGTAAGTTTATGTTAAAGTATTGAAGTCACGACTCTGCTAAGTCTATGTTAAAGTATAGGAATTACGACAGAGGCAAGCCTCTGTTAAGTATACAATAGGTTACTACGGTGATAAGTCGATATTAAAGTATAGGAGTTACGAATGTCGTAGCATCAAGATAGACATGTGACTTTGAGACTTGGAAGATGACCTGATCGTACCTGCAGGGTTGTGTTGGATGCTGTGCCCGGATGTGCTGGCCAAGCATGACCTGAGCCTGGTCCTGAAGGTTCTCGACCTGGGGCGGGTCCTTCAAGCTGCGCGTGTCTAAAGGGAGATAACTCCGTATAAGTAAAGGCATTTTCGCGTCATGAAATGAGATAAGTCCTTGCTTCCAATAAAAAAAGTATTTGTTAACCTAAGACAAAGAACACATACAGTGGTGTATTTGCGCTTATTCCTATGCAAAGTTATTCAATAAAGGGTATTTGTACATTGACGTTGAGGTGCAATTATTAATTTTCATCACATCGTAATGAAATGGTTCGCGTACTGGAACGACCGAAGGCTAAATGTTATCAAGCAACCATTATCATTACTTAAGCATTACGTAAGAGGTCGATACAACAACATAAAACATGAACAGAGCATTGGTATGAAGTTGGGTTATTCTTACCTGGTTTGAAGAGCACGATGGCCTTGAGACAGGCGAATTCTGCAGGGTCGACTTGGATGGCTTTGAACCTGACCATGACCTCTTGAAGCACGCGCATATCAGAGAAAGGAGAGATTTTTCCGTTTTGTGCGTTGGGAGCGTGGTCAGGGAGCACAAAGAGTGGACACGCATCCATCGGCATTGACCACTGGATCGCACAGAGAAGGAACAACTCACTCCAGGCTTCTTCGAGAAGGATGACCTGGAAGAGACCAATAGAACTAATTTATTACAACGATTACAGATTTTGATTATCGATCATGACCTTCTTGACTGCGCGCCGCCATTTTGTTTGAAGCAAATGCAAGCGATATGAGAAGTGGAATCTGATTGGTCAATAAGAGGGACATGGAAGGGACATAACTCGTAATAGCCACTGGTAACGCTTCGATAGAAACCAGAAATTCCAGCTTAGCTCGGCAGGGGTGGAAACTGGACTTTTACAGTCAGTTAACTCCCTTGCCTCTGGAAGATGGACATTATCACACAGTCCTCACCTGGTCTCTGAAAGGGAGGTTGGCAAAGGAAGGCAGGTTCTTGGACCACTTGACTGCCATAAAGAGAAGTCGTGCCGAGCACTCGTAGATGGTTTCCTGCCCCGCCGGATATAGGGTGATTTCTGGGTAAATGTGGGGTTGTTGAGGGGGCGCTCGCTCCTGCTCTACGCTAGTGACATCGATATTTTCTTCTTGAATGGCTGGAGAAGAAATGACATGTGTGATACACAAGCAGGTTGGTTAACTACATCAGGTTGTTTCACGTACTCAAACAGCAATAGTTACTCTTACATGTCTTATGTACATATATTAGAAGAAACTGCGAATGTTTTTTGAAAAGGGAAATCAGAACAGCCCATGTGTTTCAGATGACCAACACAGCGGATTTCAAAGGATGAGCCTGCAGCCGGCCAAGGGAGATAACTATGTCCTTAATTGACGCGTTACTGCGGAGCCGGAGAAAGGTATCGTGTGGCCCAAGTAAACCCTTGTATCCACATCGACTACTACTACTACTACTACTACTACTACTACTACTACTACTACTACTACTACTATTAAAACCACTACTATTTTTAACTTCGGGACAATACCGCCCCTCGTTTGAGTGGACACAGACCTGCATAAAACTAGTTTTCCGTTATGACTGAGTGAGTGAGTATTGTTTTACGCCGCTTTTAGCAATATTCCAGCAAAAACACGGCGGGGGACACCAGAAATGGGCTTCAAACATTGTAGCCATCTGGGGAATCGAACCCGGGTCTTCGGCGTGACGAGCGAACACTTTAACCACTAGGCTACCACACTGCCCCTTTCCCGTTATGATCTGCGTAAACATGACCGTGTTTATTCTTTGATTTTAATATAGTCTCTACCTGAATCTTCTGGCTCGAGTTTAGCGCAAGTCTCCGCGGTCATGAGACTGGCCATAAAGCGGTGGTTCGCCCCGGGACTAAAGGCGGGGTGGGTTGCGGACACCGTGGCGTTGTTTGCCCCCAGGGGGTGCTCCAGTTCTCGATCTATCTGGTCCTCGCGCACCTGCGCTGTATTGCGGGGCTGCCGTTCATTCTGTACAGCTGCAACACAGACGAACTCAGATTGAGGAGAAGTGATGGCGACAACATCGTCGACGGTGGCAGTACAACAATGGGAGTCTCTTTAACGAGCACAGTACTTAAGGGAAGCCATCGAGCGATACCCAAAGGCTGGAAGACCTACAGTAACACGTGACCTAGATACGTCACGATGGAATTCACGTTCTTCACACGACACCAGACTTATCGTTCACGTGCACATGGGTAATATAAAACAAATTTACAAACTTTTACAACTTTTAGGAACATCAATATTATCTGTGTAGCCTAACAGGAATGTAACAAGAACCGATATGACAAGATTATGAAAAACTTGCATATCTTAAAAAAAATAGTGTTTTACTAGTTTGTTCCCTTGTTCCGTAATTTTTATGTCCATCAAAATCTCCAAGAGAAAATTACACACATTTGTCGCGGTTTCAACAGAATTTTAATAAAAATATCACGGGAACATGTATAAATTTTTGGGGATATTTCTGCGGTGTAATCGATTGCAATTTTAATTAATTGCCAAATTCAAAGACCAAATAATTTCTTTCTTTTATATTTTTTTTCACTTCAACACAAGAGTGTACAACAATGGGATGCAATCCCAGCATGCTATAATGTTTATTTTGGTAATACACTTCAACTGCTTTCCATCAGATATGAATAACTCGGAGATTCTACGGTCTCTGATGTATTTTAGTGAGATGACACGTCTTATCATTATTAACTTTTGTCATAAACTTTAACAATGGTAAGTTATCAGATAACAAACTTCATGTCATCATGGCAAATCGCAAGAGCACTTACACCGACGCCGCAATGTAAATACCAAGACAAATTATCATCTGCCATTGATTTGGAGGATTATTTCACCGGAGAACAAATTCCCTGACTACAAAACGCTTCCGAGGAATTAAACCGATAACAGCACTTGACATTTAGCAATATTATCATAATTGACAACAATCGGGAAACGCTCTGGTAAAACTATTTTGTATTTTTCCATTACGATGAGTCCGTAATTCCATCATTTTGATTCTGCTTTTTAATTTCCCGCGTCACGTGACTTGCACGCGTGCCGCTCCAGGTCACAAATTAGATCTCCTTCAAGAGGGATTTAATGTTTTGTAGCAAATAAAATTAATTCCTAATGTGATTTCCCCTTGATTGCGTTTACCTTCGGGCGTAGGAACGATGTTCGCCAGTAGAAAGACGATAGTTGAAGTTACTGTAAGTTTAATCGGTGTCACGTGATCAGATCAATACGCCATAAATGTTCGCGTTGGCCGGAAGATTCAGGGAGAGACGAGAGTGTGCCCATTCTTTGTCGTATAATTAATATCAACATATGTCATACTTTTGACAACAGTATCTTACAAAACAATCTTGACTGCCACTGGAATACATTGTTTCACAGTAAGTTTCTTCCATAAATCTAGAAATTAAATAAATAGCAAGCTAGACTCAGATTTACTTAAAGTTTACTTTTCTTTGCAATGCTGTGTGATAGACACTGCCTACAGATAGGATCTAAACCTATTCGCCGCAGTGAATTTAATTGGCCCCCGCGTCAGTCATGATAAACTGAGACTTGTCATGTCCCAGAAGTGTTGAGTCCTGTTCATAGGATTAAATTGTAAGATTTGAGATCCAATCTGTTGTCATCCTTGACATTCAGTGGTGCACGTTCCCCATCTGAGGGACGACTATATGGTGTATGACAGATACATACGTTCCTTGACATCCGGTGGTGCCTATTCCCGTCTGAGGGACGACTATACAGTGTAAGACAGATACGTACCATCCTTGTTCATCCCCATGGTGAGACACTTCTTGAGGCGGCACGCCTGGCACTGGTTCCGGTGCGCCTTGTCCACGTTACACAGACCCGTCCCTGCCTGGCACCTGCAGCAAACAGTACCATAAACCATGAATACCTGCCCCTACAGCAGACAGTACCATAAACCATGAATACCTGCCCCTACAGCAGACAGTACCATAGAACCATGAATACCTGCACCTACAGCAAACAGTACCATAAACCATGAATACCTGCACCTACAGCAGACAGTACCATAGAACCATGAATACCTGCACCTACAGCAAACAGTACCATAGAACCATGAATACCTGCACCTACAGCAGACAGTACCATAGAACCATGAATACCTGCACCTACAGCAGACAGTACCATAAACCATGAATACCTGCACCTACAGCAGACAGTACCATAGAACCATGAATACCTGCACCTACAGCAGACAGTACCATAAACCATGAATACCTGCACCTACAGCAGACAGTACCATAGAACCATGAATACCTGCACCTACAGCAGACAGTACCATAAAACCATAAATACCTGGAACCTACAGAAGACAGTACCATAAAACAACGAATGCTGGTTTAAATGTACAGACAAAAATATTGAATTGAAGCATCTAACTTTCAATGCCCCGATTTAAACATTCATTTGTGCATGACAGTGACAGGTTTGCCTCGCCTTTGCGAAATAGTTTTTGTTGCTAAGCTTGCTACAATAGCTTATCTAAGTGTCATTAGATTTGTACTTAATTATTTTAAATTGTGGTTAGTATGGTGTATATCAATAGTGTTCATAAAAACGACATTATTTTCTAATTTATTGAAGTGCTTTGAAACTATTTGTAGTTCAGTCAATTTTATTTTGACATCGTTGCGTGCATACCTGTATATTAGTTTTCTTCGAACACTTCTCTTGAAAAATCCACTGCAGCCATTGCATGCCAGAATGCCATAGTGTTTGCCGCTAGAGGTGTCCCCACACACAACACACAGTAGCCCAGGGCAGGGCTTCTTGGCCGGGCCACCCCCGGGACTTGGAGAGCAGCTTCGGCCCGACCCAGGGGAAGCCACAGAAATGTCGATAGAGTGGCTGAGCATGGGGGAGGGGGATTTTGTAGCGCATACCGTCACGGGGGACCCCTGGGGAGAGATGCGGGGGGACAGATCGGGACTCAGTGCTGGAAAGGAAATAGGATATACATTAGGCAAGACAACTTTGATCCAGAGGATCAACAAGTACGGCGCAAAGGAATATTGTAGCATACCTACCTATCAAAAAGCGTACATGTGTCACCAAGAAGCTAAAACGAATTGTTATTTGCGTGTGGTACCTTCAGAGTCAGGAATGAGAATATAGCACATTTCAGTTTCAATATTTATGTAATATAAAGAAGAAAACAAAAATATTATGAAAACATGTAATCTTTTTTTTTACAACAATGACATCCGGAAACATTTGTTATTGTTTTCAAAGAAGCACTTATTTAAACTGCCTAATCGGGGCTTAATATAATGCACCAGTTTTCAGCAGGTTTGTACGCCACAATTTCTTTGATAAAGTAGAACGATTCGTTCAGCTATTCTGTCTGGATGACAGTACGATACTTTATATATTGGTATTCATTTTATAGTGTATTTATGTGCTATGTATAACATTATATTTTCTCTTATTTCAGAACAGCACCTTACCTTTTAAAGTAATGAATTAGCTTATTATTAAACCATAACTAGGACATATATACTTACTGAATGTAAATAACATATACCAACAATGTCTATATGCGGATACAGTGCGTTTATGTTTGTCATATAATCTTATAAATGATTGTAGAAATTAGAATTTGTGGAAAAGAACATTTTGTGATAAAACACTGCAATGTGTCATGACTTCATATACATCAGACATTACATAAGGTCATAATAATTATTTATCTATGGTTTTAACTAATTTACATACGATTTCATCGTGTGTTTAGTTTTATTCAATAAAGTTTATTCAATAATACTATAAAATATTAACTTACTACAATCTTGACATGGGTCGTGTTAACTGACACCGATTTAGAATTGACCAGAATAAAATTGACATCCGTTTCTAAATAACGATTGATGCAGTTTGAAATTGATCGACATAATTAGTTAACTTTCGGGCCAACTCCAATTGAAATCAAATTTACCATTTCTGGAGCCTCTGCTTTTGGAAAGAGCAGTAAATTTCAGCAAAAGTGATATTTTCTCTATAATTGCAAGAAAAGCCAGATTTTGATAAAGCCACTTTGTAATAAAAAATCAAATCTTGATTCCATATAAATGACAAGTACTTCTGAAGTTCTGTACTGTTTTTGAAAATAAAAAACCGCCACAGCCCAGCTCTACGTTGTCAAGTAGTAGGTGCCTCGACTCATACGGTCCTCCAAGCCGGAGTCATTAATTCTGTCAAAGGGGCTAGTTGTTAGATCACTTTCTGAAACTTTTTCACCAACTTCGAATTGTCAATTTCACGCAAAATCGATTTTATGTTCGCTTGTGGAAAGTGCCAAAGTGACGTGTGAAATCGCGACCTCAGAAAGTGCTAAAACTCGAATAAGAAGCAAAAGGCGAGAAATAGCTGTTCAGCATTTGCTCATATATTACGTCCATATCAAATTCATTGTTGGCATCGCCCCAAAAAGGTGTCAGATTGCTTGTGAGAGCAATATATTTGTATCACTTCTCTTCTTTTCCTTAACAATTGGCTTCAAACTTTCCTTTTTATCCGAAAATAATTTTCAATTTCTTGAGATATATAGGGTATTTATCAAACACCATTATAACAGAGAAAACATCCCTGACAGCGTTCAATAAATTACCCTTGTGATGGACTAGGTTTTGAAAATGCTTGAAAGGGATCAATTTACTTGGATCCAATTCCGGAAAGTGATGGTTCCGTGTCTTGTGTTGTTTGTCTTGCACTTGTTGAAATACACCTAAAACATTCTGTCTAACATTCCAATCCAAATACGCTAAATTTAAAAACACTGTTTAAGTGTGTAGACGAAAAGCTATTTTCACGGTTTCAATTTCAATTTTGAACATTTCAGATAAGACTACTTTTCTCAGTTTTCATATGTTTTTTAGCTTCAAGAGCAGCCTACGTCAGGTAGTCAAGGGTGTGATATATAATTATACTTTATGACAACACGTCTAGGGATGTAAAGAAACAAAACAAATATAAAACGGATCAGACCAAGACGATGAAATCGGAACATTTCGAAATTAAAAATGACACTGTTACACAGATTACAATAACGTAGAATACCTTGATAATATTAATCTTTGTTATTACGCGTTTGCTCCATGTTGTTTGAAGGAAACGTTATTGAATGACGTCACGCGATTCGAATTCAAATCACTTGTCACTAACAGCGATTGCACAAACCAGATAAGAGATTACTAACAGATAAGGAATGAATCGGCTTATGCTTTTCGGATTGGCTCATTACAATATATAATTTCCGTCTGCTTTCAAGACTTCATTACCGTCATTCTTCAATTGCGTTCTCCGCTGGAGATCAAACCAGGTGACCTAAAGTAATTAGTAAAATGGGATCGAAAATGCTCGTTTAGCGAGCCTAGATACACACACCTTTCATCAGCTCACCTGCAATTTGGCGTTTCTTGATCGAAAAATTAAATTTTCATGAAAAGAGACTTGTGTTCTTGCAACAAACGGGTACAAGCAAGAGCAAAACGCGAGGACAAATGCCATGTGCTCACGACGAAAGGTCGCGGCAAAAGAGCGCGTGCTCCATGCACGCGTTACGAGAAAAATCGCCATTTGTTCATTGGAAGTTGTCGTTAGGGGAACTCGATGAAAAGAACCTATCATTTCCGGTGTTTGGGATCACCTTGTTTCCTAATAGGCCCGTCGGTGAAGATTGGGCCAGCAATTAATCTTTGAAATCGTTTGATTCGAGCGATAACGGGCTGAGGGCAAGATAGGGAATTGCTATTCAGGGCATTTTGCGATCGACTAATCGCGCTCATCAATATTTGAAACAAATGTTGTCGCAATTTTGTTTTTCAGCATGATTACCCCGAAACAAGATGGCGGTTACCCAGGCCACACGTGTTTAGAGATCGGTTTACATGCTTTCGGCGGTGAAATATGCCGACTGATTTACACATCTGTCTGAAAATAATATGTGCATGTGCGCAGCTAATATCTCCATGTAATAATTACGATGAGGATGTTTTTGAGATGAGTTGGATGATTATATTGATGTGTTTTGAAAGTGCGTCATCTCTGAATAAAAGAGGCACAACAATCACTAACACGCTTCAAGGAACGCTGTAAGGAAGAAAACTAGTGATGGTAATAAGCGACAAAACCCATTCCATATTCATAACAAATCTCCGCTAAAAGAGAGTCCATCGTACGATTCTGACTTTATAATGAACATGTGTGAATCAGTTTACAAAGTGACGATACCATACGTTCGCGAAATGAAGGCACCCGGCACAAACACATGCAAAGGCAAGTGAATTGTTCATGTCTTAAAAACGTTTTGAAAGCTTTACAGAGGCCTTGAATGATGAAACCTTGTAATGTAATGTTACGTCATTGTGCACATGACGAGCAAGAAATGTCTATATTTTTCAGGAAGCGAATCCGTAAAAAAGTCTTTTGTTTCTATAAAAAGTGACGGTATATTGTTTAGTAATATATTAGGTCTGCCTTTAAAAACACACTTCGGAAAGGTTTAACAACACATTCTCACATACATAGATAAAATATTTTCAATATTGGAATGATCTTAACATTTTAGTGATCGTTTTTATAACGATGACATTATCAATGTGGCTTTGAAATAAAATCCAGCGCGCTCAACAGCGACTTCGGGGGCCTATGACCTCCGACGGTTACAGTACATGTTTGACAAAAACCTCATGCAATGAGATGATGTGTTTATTGTGGCCCGCTTGAAATGATGTTGAGCTTCCTGCGCTATGAGATCCACCAATTAAGTATGTTTTACACCAACCTAACGGCTAGAAAATGTGGGAACAAAGCGTGATTTTTGCAAAATAAATTTGAAAAAGTTATTGATCATAATATAGATATTGTTTGAAATTGTAAATTATCGAAAAACGGTCGTACATCTATCGGTGAACTAATATATTGGTCCGTTTATATATCCTAAGGAAATTCATTTCAGTGTAAATCAAGGAGTTTTTAAATCTTTGAAATGAGAAAATAATCATATTTCATGTGACTTTTTTATAGCAGAAAACTGACATGTTTTGAACTTAACTTATTTGATTAAGTACGTGCTGTGACAACTGCCACCAAAAGAGTTTCAAGTACTTCCAGATTTATAAAAAATCCTAATAAACTGGTTAAAAATATTTCTTGGTTTGAACAACGTTACTGGTGGTAGCAGACTGCAAGTGATATGATGATAGTCCCAGTTTGACGCAGGTGTTCCAATCTCCCTCTTGTCCCATGATAGGCTTTTTACTCCGATATTGACATGCAATCGGCATGAAATTGACGTGATTGTTTGACAAATGTTAGGTTCAGCAACATATCGAACACACCTGTATTTTCCTTTTGAAATTACTGTTTTCGTCTTTCTGCGGTCACTTTGTATAGCATCGACCAGTGGTCACTTGAAAATTTAATTTATTTCGCTAAAGAAAATGTTTGCTTGTCTGATAAGCCTCTATTGTCATGTTTCTCTTTTGAAGGGGACTGGGTGGGAGGTGTAAAATGCGACCTGCAAGATTGCTAATAACATCGGCAATTGCGAACAATAAGCAACATTGTCACGGCGTATTTGCTTCTTTGGCGAATATTTGTTTGTGTAATGTAACTTGTTCATATCAGAGGTGAGATTTCCTCTTTGAAATGTCTTGATTAAAGTCAAATAGGTTTTCCAAACATGTTTGTGTGTGTGTATATTCATATGAGGGGATAAGCCGTGTGGTCTTTGGGTTGTAATTTTCAAATGCTTTAGTCAGGTTTATCTAGCTCGGATCGCATCAGGCACGACCGTGGGGAAACATCAAACGAGAGTGATCTCTGAAGCCAAATTGAAAACTAAAATTAGCATGAGTTTCATCCCTTGTGCTCTGTTCATTTCTAATTCAAGAGATGAGCAAGGCTGTTTATTCTCCGGCTTGTGAAATACGGTCTAGTCGCGCTCGACTGTCAAATGTCAAGTCACGGATCCGATGAAAAGCACAGTACCTAGGCTCGAACTTGTACCTGGGAATTGACAAGGTATCCTAGTTCACCACATGAAAGGGTTGAAAAGTTTAGCTCTATTAAGAACACACCCCTACCATTTATTATCCTTTTCTTCCCCTCGCAACTCGATTTCGTCTTATTTGCTATAGAGCTCATAACAAACCCGTATACAACAACGATCTTGTGTGTTGATTGAATTAACTGTCCCGTCGAGCAGTTTTATTCATCCCGCTCCCCATGCAAGGATAATGGAATTAGACATGGCAGTAAAAGTAAGATTGGGCACTAATCTCCCCCGATCCTATTGTCACACAATCAGCCGATGATTCCCCCTTTAATGTAATTGAAATCAAGAACGCGCCGGACATATAACGACGGCTGTTCAAGCCAGGCCTGTTGACAGAGCGAGGTCTGGGCCAGGGAGATACACTCTGTCGTTGCCTTTTGCCCCTTGATGAAACGTACATCGTATACAGGATAGTAATACCTCACTTGCCCCCTTTTACAGAATTTTACACAAATACGCGACACTGAATAACGAAATAACCGTTTGATCTCCTCCGTACGACTGAAGGTAGAGCGTTTTAACAAAGCATCAAAGCGGACAGTGTTGAATATAGCGCATCCTTACTATGAATGCTAATGCAGGGACTACCTTGGTATGTGGTTGACTGTCATGAAGTACACTGTCTCCACAGTCGACGAAGTTGATGAGATAAGGGAGGGGACGAGAGGATAATGGGGAGGATCGTATGGCGTGACTCATACCATCTCTCACTTCTATCCTGACTGTGGTATGTGTTTTGACCCAGCAAGACATTATACGAAACACATTAATCAAACTTAATGGATCTAATTTTAGTTTTATATTTTCGAACTGTATAATTATCAAAAGAGGGGGCTACATCTACGATGTATGTTAATGTTGAAAGTTATGTACGTGTTATATACATGAAATGTCAAAGATTAAGATAACCGGTATAGTTGTTAAGTTTTAGATCTATACGAGGATAATTTGGAGTAACATGGGATAGACAGATGTACTATACTGAAGTTTTATCATTCAGTTATCAACATATTTCTTTTTAAAAAAAACCCATAACATTTAGCGAAGTGGTCCATTTACAAAGTCCTCTTACTGGATTAACTATGTATTGAAATCACTTAATGATACAAGGATATGTAACAAAGAGTTCCAATGAGCACAATCGTTACTTTAAGTAACATATGAACTATTTCCCCATGCTCTCAATATACAATCTGGCTATCAACCACTAATTTAAATGCGTAAATATGCACTATCTCGCGATACCGATAAATAATTGTGACAAAACATATGTATGGGTATGGGTTAAGTAACGTCATGTACACCCGGTGACACACTACATTCTTAGTCGATTCCTACATTATGTGCAGGGGAAGGAAAGCTAAAAGTTATGCTTGTTGTCTCCCAAGTAACAACAGAAAGATCGATGTACCAACAGGATTACTAGAATACTTTAAGTCAAATCAAAGTTCCTAAGTGGATATACGAGAGACAGCTGCATATCAATATCGCTCAATACTAATTCGTGTCTGAAAAGTTCTTCTTAAAACTTTGCGTTATGTAAGCTGTTTCCAAAATAATTCCGGATTGAATTTCTTACAAAAGCAATAGAGAAAGGTGGCTTTTAATTTCCTAGGAGCGATTTGCTGGAGATGCATTAGCGGTGGAGAGACAAACTAGCAGCAAAATGGCATGAGCAAATTGTCACAAGTTTGAAAGAGCGCTCATTTTTCACCGACATCGTTCTCGCGAGATAAAACGTAATCCCACGGGATTAACGTGTCCGTCTGAAGTGATATTGAGTTGTCGAATTTCGCGTCAATTGCGCATCGCCGTATTTGCAGATAAATCAGCTCGCAATGACATTAGATCAGAATTATGGTCCAGCGATAGGAGCTTGATGTAATTTTTCCTCACAGGCGCTGATAAGATTGTTATGAAATCTCTCGACCAGCCACAAAAACAAGATTTCCACCCATTTTCCCACACCGCAGTCAAATATATTTCTATCTTATCAAAAACGGCCGAGGTTTTTCAGGTCCCGTCCGACACTCTGTGATTAGGGTATGATAGGGACTTGAGAAGGGGCTAAATCAAATGATGAGGGACAGTAAATTGAATCATCTCGTTTCCATGACCTTTATTGCATTTGGTCCGAGCACTATTCACCCCCGTCCCTTCTGGCTTTTTATATTTAATTTATGGCAATAGGGGAAGCCTTGTCGTAGGGCTTGACTGAGGAGGACTCAAAAGGACTTCAAGTGTCATTTCCAAGCTTGTAGCAGCTGCGGTAGCAAGTGAGGTCTATTTCTTGTCCCTATCGCACAAGACGTACAACGCGCGCCATTGCTATTTTAAGCTTTTCTCTCACTGCTCGCTAATTGCCTTTCCCTATTCCTCGACTAACGACTTAAATGTGTTCTGCTCGATGATGCTTTAATAAAGTTAACTGATATCATTATTCATTGCCTCAAAGCACAGCGAAATGCTTCTCAACCGGAGTGATTGGTGCTCCCTTGGGCCGCGACTAGCCCTGCTGTCAAATACGTTAACAGTCGCGAAACGGGCGAAGTCGGGAATCGTTGTGCTGTCGCTCTCCCGGGTGCACTTGAGGCACAGTTGACGACAAAATCATTGGAATTCTCTGAGCACACACTTCAAGGGTTGAGGCATCAGACGGCGGCATGGGAAGAAAAATAAACTAATTTCCCCCAATTAGGTTAATTAACAGACCAATTCATAACACCTTAACGTAACAAGTTGACTTAAAGGTTACCTTGTGTTTTTTTTCATTTTGCAGTGATTGTCACATCCGCATATGCAATGCTAAAATAATTTGTGTCGCGGACTAATGTCTAAAGAAAAATCTTCTTCCATCAGCGATCCAGATGGTGTGTTATTATATGACTAATTAATAACCATTTCAAGAAGAGTCAGAGGCGATATAATCAAGATGGCGGGTACATCAGTTGATGTAGTGCTTATAGGGTTAACGGGGTACATGGACACGATGAGATGAAGATATCAACTACATGTGGGTGATGTCTTATATAGTTTTCAATCACGGAAAATTCCCTGATTGCATGAGCTGATCGTTACGGACATGTCACACGAATACAGCACCGCGCATCTCACCAGGTTTGTCCAGCGAGCCACCGCATACCTCAGTTGCACTTATAACAGGGATGTCTTTTATATCATGTGTCCTATTTGTTTTAAAACATTACGTTTTTTTAACAAAACAATCAGACATGGGTAATGTTATAGATTATTTTTCATTTACATTTATAAACATTTTGAAACAATTATTTGCCTACATGGTGACGTTGGTTTTTGCTAGAATTCAATATCAACTTATGTCGGGTAAACGTTTAAAGTGACATGGCAGCAAAGTCATGTTTGTATGGATATGCAACCAGCTGTTGATTTCTGAAATCCAAGCTGCTACTTTAAATTTGATAGCGGGACACCTGCATTAAGTTTGTGCTGGACAGTCACTGCAGCCTTGAAACAGAACAATAGTCATACATTCGATTAAAAATTAATCTATATAATCAACCAGACCAAACCTTAATCTGATGTGCACCTGGTGAATGAGGACTTATCGACGAGTTGCTCTATGTACTGCATCTCTAGGTTCTTTCAGCAGAACAGAGGCACTACCACGCCGATAACAGAAGCAGGTGGATCACTGTTGGAACTCAACCCTGGTGTTTCGCACCGTAGGTTTACGACATGCCGCCCCAGGAGGGAACTCGGGTCAGAGTAAGTAACTGCGTGGCATCGTACCCCGACGGCGTAGGACGTTGCTCATAATATCAATCACTAGTTTGTCTCTACAGGTCGCCGTCAAATTCGCTTGAATATTCCTGAGTCCGGCGTTAAGCATGAAACAAACACTGCTTGTCGCAAGGACCTACCTATGATTATAGGATGGTTACAAATATGGGTAGCCTAGTGGTTAAAGCGTTTGCTCGTCACGCCGAAGGCCCTGGGTTCGATTCCCACATGGGTGCAAAGTGTGAAGCCTACATCAGGTGTCCCCGCCTGGACATATTGCTGAAAGTGGCGTAAAAACATACTCACTCATTCACAACAAATATGTGTGTCCTCGTGCCCCGAGACGTGGGACATGGCTCATGCTGTCAACCACTGGTTTGATGACGCAGACACGATCATTTACAAACCGTCGTAATATCTAAAATGAAGCTGGAATAGTGCATGACACACTGAAGTGCATGACACACTGTATTGACACACTCTTGCATGACACAGTGTAGCGCATGACACACCATAGTGCATGACACACTGAAGTGCATGACACACTGTATTGACACACTATTGCATGATACAGTGTAGCGCATGACACACCATAGTGCATGACACACTGAAGTGCATGACACACTGTTTTGACACACTATTGCATGACACACCATAGTGCATGACACACTGAAGTGCATGGCACACTGTATTGACACACTATTGCATGACATAGTGTAGCGCATGACACACCATAGAGCATGACACACTGTATTGCATGACACAGTATAGCGCATGACACACCATAGTGAATGACACACTGAAGTGCATGACACACTGTATTGACACACTATTGCATGACACAGTGTAGCGCATGGCACACCATAGTGCATGACACACTGTATTGACACACTGTATTGCATGACACAGTATAGCGCATGACACACCATAGTGAATGACACACTGAAGTGCATGACACACTGTATTGACACACTTTTGCATGACACAGTGTTGCGCATGACACACCATAGTGCATGACACACTGAAGTGCATGACACACTGTATTGACACACTAGTGCATGACACAGTGTAGCGCATGACACACCATAGTGCATGACACACCATAGTGTATGAGAAACTGAAGTGCATGACACACTGTATTGACACACTATTGCATGACACATGACACACTAAAGTGCATGACACGCTGTATTGACACACTGAGGTTCACGACACATTGTAGTGCATGACACAATGTATTGACACACGAGTGCATGACAGATGACACACTAAAGTGCATGACACGTTGTATTGACACACTGAAGTTCACGACACATTGAAGTGCATGACACACTGTACTGCTTGACACACTGTATTTGACACGCTGTAGTGCATGACACTGTATTTGACACGCTGTAGTGCATGACACAGTGTATTTGACACGCTGTGGTGCATGGCACTGTAGCCACTAAACGTCAATAGATATACAGCATGTAGATAGATTTATACGGCAAATGCTTTTGATGCGTTTACGTTAAGAATTAAATATTGGTTTTAAAGACACTGGTGTTTGTCCATGATTTCTCACATGACCAGTTATTCTGTGTTCACACCAGTATTTCGTGGACAAGACGAGGAAATGAGGCAAAAGTGAGTGAGTGAATGTAACAGTCTGCCGTCAGAAATATTCCAGTGACTGATCGCATGAGCAGCCATCACCCCAAGCTGAATCTCCCCACCCCGCCAGTCAGCTCGATGGAACCTGGCCCAGAATCCCCACGCGGGGAAAGGAGTTGAAAAAAGTAATCGACAAATCCAAGAATCATTGCCGAATCACTCCTCGCCTACCAACGGAAAATGATGGCATTTAAAAAAGGTTAAAAAAAGAATTGATATTCTCACGCCCACACATCCCCTCGGTACCCTCAGACAGAGTGTTCAAAACCTGGAGAGCGTATTCCGATAACTGTAATACGTCCACGACATTACGGTGTAATTGAAAGTGGATAGCTGAAATAACTTGGCATATTAATACAACGATAACACCTTACATTTTCTTCATTAAGGCAAATATCAATTTGTGACAATGCGTTATTTATTCGCAACATCTCATCTATGACAACATATCATGCTTTAATAAAATTTGTATATTTTACATACACCATTTTAAAAAACGATAGCGATCAGCACAAATTTCTAGTCTGTAGTTTAATTGAATGTTCTTTAGCTAAACACGTGTCTTCATTTTGTTGTGCAAGCATATGCTTATTTTTTTTTGCTGAGAAAAATCATAAAACTTTATGAAGCTAGACTACACAGCAGGGATCACTAAAAGGTTGTAATCAGGATTTTTCCAACAGCTGTTTGAGGTATTATAAATTAGTATTCTGTTTTATCACTAATTCAACGGTCTTATCACTGATGAGGATGCTAAAACGGATGGCATGATGTCAACATTCTCCTCTCATCACATTAATATATACCAATACTTATCTGATAAAATTGTACAGTTTCATATTGCTTCGATTTCGACTTTTGATTAAAACCTTATCGTTGCCGTCCTAACTCCAGGCATTTTACCAACCGACGGTGTGACGAAATCCCTCAATATGGGACTCAATTAGTGACAGATTTTATCTTTAAGCCAAGTTTCAACAGATATAAAGCAGGTTGGCGTCACATCGTCAAACAATACTACCATATCCCCCAACCATATTCCTATCAATAACGATCAACCTTTATATCATTTCTCTTTGTGAGGGCTGTTAGCGTTTTGCTGCCCATTCAGAAGAATGACCTGTCGCCAACATATGCGAGGAAACTGTTAATCTGCGATATGCAGATGACTAGATAACTTGACAATGTGGTATCTTGTCTTAATGGGCAATTATAGAGAGCCATGGCGGTTAGTGTATGAAATAGGAAATCACATGGTTAGTCTTGTGGTTTAGGTCAGATTTGGGAGATTTAGCCCTTTTCCCACTGTCATAATAAATTACTTATTAATTCTTCACACCAAAAAGGCATTTAATAAATTGGGTTTTTTTTTACGATAGGATCTTATAACATTTGCTCATTTGGGTAAATGTCATTTATCCAAAACACTTGTGTCAGTGTCACATGACTAAAACTAGTTTATACATACACTTTCCCCTTATTCATGTTACGGTTTAATTCAAGTAGCCACTCTCATGTTTCATAGTTTCATTCATTAGTGTTTTAATGTTTTAAATTATTTAACAATCGCATTGCATACAAATAAATCAATAGTAATTAATAATAAAAACTTAAATTGCTATATTTCTAACAACGATGTATCAAGATACTGATTTATTAGCATTTAAACATTCATCACTGTAAACGCTATTGATTTAATTTGTGTTCTGTTCACAAACTAGTATTTGTCGAAATAACATATAGTCTTTGATTTTTACGTCTCAACACTTAGATAACAATATAATTAATCTTACTTTAATATGAAACAATAGGTGAGTCAACACCAGGAACTGAAAGATGCATACAGTTCACCCGGACCCGACATGCAACATCACATACGACATCCAAGTTTAAATATTCAGTGAATGAATACCGTCGCCATTAAAAGTCATAAAACGATAAACGAATTTTGGTTGTTTTTTTAAAAGCTTGTATTACTTAAACTACCACGAAACCCTCGCCTGGATCCTGTTTGTACATATATTATCACGTGGACCGTCAGATGCACATGAGGATGGAGACGGTGGGGGCCCCATAGTTTTTGTTCACGAATTAACATTTTTTTCTTTCTTTCATCGACATATTCTTATCTGTTATTGTTATTTTATACATTTAATCTAAACGATACAACATATTTTCCGTAATTTGATCAACCGCACAAGTCAAGTGGATCCCCTTTGTCGTATCATGTTTTCCTTTTCTGATTTGATAAAAACGGTCGTTCAGATAAGATCCCATTACCACAATAATGTGGTCGAGGAAAATAACATATTTTAAGGTCCGTGATGTTGTGCATTAAGCTGTCAAAGTAAGTTATCTCATAATTCTGCGCTGTGACGTAGACGTGACTCGGAGTAAGTGGAGAGTAGTTATATTGCTGTGTTCTTACTTAACACTAGGCATGTAATATTAGCAACATCAGTTTAATTATGTATTTATTTCTATGTAAGTAAACCCTATATCCTGATGTGAACTAAAACTCAAATGTCGATAATTTTCTGTTATATTCAACATTTGATACTTTTAGAATTTAAACAATAGTTTTGAATCTGTTTGATTACTTATTACTTATATTATACGATAATATGAGTATCTCAATGTGACATATGAAAACCAACACGTCACAAGCTAGAGATGAGAGTATATCAGGTGGAATTGTTTTGCGTCATGCTTGAATATGTGTTCTATCGAAATATATGCCCACTTAACCAACCACATTTCAAAGTTTGGTTTAATTTCGATTTACCACGACTCTGTTATTCTGAAATATAATGTTTCACTTTAGAAAAAATAATTTTGGAGTTGAGTCAAACATAAAGAAATACAGGTGACAAGATTATCCCGCCTAGGGCGCGGCAGTGGTGTGCCCAAATACGTATAGAAACCCATTTGTGCTTATATTCTACTCAATAAGGCTTCCGTGTTTACCACAATCTTATCGTTATGTCTGTGTGTCATTTGTAACGCTAAGTCATCGGTGCATGAATGTACTATACACAAATATCTAAACAACGGGAGAAAATAGAACTCTGCGAATACACACATAATTTATAATCAGTTACGCAGGGTGAACGATTGAAAATAAAATTAAATATTTTGCAGTGCCAAGGAACTTTAAGTTGTGGTTCCTGACATTTGAGAAGAATACTGATACAATATGTTTCAAACAATTTACAATATATCACTGAATAAAATAATTATGAATACCGGTTCTGCGTAATTTCATGTATAATAATAACCAATTTTATGTTATGAAAAAAATAAAACGAATGCATGTCAAATGACTAGAATAAAATCGGAAATTATTTAGGTAAAAATTCAAACGAATAAGAATTATTAAAATGAGTAAAATCCCCTAGGAATAGGTTTTATCATTTTCACGACAAGATGTTTTCAAATTGACCAAATAAATGTTTGCCTGAGATAAGAAAAAATAGTTTTGAAATGGCAATGCCAAATTTAGGAATAAGAGGCCATTTTTCTAATGAACATGTATATGTACTTACTTCCGTGGTGGCGACTGGGATCGCTCAGGTCCATGTTATCCGGTACACTTGTCGAAAACGGGTGTTTTCAATTTTACGGGGCGTTTTCAATTGTGCCTCGGGTGTCTCGACTCTGTCTGAGGATGAAATGAACAAGCTGTTGTGAGAGCTACCGTGAGATCAGCTGACATCAAATTAGTCGTGGCTTGTTATAGCCCCGCTACTTGAATCAGAATCTGCTACAAAGGATGCTATTTGATGAGCGAGTCTATTGTTAACCATCGAGGGTGGTAGGGTAACTTCACCTGCCTGATTCATGCTCGACTGGGCGGGTGTTATTTTTTCTATGGCTGCTTTTATTTATAGTTTTAAACCAAGTTGAAAATAAATTCGATTTCTTGAATAATGGCACTGACTGAAATAAGTTGACAAGTTTGAAAAGTTTTAAACTGATATTTCTTGTTTTAAGTTATTGAATAAAATAAATCCATTTATGTATTATAAATTGAAAACGAAACTTTTAAGATATTTAAATAACGCAAGTGCAAAGCCCGCACGTTGAACGAAACGAAGATGCCACGACATCCCCTAAGCCGGAATGGACTCGCCCGACGTTTAATGGGCACGTGTCATTTGTTATTCACCTGTGAGGTGTAGATGCTATTGGATGATTTCCGCCGTGTAGTACTAGCCTCTCTCCTCACAACCTCTCTCGACAAGAAGGCGGGTTGGCGAACTCAGTAACTCAACTGCTCATTAACATAGAAATAACTAGGGCCGAGCAAAAGTCCCCCTTAATCAGCCTTCATTTTGTGAGACACGGCGTTTTGTTCCGAGTTCCAAACACATTCAAGATACTAAATCCGATCAAATACTAGGTAAATCCAGGGCGAGATACTCGGTTTGATTTTTTATTCAATTTTGACGTCGTTTTGGCGAGGTTAAGTCTTGTATTATCTGTCCCCGCGAGGAAGATGTTTGGTCGTATTAATTGAGTTACAATTGTAGGAAAATTCTTAATTGATTTTACTTTTTTATGAATTTGGGTAGAGATTCTCAAAGGACTGAGCGTGTATCAGCTTAGCGTCCACCTTTGGGGGATTTAGTCCGAGTGAATCACTCTTCGATAAACAAACTCACTTTTTGTTAAACAAAGGCTATGACGACAGTGCAGAAAATTCCTCCAGAAAGCGAACAGTGTATTTTCCGTCTCCGCGAAATATAAGATCAAAGGCATATTGTCAAATGTGAATTAGTATTTTAATGCTGGAATCAAAGTAATGACTGCTAATGGCGTCCTCGATGGCAATGGCGTAGCTTAGGTCAATACTTTGAAGACTTTTTCCCCATAGACAAATGTAATAGGGTCCTATTTTCAACGTTTGGCTCATTCATTGAGTAGTGGTAGAAGGGTTCTAATTGTAATTAGTCGGTTTCTTCACATTGTCGAAGTATCTGCCAAACCATCGCTGAGAGTGGAAGAAAGACATCATGTAACGACGGATGGAAGCTTTGATAATTTAAAAGAGTGTACCTTGAGGATTAAGAAAAGCTATTACGTTCTGTGTTGTTTCTTTGAACTTTAATTTCATAATTCAACATTGTAACATTTTATAGTAATGTTGGTGTAATTAGATATGTCAGGATTGATTATTTGCATAAACATAATAAACATCTTTTAGATATTGTTTTTTGTGTCGAAGTATAATGTTGAGTGAGTAAGTGTGTCTCATAACACCCATTTATTTTTTAAAATATGCAATGGAACACTATACTTATGCAGACTATCTTAGTTCAAAAACAAATAACATTTAAATTTGACTTATCTGTAAACAGTTGCACAGGTTACAACAATAACGCCAAACTAGGAAACTATTTGATTTTTTATATTATCATCATATCAAAACTAATATATGAATATTTTATTATTCGTTATTAGATCAAAACTAAAATGACATAAAACAAACGAGAAATTTGACCAGTCTTTTTAAGAGATTAGAACAAACCCCTTAAATCCTCTGGCCTCTGCAATATATAATGTCACTTATTTTAGTTTAGTTGGTCGGCCATTGTTAATGAGTAGGCTGGTCTAATGAACTCACCACCAAATCTCGTAGTAGGTGAACCCAAAAATCATTCATGGTACCCAAACAAATTAAAATGTCACAGACAAAACGATAGAATTGAAGAAGCGCTCGCCGCGAGGGAAGACAAAGTCAATTAATACAACAGCACGTGCGCGCGTGAATTGTGGACGCGCTGATTGGGGCCTGTGGCAATTGACAACTTTCGGAAATGAACAACATGGCTCAAGCTTTGTTAGCGACAGGAGCTGTGAATCTCAACACGCGAACACTTAGAATTTCACCTGAACATCGCCGAGCGGGTACGTCCACACCTCGTATGAATGGACCGGTATTATGATGGAGGGAGAGGGGTGGAGGGTGCAGACAAATATGGGGGCCGGTTATCTGTTTGCGGGGCTGATTGAGAGCAGACCGCGGTGGTCAATATGTCTGTTTTATGTCGTTTGGAAGAAGTGGCATGAAGAGTTTGTTCAAGTGTTTGATATTAGTTTTTGTGACGTTAAGTGTTGTCATTAATAATTACAACAAACTCGTCCCTGTCTTCAGGATGTTGGAGCTCAACTTGAGGGGCATATAACTTTATTATCATGTTTTGAGGGATGCGCGTCACCGTCGCTAATCCTATTAAAGTTTGACTCCCGTATCCGGTTGTGATGAATTTGTAAGAAAATGTATTATGCAAGCGGATATTCATAATTCTTAAAATACTGAAATTGATCTGAACTTCATATTCATGTTTGCGTTTGCCACATTAAAACATATGTTAATCCCAGATTTGTCTTTTTTAACTTTACTCCGTGCACGTTGTGACAGTAACTTATCTTTAAATCCGTCCTCTGCTAAATACGACACATGAATTATTATTGTACATTTCCTATCCCCCGGATCGTAACAATACATTTAAATACGTGTTGAAATATTAAACTAACAGTTCTTTCTGATCTTTGTAATTTTGTCAACAACAGTCGCGTGACAACACAGCAGTGCAAACAAAGGGGAGACTCCTTTACATTCAACCAATGCATATTTCAACAAAGTAAATTGTCCTCTTTAAATATTTCATTCTTTGTTTTCCTTTTATACGTTTCCCAAATTGTAGATCTGTTGTTGAAAAGGAGATTAAAGTTAGGACCTGTCTGTTCGTTTCTCGATGCAGGCAAAAAACAATGATAAATGTGATTAACGAATATCTAAAAGACTTTTCCTAAATCGTTTTTTAAATAACGAGTGAGTGAGTGTGTTGGGTTTAACCCTCTGTAACAGTAATCCTTTTAAACAAGGAAGACGACAATATGACAAAAATATTTCTTTACTTTATCCTCAAATGTAATTTTATTCATCATAAATTAGGTATGTTTTAAAAAGAATTTACTCCAATAGATACACGCTACGTAGGTACATTCATCGTATAGACACATAGTGAACGGAGTCGTCGAACGGAAATTCTTTTTGTATGTGAAGTACGGTAATGTACACTATCAATGTGGGAACACACACCTGTTCTTCATGTGAAATCCCCATCAGCGTCTTTCTCCACATAATTTATCCATTCATATTTCAGATGACGTTTAATTCCCTTAATGAGCAGTGTTCACTGAATCTTGACGTAGCGGAATTATGTGGACGGAGTGGGCATTAGCCAAGCAGAGAGAAACACACCCATTGTCTTCATATTCGTGAGGTATAACATGTTGCATGAACGTTTACCACTAATTTGCAATAAAGGTAATATAAATATTCACTTCAGTATTAATGTTGTAATCTGACACAAACCCCTGCATATGAGGCGGAGGAAATTGACACCAGTTTGTCCGTGAATCAGCTCGTCCGTCTGGTTGCCCGTCCAGGCGAAGTTTTGATTTTGACTTTTCCTTTTTTTTAAACCGTGAATATGTCTTAAAAAAAATGAATATGTATGAAATCAATTGTTCCAGCTGTCCATTTGGGAGGTTAAATTGACCAGAGTGTTCGTTCCAAAGTTGACGTTCAAGAAACAATTCAATACACGGCCCCGACGCTCTGTACACGTGAAAACATGTGCCAACGTGGCCCCCTTTTCCAATTAGGAAATATTGTTATTTTCGATTTTGTTTATATTTGTCACCAAAAGATCATCGGGGACGTTCGCGTCCTGTAAAAAACGCTTTTAGGTTTGAAACAATCATATGTCGGAAATATGTCCTCGCATGATATAAGTTCGCTCTATTAAACCTGTAAACCTTCTAGCGCCACACAGCTTGGTTTATATACTCCCCACGGAGCTGAGAATGATATCCGATAGCACACTGATCAAAATAGCAGGGTTATAACAATGCAGTGCCATGATCATTCACTTGGTGAGTCGTAAGTGATGCGCGATAGATGAACTTTATGTGGACAAGTTGAATTAATACCATAAATGATTCTGAAGACCATGAAAGAAGTTCAATTATGACCACACGACAAACTTAAGAAAAAACGTAATTCCTTGATCCATGGGGCATTGTCACCATAAGTGGCGACCACATATTTAGTCTGTCTTCAAAAGTTCAGGACAATTTGTCAAAAAATAATATAAAGCGACAAAACCTTTCCATATCCAATAGAAATCTCTGCATAAAGCAGAGTCGATTGTACGTTTCTGACTATATCATGAGCATGTGTTTAGGAATGACTATCAAATAGTACTGATACCAGGTGTTCGCGAAAAGGTGGGCGTATCCTGCCCCACCGGTGGCACACGTCAAAAACACATGCAAAGGCAAATGTCATCTGAAGTTTACTGAAAAAAGAATATGTGAAACACTGGACTTCCTCACAGATAGGATCTATGTGAAATGTGGGATTAGTACATTTACGTTCACAATTGTAGAGGTGCAATCGAGCAGGCTCTTTCAATGAAACAGCCTACATTTCACAGAACCTGAATCACTATCACATAAATGATGATACCAGGCGTTCGCGAAAGGATGAACATATCCTGACACACCGAAGGCACCCATCACAAACACATGAAAAGGCAAGTCAATTGTTCACTCGAAAATATACGAAAACATTGTACATGTCAAACAGGGATTTGCATCGGACATTATTTTTGTCACTGACGCGTCAAATCTGGAAATATCCTCCACATGGTTTTCCCTAACACATTTTAATTTTTTTAGACTTGGAATGATCAAACTCCGGGATATTGCTCCACACAAAATGAAAGAGGATGCCTCCTTGCCTAAATGTCCTGTCCCCCAATTTCACATAGAAGGTGATATATCATACATGTTGGTCCTGCTGATTCTGTGGAATATTCCGTTATTTAATGAAAGCGATAAAACAATAGTCTCAATTTTTATACGTCCGTGGTACGAATCCGAGTATATGGTAAGAATGCGTTTACGAATCAGTCAAACATTGTCAACATTGAAAATTAAGAAAAAACGCGTCTGTGTGCCGGAATCTGATTGGTTGAAAAAGGTGACTTGGTGTTCGCAAACCGGAAATCTTATGGATTTATAATAGCAAATATATTTTATTCTTATAACTATTGATTTTGGTTCAGTTCTAACTGCAAACACGTGGTGTTAGACATAGCGACATAGCGACATAGAGATTGTAATCATTCTATATTCAGTTTGATGCCTAGTTCAGAAGAAAAGTCGCTGTGGTTATTTATTGCAGCCCGTTCCAAGCCAGGAAGTCCCGACACAGGTAAATATATGACGCCGGCCTGTAGTTTATACTCGTTATATTCTAGTGTCGGTGACGTCATTTGTAAATACACTGGAGGTTACAGTGACGTCATTGACATGATTTAACTTTCTGGTTCCTCGATCCACACCCAGTTGTCAGTCCATCAATTCCCTAACAAACTGCAGGGCAAAAGAAAGTATATATACATGTGTTTGCTGGTGACTGAAAAATGAAGGAAATAATTGATGGTGATGTAATTGACACGGGATCATGGTTGTATTTTGGACCCTAGGTTTGATGTGTTTCGGTAATGTTTTCAGCCTTGTAACGTTTTGATAACGTTTGTAATTATTTGGTCAAAGCCAGTTTTCAAGTGACCGCCTCCGTGGTCTAGTGGTAGAGCGTCCGCCGGAGAGCGGAAGGTCCGGGGTTTGATCCCCGGCTGCGTCATACCAAAAGACGTTAAAGGATGGTACTTGTTGTTACCCTGTCTGGCGCACGGCATTAAGGGGCTAAAACAAGGGCTGGTCGGCTCGGAGTCAGTATACTGTGTCTGAGTGGGGTATTCATGTTAAACTGCGGCATGGTATCTCAGTGGGCTAGCACTATAAATCGGCATCAGTCCGGACTAGTACAAGCAGCCACACAAACACACACACGTACATGCACGTCGCTATATAAGTGCAATAATCTTGGCCGCGATGTTAAACCCAATTTCAACTCAACAGTTTTCAAGTGTATACTTTCTTTTTCCCGGCAGTATAGTACACCTGTTTAGCTAAGTTGTATATAGTACAAGCCATTTGTAACTCAACATTATTATCAACTGTCCTGTGACAAGAACGTCAAGTTTTGTGATTATACATCAGGGAGAAAAACACGTTTTAATGTAAAGAAAATACCACCAAGATAAACATATGCTGTTTTGCAATACTTTTTGTATTCTTTATATGCAATCTCGTGATAATTCCGAAAAGCGATACACATCAATAGATACAACAAGATGTGTTTCTCATGAGAACAGACGGATGAAATTGCACTTTCGAAGTCGTCCAACAGAAGACGCTGTTAGAAACCTACAGATCTGTCCTTGATATCCATGCGCTAAGCGACACGCCAAGCATCGAAAGTAACTTCCGGTGCGGTGCGTTCGCGCTCCAGACGCCATTACCACCCTAAGGAGGTGATACGGATTAGGTATAATCTTGTTCAACCTTGAGGTTCGTTGATTGTTCAGTGTCTTATGTGACATTGGCGGCAGACAAGATTAACGGACTGTCCAGGGAAAGTTGTGGACGGTAAATTTGTTGAGCTGTGGTTAGTCTCCCCGAATTGGACTCAATTATATGAATATAAAATCCATTTTCATTTTAAAATTAAGAAATATTTAAAAAAAGTACATTTCTGGGATTCGGTACAACGTTATAGACTGGGACTTGCGTCAAGCATAGCGTGGAGATCGCTTTGTGGAACGAGGCAACTGTTAATGAATATTTTCCATTGTTTTACTATAATGGCATTATGATAATTTTGTTCTGATTTGCAGAATTTCTGTCGGGAGTACACTCTGGCTCCACGCCTGCCAGTGCTGGAGCCAGTGATGGAGCCAGTGCATACAGCAGTGTATGGACCATGAAACAATATGGAAGGGAAGTTGCCTTTATATAATTGTTATTAAACTTCGATTGGCCACGAAAAAATATAACCTATTGTTATTAAGAACTCCTCATTCATCGATAACCTATCGATAACCTTGTGTCAGTGCGTAAGCGCCATCTTAAATCGGAATCGGGGTAAAATCGACTTTCCAGCTTGGGTTACACAAACCATTGCGACAAAAAGTATCATTTACTGTCTCAGCTGAGGCCCAATATCTTGTCCACGGTGGCCTAGATACGACCCGACTGATGATCATAGCCTAGTCACACTGTGCGAGTGAGCGAGTATAGTTTTACGCCGCTGTTAGCAATATTCTAGCAATATCACGGCGGGGGACACCAGAAATGGGCTTCACACATTGTACCCATGTCGGGAATCGAACCCAGGTCTTCAGCGTGACGAGCGAACGCTTTAACCACTAGGCTACCCGACCGCCCCTCGCACTGTGTGACTTGGCTGATGGTGTGAGGTTCGTGGACGGTGGTGTTCATTCCGTCAACCACTGGTTTGCCTGACCTTAATTATTTACAGGCCACCATCACTCACTCACTCACTCACACTTTCACTCACTCATTCACTCGAGCTTTTCATTTAATTATCTCCTTGTGAAGGTAATCTTTGTCTTCAAAGTACGATATATATCAGTGAGTACTTTTACACAAGAATCTCAATGCGCATGTCCCAGTGATGAAAGCATAAACAAAATGAAACCTTGAGGAGATGAAGGTCTACCTGTTCTTACTAGTCTACAACATTGATCCCTACATATGATATAATTTACCTATCGCATTATCAAACAAAAGCTCTCAGGAGCCGTAAAAAGTTGCCCGTTCCGGGGCCCACCTGTCTAACACCTGTTAATCGAACATGTCCCTCGCTGTCGCGTTACCTGAAATCGACAATACGATGTCTATTTCACCAACAATCGATCTCGTCAGTTGCAAGAGTCGTGTCGATTTCATCCTCGGTCCACACATTTGTGATGATTCTCATATAACGTGTGTGTGTGTTGTCAACACGTTATGTTTAACGTTTTATTGACTGGCGGCTATGTCAACTGAGGATCCTCACACCAAACAAAACACCCCTACCGACACACCGTGATTGGAAAACTTGACATCTGCCGACTGTTGAAACAAACAATTAGCATCTGACGAACATGTATGGAAATACTCTTCTTGGACAGGAGATGCCTATGTCCACCGCGACAGCTTCAAGTGTAGTCTTAGATACATAATACATATATCATACATATATCTGCAAGGCCAGATAGGAACGTTGTGGCCATATGGCAAGGAAGTCCCTTCTTGAAAATCTTTCTGTGAAAGTAATAAACACATTTAAAGACATCTGGCTTGACGTGCTTGCTAGCGATTAGCTCAAGTTAGTGAGTGAATATTGCATTCAATTACGTCGTATGGTATTACAAAATGTTTCTTTTTTTTTATAAAAATCTTTTGATTCGTAATTTACAAAATATATTTTACACTTATGCAATAAAACAAGCATTAAAACACTAGAAGTCTTGTTTTCATTACTTGTGAGCGATTAGCTCAAGTTAGTGAGTGAATATTGCATTCGAATAGGTTGTAGCTGTTGTCGGAAATACCCAAGTGCAATGATTGTTTAAACGTTTTTCATAAAATGCTATGATTCGTAATTTACAAAATTATTTTTACAAACATGCATTAGAACACCAGCAGTATTGTTGTTGTTTTTTTACTCAAGAATAAGTCTGACAAAGAGAGGAACATGCGAATCTGAGACACCAGCAAGACCTCATTCAACAAAGAGGTCCTTGTTGACTATAGCTCTCTAACGTTAACCTACCCCCGCGATAGATCCAGCGTTAAGATCGCTTTGTGGAACCGAGCCCAGGTGTTTGGGAGCATATACCTTTTCTCTGCACGACCGAAAGCTCAAAAAATCATCATCGCCATGGTATAACAGCCTTATAAATCTCATTTGGAAAGCTCGCTTTAATAATTGAACATTTTAGAGTTTGGATAATAAATGCTCAAAAACTAATTATTTACTGCAACTCTCAAATCGTGTTATGTTACAATTCATCACTACCAGGGTCATTTTAAAATAATGATATGTCCCTCGAAATAGGTTTCAGCATCTATTTTTGTCTTTGTAAGTAATAATTTCAGATTAAAGCACATAAACATACACACACATACAATATCCTGAACATTGTTCATTTAGAATTACTTTAACCTTTTGTCTTCGTTTGCCATTAACGAAGAAACGTTTGACGAAAATCAATTCGAAATTTGGAAAACACAATAAAATATAATCATAATAACTATATAACTAGTTGAGTCATATACCAATATTTTGTGATAAATGTAAATATTGTCGCTGCACAGTAAAATCAAGTGTAGGGATTAAGATAGGTCCACGTATTCTGTTGGCGGGCCTTAATGTGATTGGGTGCGCATGCTCTGTGACTTCGCTGACTGCGTCACAGCCCCGTGTGCTCATTCTGTCAGTCACCTGGTTTACCTGGTCGACGCTCGAAGACTAACACGCCGTCGTGGAATATGTTTACTGCGGCGTAAAACAACATTGACACAAAACGATTTTCCGCAATATAATATCCCAGCAGTTTAAGCTGTTAAACCGTACTCTATACTCTATGTACATAGTAAACAAATATTGGTAACTATGGAAGCATTAATAAGTATAAAAACTACCTTCCTCTCGTTAAGCTTTTTCATTGATAACGGGAATTATGTATGGTTAATATTACCTAATGTTGCGGAATTGTACAGTGGATTGTGAATTGTGGATTGTGGATTGTGGAAAGGGTTTTGTTTAGTTCCCTAACAGTTGTATAAGGCGTCAAAATACGCAGCGTAGTGTGGCGTCCATTACCAGTGCCAGGATCCGCTTAATCTGGGTTCGAATCCCAGGATTCTCATGTGATGCGACGCCTAATACCATTGGTCCACCAGTCGCAATCCCTTTACTCCGGAGCAGTTTGTATTTGCTCTTCGGCGTCAGTAAAACGTATTCTGCGTCCAGATCTTGTATAACCTTAATATCTACCAATTGTGATTCTTGGTTTGTAATCCATGCTAGTGGGATTAACGTTGTAAACATCTACGACCTGCGGGTTTGGAAATTCACGTGCTCCCATCCATAGCGCACAGATCACGCCGGCGGCAGTGAGTAGAACGATGGGTGAGCGCACTCCGCAAGCTGAGGCTCCTGCGCGTTTCTTTGGCATACTATTATCACGAACAATGTTACTGGATACTTCTCAACTAAAACACTCTTGCAGAAAAGCAGACAGAACAAAACCTTTAACTCATCCAAACTATCACGTTGCTCTTCATCAAAACAGTCATTGCAGCAACTCACAGGGACGTCGTTGACACCTGAAATAATATCACTCGACAAACTAAACCTAAACACACACTAACACACACAAACATACACATACACACAAACACACACACAAACATACACAAACACACACACATTCAAACACACACATACGCACATATACACACCCAAACACACACATACACAAACATACAAACACACATACACACAAGCACGAAGTCAAATACATACACATACGGCCCGTGAAGATCCGGGGTAGAATAGGTCTTCAGCAACCCATGCTTGCCGTAAAAAGGCGACTATGCTCGTCGTAAGAGGCGACTAGCGGGATCGGGTGGTCAGGCTCGCTGACTTGGTTGATGCATAACATCGATCCCAATTGCGTGGATCGATGCCCATGTTGTCAATCATTGGATTGTCTGATCCAGACTCGATTACTTAGACTGCCGTCATATGGCTGGGTTATTGCTGAGTTCGGCGTTAAAAAACAAAAAACCCATACAAACGTACACACACTCAAACATACACAAACACCCACACATTCAAACACTTACGCACACATATACCCACAAACACACACATACACAAATATACAAACACACAGTCAAACACATACACATGCGGCCCATGTAGATCCGGGGTAGAATAGATCTTCAGCAACCCATGCTTGACGTAAAAGGGGGACTATGTTTGTCGTAAGAGGCGACTAGCGGGATCGGGTGGTCAGGCTCGCTGACTCGGTTGATGCATAACATCGATCCCAATTGCATGGATCGATGCTCATGTTGTCAACCACTGGATTGTCTGGTCCAGACTCGATTACTTACAGACCGCCGTCATATAACTATTATTGCTGAGTGCGGCGTTAATTAACAAACAAACATACACATACGCACACATACACACGCGCGCGCGCACACACACACACACACACACACACACACACACACACACACACACACACACACACACACACACACAGAGATCACCCTAATTAATTAATGTGTGCATGCAATTTGTTTGAACATTGTATTCATTGTCGACCTTAATAAAGGCTCATGCTTTCGTCTCCACCAGTCGCTGTATGTAATAAATGCGAAAAAAAATCCTTATTTAATAAATGCTGTGTTTATTCATAATTATTAATATTGTATTTTGTTTGCCAATAATAGCGACAGAAGCATTCCCGTGATCATAGGGGCCCACTGTACGATTCCGACAAGATCATGAGCATGTGTTTATGAATCACTATCATGGCGATACCAGGTGTTCGCGCTATTGTGAGGGTGTCCTGCGCCAATGGAGGCACCCGTCACAAACACATGCAAAGGAAAGAGAATTATTCACACACGGGAAGATAGGGGAATGCATCTGATATCATTTTTATCAGTGATGCTTCTAATTTGGAAATGTCCTCCACATGTCTACCATAACACTTTCTGAAAGCATCACTGGGGCCTTGAATGTTGTGACCTTGATCAAACAACTGGTCGTATGGCGCTCTTTAAAATCTTCGTCGAAAATGCATGATCGAATGTACCTCAAAGTTGTGAAATGTAGACGCCAAAGGCTGGAACTGCAGGAAAGTTGAAAAAAATCCAGTTCTTCATATAGCACCAAGGATGTCAAATCTTTATAATGTGTTTTATAGAATTAGCATATTCAGTCTACTTTGGGAAACATCGGATTATATGCTGCGAATCATGTACTCATAAGCCCAGAGTCCTTGGTAGCCGCCACGTTTCGACACGTTAATACTGTACACATGTTCTTCCAAGTTACGCTTCATCTAATGAAACACATTGAAGAAAAACGTATAACATCTCAAACTTTCAAACACAGACAATATAGTGTCATACTGAATTTGCGCTGTAATTGAAAATGAATGACGTCAAATGATATAGTTCCACGCCGGCCTTTTTGTTTTTCAAAAAGAATTTCTAATACTTGTTAAAATATATTTTTGCTTCAGGTTTTGTAAAAATCGGAACGTCAACATCAGAGAAGAAGCAGTCTCGATTGACCATCGAACCAGATTCCATTGGGCGTATACGACAACATTGAAGTGAAAAATATATGAATGGATCACTGAAAGTCAGTGGAGACACCAAGTCAAGAAATCTATGTCTTGATGCAGCGAGCAAAAATATAAATTCTGTCTCAAAAATAAAAATCTAAGTCCCCTCCGCCCCCACCCAAGCCCCGAAATTGAAATGGTCGTCCCCTCACCATAACCACAAATATTGCACTTTTAAAACAATTCTGTAAAATTAAATATAAAATATGAGAAAATACACTACATAAGCGCATCTACTTTCAAAAAAATGTCGAGTTGAATAATATAAATAATTATACTTATATATGTTGCATCCAACAAGTGTATATTCAGTTTCTTGACGATGTTCAATATTCGAACGTGCAATATATTCAATCACGGTATTGTGTTCTGATGCCAACGAAACAACGGGAGCGCGACAACGTGAGAAGATTCAATTCCTGGAGCAGATTTCTGCTCCCAGGAGGAACTCTATGATCAGGTGCGTTGTTTAATGAAGTGGGATGAAAGAGTGTAGCTAGTCTTACATGTGAACGTGACATGGATAAAAGAGCAGATCAGCCGACCAAAGCGTGTGAGGTATGTGTTCAATATCCCGGGGCTTTAAGCTCGGAGCGTGCTGGCGTTTATCCAATGTCAATAACAAATTAGTTGCTAGACCATCACGCTCTCGCGATGTACTTGTTTTTTTCGGTTGGTCAAAGGTAATTCTACAGGTGTTATCCTGTGTAGTGGCTGATGAGAACGCCAGCCCAGCTCCCCCTCCTTGCCCCTCCCTCTCAGATACCGCACGTGCCCGGCACGCGCGTACAACTAATTTGGTGTCTGTACAAACATGGCTTCCGATTGGTATTGTCTTCCCTGTGTGAAGTAGCATGGGGTAGTTCGAAAACAAGGAATGGTTATCACAGCGAAACGGGAATAACGAGGCTTTAATACAAGGCAGGAAACGATAGCATTGCTATAACAAATTTTCAATAGGTCTCGCATTTATATTATCAATCATAACGGGGGAAATTAAAGGTACGGAAAGAGCGATTTCCACTTGTTCTTGGTTCGTATTGTGTGCTATCCTATTGCAATATCATATTAAATATCCAATGAAGTTTTATGGCTGCTCCGGCCGATAGACATTGATGCATCAGGCTGTGCTCACCTTTATTAGAACATCGTTCTTTACCGTCACAGTGGCGAGACGAGCGAGCTCTCAACGGCGGATATGAGGGAGAGGCTAGCGTGTTATTGAAAATCGCTATTCACTTGTTGAACTGGGGAAAAAAGGAAAGCGAGTGACAATAGCCTGCAGAAGCATAAAGTGGTAACTAGTTTGTGGTTTCCGTCACAATGAATTGTGTCTGAAGAGAGATATGAGAGACTACTCAAAGACACAAGGGACCAAAAAGGCCGCCGCTTGTCCGTGGATGGTCGGGTCAATGCAGGGGGACATTGTCCGAGGCTGAACCTAGTCGGGGATTAGAAAGCAAATTAACATCTTTGGTAAAAATATGAATGATTGTCTCCAGATCGGTGCCATTAAACCGCTATTGTTAGAGAAAGAAGTAGTGTTATGTAAATTAGGTGGGTGGTTAATAAGGGACCTCTTGTTCAATATTCTATGGCTGGGGTTGTTGGATGCAAATATAGATATTTAACTTCTGTCAGGTATGGAAATAGCTGCAAGTAGCGAAATACTCACTTAACAGATATTTTCAGGTATATTTGCAAGAAACACAATTTTAAAAGCCCCCCCCCCCCCCCCCCCCCCCCCCATATATAAACTATAATAGCTAACAAATATACAGCTAATTAAGAGCATGCTAGGTTAGGATATTATGGATGCCTCTGTGCGATACAAGACCGTGCTTTATGATTAATAATTTTCCATTCGATACGGTCACTGATCTTAACTTCATGAGTGAGTGAGTGAGTGAGTGAGTGAGTTGGGTTTAACGCCGCTTTTAACAGTATTCCAGTTATATCGCGGCGTGTCAGCTTAATGTGGGAGGAAAGCCCGAAGTGATGCAGGTCTCAGACGTTTACCACTTCGGTGAAACCCACGAGCACGGGTATGGTGCTGACAAACCTAGAAACATAATCGGGGCGAACCGGGATTCGAACCCACAATCATAGGTTTCTGGCGTGCCCAAGGGACGCAACTCTGCACAGCGAATTGCGGCGCCTTAGACGACTGGGCCACCCGTGCCCCCCCTATACTTCATGAAATATTGCTACAATACAGTAAACATTCAGCAACTTAGTCTAACGTATTCAAATTAAAAAGTTTTCATTTGTGGTTTCATAATGTGAACACATCAATATCTATAAGCACAAGGTTATTCTCGCAGGCTCAACTCTACCTGTCACTGTCTCATCCACTTATTCTGTTTTTTTCTGAACTCTGATTTATTTAGTTTCTTTATTTATGTTACCATGCATACTTGCTGTTCAATATGGAGGTAGTCCAGTAGTTCAGGGTTTCCGTCGTCTTCACGAAGGCCCGGGTTCAATTCCACACGTAGTATCGTTACAATGTCTGAAGCCCTTTGCTAAATGCTCCCCCACCCTCATCACCGCCGCTTTGTAGAGATGGACGAGGTCGCTGATCCCGCACCTACACGTTTGCTTTCAATCTTATATTTATGATGCGCGCCACAACTTTTATCGCAAATATTAGATGCATCTTGAATATCTTAAATGTAATCAACAAGCTATTCTAATTTAATGATTTAAGTATTATGGCTCATTTTCGGGTCCATCACTTCATTGTGTGGGCTGCTTACACGCCCCCGTTGCATGGCAGGAGTTCTGCTGTGTGGCAACAAACAAACACAAACGTTTTTAATTCAGATTGTGTGAGTGGCGTGTGCTACCGGTAGGGCAGGACAGACTTAACCTTTTTGCGAACACCTTTCATCACTGATTTTCAGTGATCCATTTATATAATTTTCACAGCTATTTTGCTTTTTACCCCTAATGGAATCCGTTTCGGCGGATATTCTGGTTATTAACTTCCTTTGACGATTTATAATCAAGTATAATGTTCTTTAAGCATAACCAATACACGTGTAATGCCTTGACATAAACAAGAGCAAACTAACATAGTTAACGAGACAAAGGCTAAATAATTATGTATTATTTTCATAATTCAAAAACGCTCCAACCATACAAAATCAGTTTACTTGTCTGTGTTTAATGATGCCAGGGCGAAGACAGGAGCACAGTCCCCATCTTTTTAGCGCACATCGGGGGCAAATGATCGGACTACAGAAGATAATCAACTCCTCGAAGAACTGTTTGTACCATCAAAGGTTTCATGGGCGCAAATGGATAACGAGATTTACTACAAAAGCTCCACGTTTGATCACAGAACGTCCATCTAAACTATATTGTGACTGTCTCTATCTCATTGTCTCGGTGATACAAGCATCTTAGTCAACAGTCTGATTGGATAATGTCATCTGGTGTCTCTGTGTGAAGATGAAAGTTACCGGTAACACATCGTAGCAGCGGAACCCACATCCAAACAGCAAGAGCGACTGTACGCCAGATGCACTCGAGGGAACAGTTGCGCGAGGTGTTCTTGTGTGTACCATCGGCGGCAGTTGTGCAGCTATCAGGATCCAGCTGTGCATCCATGTTCAAGGGGCTGACAAAGGTTCCATGCATAAAAAGTCAGAGTAACTCTCCACAGCACTGCATGACAAGGAGGTGACTTCAACTTTCCAGTAATCAGCTTTCCCTTGATGTCCAGCAATGTTTCTGCGGCTCCAGCCTTTGGTGTCTACATTTCACAACGTTTGAGGTGCAATCGTGATTGCACTTTTTACGAAGATTTCAAAGAGCACCATACGACCCTTATTCAAAAGTGGTTTGATAAGGTTTACAATATTTAAGGTCTCAGTAAAGCTTTCAAAAGGATTTAAGGTAGACAAGTGTCCGAGGCAATTCCACATTCTGACAATCCTGTGTGTTTTTTTCACGTGAACAATTGACTCGGTATTTGCAAGACGGGTGCCACCGTCGGGCAGGATACGCTCACGTTTTCGCGAAAACCTGGTATCATCACTATTTGATAGTGATTAATAAACACGTGATCACGATACAGTCCGAATCGTAAAGCGGACTCTGCTTTAAGGACAGATTTCTCATGATTATGGAAATAGCTGTGCAAGTTTTATCTGCAAGAGAAGCAAATGTCTCTTGTGTACCGTTACGTGTCGACTTTCAACTTGAAATAATAAGTAAACTCAGAAAACTATATGTAAAAGAATTCAGGATGAAACCAACAAACAACAAAGAAATGCTGTAAAATTAACAGTTGTATTATATAATTAACCAGGTTTGAAATCAATACAAAGTACTGCACAGCAATCACAGTAGCTCCTCCCAATAGAGTGGCAGTGCAAAAGTCAGTGGCAGTACAATTACAATGGCTGTATAACATATAATAGCAGTGGCAGTAATATTCACCTACCGGTAACAGTGTTCAAGCTTCCAAAATAGGCCTCGGCTGGATATCCAGGGTGAAAACAATGATTGCACACATCTGACAGTTCTGATGTAATGTGAGATGTAATGCGAGATGTAATGTGACATGAGGGAGGCAGGCACGTGCGCCCAATTTAGTTTCAATCAATTCAAGATGGTTCTATGCAATCCTGTATTAGTCTAGCTGTTCTTTAATATTCTAGATTACACTTGACTCCAAAAGCATCTAAACATAGTAACTTCCACACCACTGCTTACGTTTGATAGTTCTACATTCCTGACAACTAAACAAAACACAATTTTATGAACTTCCACTGAATCTCAACAGAAACAATATAATTCAATTACAGTTTAACAATACAGTACACTAACAGTACAGTGAAACCTCGTTAAATCAAAGCCCCATACTAACGGCCATATATGAAGTTATCAGATGTTCGTGACAAGCGAAGTGGCGATATTTCACTATAAATACACTATAGTGGCGATACCATAAAGTTACATCGTCAAAAATGAGCATTCGAGTTCAACAGCTTTCACTATGTAAATAACTAGTATCTTAATGAGAATTCTTTCATTTTCTCTCTGATTTTAAACTGGAAACATTTGACAACGAGAATCGTGATAACTGTGTGTCCTACTGATCTCTGTAATGCAAATAATACGCGTCAGTACCGTGTGTCATGTTGAAAACAACATTCTAGTATACTAGCATTATATAGATGCAATATCTATATAATGCTAGTATACGTTCCATAATGGACATGTTTATGTTTTTATAGACTATTGCTTTATGTCCTTATTAGCGTTGTTCTCGATCACTTATAGCTTGTGATGGTATTGCAAGTAGTGAGTGGGTGAGTGAGTGACTTTGGTAGAGTGTCTGTATTTCTGTTATATAACGGCGTGTCAGCTGGAGTGGGATGAACACAAAGTGATGGAGGTCTTAGTCGTTTGCCACTTTGGTGAAAGCGACGAGCACTATTGTGTTCACGAACCAGGGCGCACTTGGATTCGAACCCACAATCATAGGTTTCTAAGGGATGTAACTCTTGACCTGCAAGCAAATGTCGGCGCCTTAAACTACTACAACTCCGTACTACAAGTAATGACATTTGCAAATAATATTGTAATTTCTTATGTACTGTTTATTAGTTTCCCAAATATAAGCCAACAAATATCAATTATTACAGAACGTGTTGAAGCTGTGAAAAAAAGTATTACACATTTCATATACACTTTCTTTTGCAAACGGAATGTGCAAACGGAACGTCTGTTGACCTTGATGATCATTTAAATCAGCCGCCAGCATATCGATGTCCTGGCGATAGTCTCCATCTTCTTGACCACAGTCTCGACCACAGTCTTGACCACAAGCATGACTTGCATTTGTTTGTAGTTTCAATCAATCACGACAACCCAACCCCATACCACACATAGTTTAGCATTGACAAATCACGTCTTGGCGGAGTGTCACACAATACGACGCTATGTCCACGCAAACTGGACCCACTCCATTTGTAGCGGCAGTGTGGCGATAACAAAGCGTGTTGGCGATGTGGTGATAGCGGCATTTAGTGCCAGTTTGTCGCCCGATCAGACGTTACTCGTGTGTAGAAAGTCAGCTGTACAACAGATAGGGGGACAAAACATCACTTTGTGTCACCCCACAGTGCCCCGGGGTACGGCCTCTACTTGGTGTCCTAGGGGCGGTCGGCTGATGGGAGGGTGGACGAAGTGGAGTGTATGGGGTTATTAGGTTCATTTTCACAAAGTGAGTGAGTGAACTGGGTTGAACGCCGCTTTGAAGAGTTGAGAGAAAGAGATGGGGGAGGGGAGGGGAGGAGGAAGAGGAGGGGGAGGAGGAGAGAGAAGGTGTTCCAGGCTTTAGATTCCGATTTTGGTTCAGAAGTTTATTCTCCTACAAACAGAGATGCAGGGATACAGAGATACAAAGACACAACAATACAGCGATACCCAGATATAGAGAAATACGTCACATGACATGAAAAAAAGAAATGACACACACTACTTGTAACTTGCTTGGTAACGGTGTTACAACCTACACCGACACGTCGCTCCTAATTGTAATAAAGAAGTTGATCATCCATATACCTTTTCCTTATTTAGTACTCCAACTTCTGAATACCTCTCAAAGAAGTAACTAACCGAGGATACACGAAATGTTTCTTTATACAGTGTCACATTTTCGCAAGTGTTTTTCAGGAGAGATTAACAAATGCAATTATACAAGCGAAATATATTTTATTCATGTGCCACACATTGAATTTACAGTTTATATAATCACAATGATAACATAGGTAAAACTAGCCAAGTCAGCCTCAGATACAAGACACACATGTACACACAGATATCAAATACTATCCAATTTGTTTATGAACGTTTACACACAATAGATTCAGGAGGTAATAAAAGAAATATACTATGTCACGATGTGTCCACGATCAGACGTGTCGGAGGGAAGGGAACGAGTTTGTAGACGTTTACAGCGTTGTATTAAAGTGTACAACTTCTTAAAATTTTATCTTAGAGTGGCAATTAGAAGTTAAATATGTACATAATGACAAGAAAATATGCCTGCTATCCTTCCTGGTGGCACTGGTAGCTTGATAACTCTATGAGAATCTACACCGAAACGTAATTGACAAAAAAAACCGAGGTAAAGCATTTGCACCTTCTGGTCACGGGTCATAAAATAAGGTTTTGACAATCAGGCCCCCACATGCACGGCGTCTGTAAAGAGGATTTTTTTTAAAGTCAGACTTTGGTAAGAAGGATAGTTCCAAATTAGACGCTTTAGTAACAAAGGTGGTGTCGGGTGCAATTACTTATTTGGACTTGCACTTATATTCCCGTGAATAATTGGCTTGCCTTTGCATGTGATTGGTGCAATCGTTGGGGCTAATCTTTTTGCGAACACCTAATATCATCACTCTTTGATAGTGATTCGCAAACACATGCATATGATACAGTTTGAATCATACAATGTATTCTGCTTTAAGCAGATATTTCCTATGATTATGAAAATGGGATCGCTTGTGTTACGAGGTACAGTAAACTACGATTATAACGAATTCAAAGGGACCACTAATTTTAGTTCGTTATAACCGTAGTTCGTTATTAACATATACACAGCATATATACAGCAAATGGACCGGACCAAAAGCAGTTCGTTATATCCGTCAGTTCGTTATAAGCGTGTTCATTATATACGTAGTTTACTATAAATGAAAATGTTAGAGGTATATACTATACAAGTCCTTGTGACCAGCGAATCACATCAGTAGTTAGGGCCCAGTAGTGTCGACATAAGGCTATGGTGCTGAATATACCTTGAACTTACACTTTTATCTCCCTACTCGATAGAACGAGTGGATGGTATGGTTCTGCAGGTAACGAGGTGTCACTGTATTGTAAATATATATCGTCAACGCAAGATAATAATCAGTCTCGATTATCCACCGAAACAGATTCCAATGGGCAAAATAGCGGGGGAAAGTATATGATTGGATTACTGAAAAAAATGATGACACCAGGTGTTCGCGAAAAGGGTAAGCATGTCCTACTCTACCGGTAGCACCCGTCATTCACACAAGTTGAATCACACAATTTCCAAAAGTTGACACACATCACGGAAATATAAGTTTTTAAACAATCTTCATTTTAGCAAATGGATCTTTTCGTTTACTGTTTTCATGTCAAGCAGGTCACATGTTGGTGTTACAGAAAAAAAACTTATACAGAAGTGAGGGACCCACAAAGACTTTGCTCAGAAGACAATCCATCTCCACTGACTGCAATAAACCAATGTAACAGAATGCCAGCTGGTACCATTTGATTAAAAGACCGAGCATGAGCGAACATGAGTTAAAGACACTACTATAGCCAAACACTGATCTGATGAATATTCATGAATATATTGCTGACAAAACTACCTGCGCACTATAACATATATCATATGTCAGTCCGCGTGCGAGAAGTGCATATATTTCATTGTTTCGTTAAACCATAAATTACTTTTTAAACTCATATCATTATTCAGGATTTTTTTCAGCCTGCTTTGCCCTATCAAAAACATAAATCTATAATCTGACACAGTGCTATCTAAAGCACGCTCATAAAATATGATCCATCTCAAATTTCTATAGAAACATGAATTCAGAGGACACCGCGACCGTCGACGACAAACTGCATATTCTCACCTGCCCTACAGACATCAAGCCGATGTTTCAGATTCCACACACCTTGCCTTCTTCACGTGCTATTAATATCAAAATTCATTTTCACGCTTTTTTTGCCGCCTCAGCTGCTCTTTTGCCATTTGTATGGAATACCTACGTTTAGGTATTGTTTGGGGCTATATATTACCTTTCTCCATGCGGCCGTTCAATTGATATCAGCATCGCGTGTCGTACATTAGCATGGTCTATATACAGAGTAGAAAGGGTGGTTCGGGGGTCTGTACACGCAGGGGACGGATTATAACGCGTCAACTGTTCCGTTGATAAGCGCGTGTTGGTCATTATTAGCTCTCTGTTATTGAATTTGTGCCGAGTTTTGCTTAACACCTTTGTATCTCAGACACGCGACCAGAATCCACATGTTTTTAACGTTTCGTTGACCTCGGTGAATGACGAGATATCCGTAAAGATTTTTGACTTATTACTTTTTTCCTTGAATGGAAAGATCGGGTCAAAAGGACGCGGAAAAACGTGCACACAGCGCCACAGGTTCAGAGAGCGGTTTTGAAGGAATTGACTTTAATGAGAATGGAATGTTGACTGTAGTGATTTGATATTTTAGATTTGGTGATTGATTTGAACATCATTGCATTCATATATTTAAAATTTGAATACATATTACTCCCATGTCCCGGAATGTCGAACATCACAAGAAACGTTATTGAGTATAGTTGTATACACTAGACTTTTCCAATCGAACGAAGTTATTTTTAAGCGGAGTAAAAATACAAATGCTGAATGATTTGCCTGGGTAGTTTGTCAGCTGACAAGTTGTGATATTGACCAAAAAGAAAGTGTTCAAATCGGCGTTCCCTCCTTAATACAATTGGCCATGGCAAATTGGAATATTTACATCTGTGCATAAAAATTCTAACAACTGTCCACATATCTTTGTGACGAGAGGGGTGACCTCATCAACATTCCCGTTACGTCGGCCAATATTCCAGCAGCTCCAGCTTTTCGTGTCTACATTTCACAACCTTTCAAGTTTAATAGAGCACCCTATTTCTGAGAAGATTTCAAAGAGCGTGAAATGACGTCCTGAAAGTTGTTTGATCAGGGTTACAACATTCAGTCTTAGCAGTAGCTTGTAAAACGTTTTATGGTAGACATGTGGAGGTCATTATTAAATTGCACTCGATTTCCGATACCATATATTCCCCTTGTTTTTTTCAGGTGAACACTTGACTTGCCTTTGCATGTGTTTTCGCAAGCACCTGGCATCATCACTTTTTGACAGTGATCCCTAAACTTGGGAATCGTACAAAGTATAGTTCTCATGGTTATGGAAATTGTGTTGTCGCTATTTTACTGTACATACCAAACAGCGAAGTATGACCATTGTTGTATTTTGTAGCCGTATTATATATCTTCGAAACAGAGGTTCACATGGTTCTAGATTGTTTTGATTCGAATAAAAAACAAACTGCAACAACGTGTTTAGAAACCATTATTAATGTTATGCGAAACATTTAAAACGATACATCCCTAAACATGTGATTGCTAAAAAGGATGTAGGTCCCTCTAATGAATCGTCATTGATGTTAAGTACATGTATGTTGGGTGATTCGGCAAACGTATATGGGAAGTTAAATGTATATTCATTTCAACAACATTCACCAACGCATGACATATTACATTGAGTATCACATGTACATAGATCAATCGCCATTCGGAATTTTCAATGCCCCACAATATTGTTTATTGCCCTTTTTGTGAATATGTCGATTCAAAAGTAACTTTTGTCCCCATTTTATGGGTGCTAAAGACCAACCCTTATAGCGGAAAGGTAATGGTATCTAAATTAGGTTACCCCTATTTCTCGCCCGGAGACGCCAGTCGATGCTTTTTGTGTAGTAAGTACCTGCGCCACTGTAAAACCACAATAAACAGCTAATAAATGAATATCCACCACTTCGTGATCACATACCTCACCAGACACGTGCGGAAAGAGCACGTGCAAAAAACCTTCCTTTCAAAGAGAGGTCGTGTGATACGCCCTCTGTAACAAATTGAAAACGAGCCGTGTCTCACGTGTATATATGTAGCGGGCAGCACTGGAAGAAAACAACATGCTTTGTTATCCGTTTGACTGGTGGGGAAAATGGATTAAAAAAGGTGTCGGTGATTGATGAGTTGTTTTGTTATCGGCAAGGATGGCTGGCGTATGATCTCGTCATGTCCAGCGTATGTCAAAAACGTTTACAGCTATTGTGTAGTATATTTTATATAGTCATAATTCAATAAAGTTAGTGTGATTTATTAAAACTATAAGTTTCGGATGTCATTGTGTTAAAACACAAAAATATCAGGAAACCCAAAGAAGCTAGTGGGAGACAGTTGCAAGTTAGTAGTTGTTAGTGAGTGAGTTTTGTTTAACGCTGCTTTGAGTGAGTGAGTGAGTTTGGTTTTACGCCGCTTTTAGCAATATTCCAGCAATATCACGGCGGGGGACACCAGAACGCTGCTTTGAACAGTATTTCATGTATCGTACGGCGTGTCAGCTTCATGTGGGAGGAAAGTCAGATGTGTTGCAGGTTTTAGATGTTACCGCCTTGGTGAATACAACGATCATGGTATGGTGTTGATAAACCTAAAGACGATTCTGGGATTCGAACCCACGTTCAGCGGATCCTGCCATGGTCAAGAGATGTAGCTCTGTACCCAGGTACCACTCTGCCAGTAGTAGTAGTTTGTTTGTTTGTTGTTTAACGCCGTACTCAGCAATATTCCAGCTATATGAGGGCGGTCTGTAAATAATCGAGTCTGGACCAGACAATCCAGTGGTTGTCTTGTTTGTTTTGTTTGTTGAGATCATGAGCATCGATCCACGCACTTGGGATCGATGACATGCATCAATCAAGTCGTCTTTAGGTCTTTAGTAACCCTTGCTTGTCGTAGAAGTGAACCTGACTCTTACGACAAGCAAGGGTTACTAAAGACCTATTCTACCCCGGATCCAGTAGTAGTAGTAGTAGTAGTAGTAGTAATAGTAGTAGTAGTAGTGGTGGTGGTAGAATTAGTAGTAGTAGTAGTAGTAGTAGTTGTAGTTGTGGTGGTGGTAGTAGTAGTAGTTGTAGTAGTAGAAGTAGTAGTAGTAGTAGCAGTAGCAGTAGCAGTAGTAGTAGTAGTAGAAGTAGTAGTAGTAGTAGAAGTAGATGTGTTGTTATTAATATTATTATTATTATTATTAGTAGTAGTAGTACCAGAAATAGTAGTAGTAGTAGTAGTAGTAGCAGTAGTAGTACCAGCAGTAATAGCAGCAGTAGTAGTAGCAGCTGTGGTAGAAGTTGTAGTTGTAGAAAAAGCAGTAGCAGTTAAATTGTAGTACTGATAGTAGAAGTGGTGGAGAAGGTAATAAAAAGCCATGACGTATACTCCCATGTGTGATGGTGGCTACAGTGGAACACACAAGAACTGGGTACACGATGGTGATACATTTGATAGGGTTTCCTTGTCCTGGTTTGGGGCTGAGGTTTGCAGTGTTCCGCTGACTGTTATAGGCCTAGTAGCGTTTGATAACTTTTGTATTTAATTGGTCAAATCCAAGTTTCAAGTGTACTTTCTTTTAGCCGCTAGTTTAGTGGTAGTGGTAGTGGTAGTGGTAGTGGTAGTGGTAGTGGTAGTGGTTGTGGAAGTGTTGGGTTCGTGAAGTTGTGCTGCCTGTGTGTTGGGTGAACATTTCGGATTAAGCAGTGTTACGTCATATTCGTGTTGGAGACAGCGAGAGCCGCCCTCTTTGTGTTTATACTGGCGCTACTCCGTGACAATATGAGACATATTCCAATATTTCCAATCTTCGGCCAGATGTACCCCCTCGTCTCGTGGCCATGTATTGCTTATTATATATCGATTGTTCCTTATGTGATTTGACCCCACTCCACTCTGTGGTAGACAGGGATAGCATCGGACGCACTGCATCAGTTCTTTGGTGGGTAGGGTAGGTCGCAGTGAGAGTAGTAGGAGTAGTAGCACTTGTTAAAGTAAAGTCGTAGTAGAAGACGTAGTAGCAAAAGTAGTAGTAGCAGTAGGAGGAGGAGCAGTAGTAATAGTAGTAATAGGAGCAGAAGCAGTAGTAGTAGACATAGTAGTAGTTATAGAAGAAGACGAAGTTATAGTAGTAGTGGGAGTAGCAGCAGCAGTAGTAGTAGTAGTAGAAGTAGTAGTAGTGGTGGTAGTAGTAGGAGGAGGAGCAGTAGTAGTAAACGTAGTAGTAGTTATAGAAGAAGACGTAGTTTTAGTAGTAGTGGGAGTAGCAGAAGCAGTAGTAGTAGTAGCAGTAGACGAAGTAGTAGTTGCAGAAGAAGACGTAGTTATAGTAGTAGTAGGGGTAGCAGTAGTGGTAGTTGTATGAAATGTGTTCTGTGTATATGGTCAAGTTCAGACCTATGGCCAATCCTAAGCTGACCCGCCCTACCTTTCGGGCATTCGCTCGTCAAGCTGAAAACATGCGACCGGGTTCGATTCTCTACATCGTTGAAATGTCTGACGCCCATTCCCGGTGGTGTTGTCAAATTTAGTAAAAACGTTGAAATCATCATTATCTGACTATTCATTCAGTCGGATGCAAAGACATGCCCAGTGATAAAACACGTCAGTTAAATGATGAAATGACGTCTTTCTTATAGGTAACCGCATGTAACGCTTCCTTCGCGAGACAATGACCTGCTTGTACCGTAGTCTCCATTGCATAAAGCCTTCTTAAAATACCCTTTCAGATAAACACATTCATTTTGAACGACTGAAATAATTCATATCATCCTTCTCCACTAAACTGTGCAGCGTTGCTTTAGAAGACAATCTCCAGGTTGATTTAACTTTAATCGACATATAAATTACATCTAAAGTGGCATTATCAGTTTGAGAGAGCAGGTTAAAGCTTCTAGAAATGAGCCAAACCACACAACCCCTATGTGTTCGAGAGACGGGCGCTCGTTCTCGACACCAGGGCGCAATGTCATGCGTTACTTCAAAGTTATAGCTCATCGAGAAATAACCGGGTTTTTGTATTTTGGTTTGACTTTATTCAATGCTAATGTAATCTTTATTGTAGTGTACAGATAATATTAACAAAACAAATGACACGTCTAATATGTGGGGCCATTGACTGGATGCACACAGTGTGGCTGTGTGTTCAATTACACTGCCCCGACTGCCGCCCGATGCTCATAGGGGATGTAATAGGCAATGAGTGACTGCGGGATCACATTTAGATTACTTTCGTGTCATTGTAATTATAAATTACCGCAAATTATATGTCATCGGTATCTCCGTTACCACAGCTGACACTTTTCATTACTCAATTTTACTGTAATACTATGCTAGCTTCTTTGCTGGCGGTTTCCGGTTACACAGACAATTAACCAATCACGTGCCACATATTCCAGTGTGCTTAATCACGTGTTGCTGACGATATAAATATGCAAATATCTGCAGGTGGACGCTATGAGAAAGTGACGTTAATTAAATTCTTTCAAATGCATGTCCAATTTAATCTCAGTAAAACAGAGAAATGGATTGATTAAATTGATTGAAACATACACCTGCAAAATCTATACCTTTTCCTTGAATAAATAGGGTTTCGCGATCCCTTCTCAATTCGTGATTATAGTTACACTGAAATTGTCTAATTTTATTCGAACCAGATTTTATATGAGTTAACATTGTGTGTAAATATATTATGGTTTTAGAAACTAAAAGGAAAAGTGAACCTAAAAGTTTGAACACATCCTTAAAAAGGTTCACACAACTTGTATTTTAAAAAACAACAACCATACTTTCATATGATACCTGTTTGAACAAATTTTAAAACCTTTTATAAGATTATAGTGTCATTCTAACAAGTTGCGTAGAAGTAAATAATTCAGTGTTTTTGATGTGTCGTTCAAGTGACAGTGGTTAGCAAACAGTCACATAAAGTAATGCATAAACGCATGATGATATTAAAGTCGGAATCGTACAAAGGGACTCTGATATAGCAGAGATATTTTATTTTATGTTTTATTGATTGTAGTGATGGAGAATATACCTTATTCAATGAACAATACAGCAATAGACTGGACTCTTAATGTTTTAAAATAACCATTTCAATTTACCCAAAAAACATTTTTTTAATACCTCACTGCCTTTTACAATCAGTACTAAACCACGCACAGTAATATGGCCTGTTTCCACATGCAACTGCAAACTCTGATGTGGCATTATTCAATACTGTCAATGTTGATACGTTCAAAGCGGCGTAAAAAACAACTCACTCATTCATAATCACTCACATCTGAAGCAAGATGTTTTATCACAAATTACATTAGACGTTTGTACGCATACATAGCTACCCCTTGAATTAAGAAATATTCGTCTGAAGAATTGAAAGAACGCGACGGACATGTGTAGAGGCGACAGAACATACGTCGGTGACGTTGTCATGAAATTCAATTACCGCTGACCACAGTGGGGAAAGATTATCATCTGGGGTCGCCCTGCGTGAGATCCCCTCCACCTCGAATCAGTGCAAACTCCCCGAGTCAGTGGGGGCCGTGTTGATGCGATCAGCTGTAGGCGCACCTGATGAGTACGGATCACTTACCACCTGTCATCTAAAGCGACGTTTGACAGCTACGTGACAAGTGAAATTAGCATGTTGGTAGATTATCAGTTGTACATTTACTAGCAGATTTGGAAGTCAGCCGAGTCAAAACGATCAAATGTCGGTTGAATTCGGCAATACCCGGAACGGATTCGTGCTAATTAGGGGTTTGGGGAACACCGGCGGTGCTCCTGTGAAATGGGGCTCCGAGTGTGTGATGGGTTGGCATAGGTCGTGCAGAGGGGATGGGAAAATACCATATTTTCGGGTTCATTGTTGTCAAAATATGTTGATTTCGTGATATGGGGTATAGGGTTAAGAGGGTGACTCGGTGCGTTGTGCCCTGTTTGATGCCAAACAACGCCGATTGTTGAAAATAAATATTCTAAGAAAACAAATTAATTTTGCCTCACAGACTGGTATCATAGACTGAAATGTAGAAAGTGCTCAGTACAGAAATACACCAAATGGTTGGTTTCTGTGTATGGGGGTGGGGGTGGCGAGGCATGTTAATATTGCTCTACTGCTGTATGTAGATGGTTCTTGCAATTACATTGTGTTGAATGTGGTCGGTTCTTGCGTGGATTTTACATCACTTAAAACAACAGAAGTTTAAAGTTCATTAACACATATTCAGTGTATATGCACATTCGCGTATGTATTTTCCCCCACAGATATACTGGCCTGAACACAAGATTAATACAGAAACTTTATCAAATAATTTATTACCATTGCAATCTGTTATTTAAATTTCTCTCTGCCTACGCTTATAAATATATATTCAACTTTCAGTTTGCGGATTAAGTACGTAGATTTTTGTTCATAGTTTCATAACTAAAATATTACAGGCAGAGTTTTAAGCGTGTCACTTTTAAGTGTTAATTGGAGAAGCATAAATGAGTGCTGATTACTTTAACATAATCTATTTAAATATTTAATAAACCTAATATAACCTAAATAAATTTGTGTTGCTATTTACCCTACGCGTCGCGTTTGTGTGAACACATCATATGAAGCAGTAGACGGAGAGAGGAGGGAAATAAAAAAAAGACGTTTTGAGTTTCTCTCTGTATTTGATGGGCTGATAAACTCCCAGCATGCAGCACAATCTCGCACAGTGGCTGCAGTCAGGTGTCGCCGTGCGTCAATGAGGGCCAAGGGGCTTGTCAATTGCAGGCAGTGAAATGGACCACGCTACGTCCTAGCACTGCTGATGGTGTGCCAGCAGCCATTTTAAGCCACATCTCACATTTTATCAAGCTGATATTTGCATTTAGATGAAATATCGCAAAAAGCAACAAGAACAAGTCCCATTGTTGTACAGAACATACTCCGGCAGTATTAACGAGATAAATCTATGACAAGGTTCGTGAATCCAGATGGGAAACTGACACACATTTCACTGATGGAATCATCATGGATCGAAACAGTTTTTCATCACAGCAATTTAGCTTAGGTGTATGAAAATTACTTTTCGACTTTCAGGCATTAGTGAGAGATTATTAATGATACTTATCGCTCATTGTCAGCGATGCGAACGAAATGGTTTGGGAAAGAGTTTAACGCTATCAGTAATAGGCTACCTTAAGCTGGCGAACTTGTTGACATCGAATGCACCGTGAGGTGTCGACAGCAGTTGAAATTACATTTCTGATTTAATAGGAGATAGACATCAAAACATGTGACAACTGACATGATAGCCTGATCCCACGCCAGTATGTCGCCTGAGACAACGTTCCGACCTCTGTCATAACATGCCACTGTTTTCACGGTCAATGCACGTGACATACGTACACATAAAACCATTGAGATACCATTGAATGAGAGGTCAGAGTGTTCTCCGTGAAACTGTGGATTTGTTCTTTTTGCGAAGAAACGATTCTGATATATTTTTTATATAATTAGTGCCATGACATTACATACACCATGTGCTAGAGCGGAGATAAATTAAGAATAAAAGATACATATAACCTTAAGAAAGTGAGTGAGTGAGTATGGTTTTACGCCGCTTTAGCAATATTCCAGCAATATCACGGCGGGGGACACAGGAAATGGGCTTCACACATTGTACCCATGTCGGGAATCGAACCCGGGTCTTCGGCGTGACGAGCGAACGCTTTAACCACTAGGCTACCCGACCGCCCCACCTTAAGAAAGAGAAATGTATAGATGTCAACTTCTTTATTATGAGGAACACAACGTTTCGGAGTATATACTTTCTCCTTCATCAGGTGAATCAATCATTCGTCTTGATAATTGAGTCAGTATATACTCCGAAACGTTGTCCTCATAATAAAGAAGTTGCCAACCTTAAATTTCTCTTTCTTATGTGTATCACTTCTAAATCCTCTCACAGACTTCATATTAACCCTTTCTTCACATTTAACCATAATGTCGGAAGTATATGTATTATAAAATCCTTGGCTGAGAGAACTTTGACACAGCTGCGCGTAAATTCGTACTTAAATATTTGCATGTTATAGACAGCCAATGCGTAGAATGTGACGGTACAGTTATGCAAATGAATGATATTTCAATGAATGAATCAATTACAACTTACTTTAGAATCTTAGACGCTAAAAATTAATTCGTTTAACTCAGTTACTTCCAATAAACAATTTTAACAAAGTGTAGATTTAGCCCATGTTTTGACTCCGACGGATATGTTACCATATGATATTTTTTTTTTATAAAATCAAAATAATCTTTGATAGCCAGTGTTATAGGTGCTTTGCAACTGCTTGAGAACAAAGACTCTCTGGTTAGAACACTATTGTGTTACTGCCTTGAGTTTGTGGGCTGATGTGAATTCTCCGAAGTAACCCTGTTTGGACAGCCTGACGGTTGACACTTTCCCTTCCCCTCGCAAGTAGGGATAGCACCCATTAAATGCAAGTGGTGTGTATTGTTTTGTTTGGGAATCGCCTGATTGTCAGATCGCACAACAGCATCAGAAATAAACATGCACTACAACAGAATAAAACGTTCACTTCACAGCCGGCGTCAATAACATTTTTTTTAAAACGCGAGCCCGACCAAAGTATTAGTTCAATGATGTACCTGTTTCGCTCCATTCTTATATATCAATCAGCCCTATTCGGAAAATACTTGATTGTATGGGAGGCATGTCGGGCAGTAATGTTCTAATGTGATAGTTAACCGACTCCAAATGGCGATGTACTAATAAAAGGGATGCGTGCACAATGCCGCTATTTGTACCTTCAGCTTCCATCCACTGCAATGAAATTCATTTCTAATCGGATGTTCGGATATTAGAGAATCAATTTGACTATAGACGAGTTGCAATTGTTCAGATCCTGGTGAGGGAATCAGGAATGTTCTGGCAATAATGACATGATTGTAGTGAGGCTCGAAAACTATTGCAACTCTCGTTCACGACTGATCATTTGTCAATGAGCGGTTCAATTGCAATTCCGATTTCTAATAATCGCTCGCACTCGACCGATAAGATGTATTTTTTTGTCAGTTAAATAAAACCTCTACACAAACGGGTTATATCTTCAAAAGGCTAATATAGGGTTATAAAAGGTACTCCTTTTGTATGCGGCGTGTGACTTTCAAAAGGCAACGCACACAGGTGCGCATATATACATGAATTACTAGTTAACCCTTAAAGCGGCAAGGCACAAAGACAGTCATTCTAACATGATACATATGTCATGAAAAAGCAACCAGGTGATATTTAAACACAGACATAGAAATGCGACAGAGGGTATTCTAGTACGCAGTGCACACGTCCACCTGGCTTGGGGCGACTTAGATAAACGGGATGGCTGTGATTGGGTTAAAGACATAAAGTTATGCATGTGATGGGAAAACAGATGGAGGGACGTTAAAAAGTAGTGAGGCGTTTGAATTGTTTCGTTTCGTTCTAGACTAGATGCAAATGTGTTTGTTGAAGTAGATGCATTAGTGTGGCATGACTAATAAAAGTTATTTCTAATTACGTAAGTCCTGCCTGAAAAGAACATATAAATTTGACTTTGAGATTCCGAATAATCGTTCAATATTGGCATCGAGAGAAACTAGTTCATATGAGCACTGTTTTGTTTTTCTGACATTAAGATTATATTTTACGATTTAATGCTGAGCACTTAAAATCTAGAATGATAACATTATTTATTTATTTAAGGATAAGAATTTATGGATGAACAACTTCTATATTACAATTAAGAGTGACGTTTCGGTGTAGGTTCTAACACCGTTATCAAACAAAATGATGATGGTGTTAGAACCTACACCGAAACGTCACTCTTAATTGTAATAAAGAAGATGTTCATCCATAAATTCTTATCCTTACTTAGTACTCCAACTTCTAAATGCCTTTCAAAGAATTTATTTATTTATTTATTTATTTATTTATTTATTTATTTATTTATTTATTTATTTATTTATTTATTTATTTATTTATTTATTTATTTATTTATTTATTTATTTATTTATTTATTTATTTATTTATTTATTTATTTATTTATTTATTTATTTATTTATTTGAGTAATGTCCGAGATTGTTTCAGCGGGTACGTTTCCTCCGAACCGTGCATGTACCATGCAACCTCGTTCATATGGACAGTACCGTTCCCGATTACCGAGTTTCCCGTTTAACAAATGATGGGTACGGATAAACCGATATTGTCTCTTTGCATACACATATCTTGACGCTTTCCACGAACCATCGCCGGGGATGCAAAGACGGCGTGGGCACGAATGAAGATTCGCTGTACATCAATCAATATCCCAAAAGTTCCAAGCCAACAAACCAGTCTACCAAGCCCTTTATGTTGTTTCCGATAACAACTGAAAGTTGATCTTCAAATCTTTAAGCATTAGAATCGTAGTTTTACACCATGGTGCAATAATAATGATATTGTGTTATATTCACCTGAAACTAGTAGAACATATAGAAAATAAATTTGTTAATTACATTACAATGGTAAATGCGGCCTAAAACCATACTTAATAAACAAGTGAATAGTTTTATCATACAGAGAAACCCCGACAGTCAGGAGATCCCAGTCGATATAAATATATAAGCTAAAGTATTATTCCGCACGGATCAGCAAGCTTGCTTTGTATTAATTACTGCTAGTATATTTGGAGGGCATCACCACCTGACCTTCCACCACCCAACACCTTACCCCTAATTGCCTTTTTTGTAGGGTCGGGAACTGAGTCATGAGGGTGATTCGGTGGAACATTTTTTTATTAAAAAAATCGTATAAGCGTGCATTGTTTGTGAGTTGTGTTGTTCTGCAGAACACTTAAGAGCGTTTAACACAACAGTTTAAGATGTGTCCCTTCAGTCTGTTGGCTACAAAAGGTCTTCATCACATAGCCGTGCCTAACTTTCACACGGATAATGTTAATGTGTGAATTCAACATATTTGATTTAATAAAGGACTGTTCAGTTTTAAGTTCAAGCTACTCATAAAATCCTGGTGCCCGTTATCAACGACTTTAGTAACGATGTGTCGGATACAAATAACGCTTCTAGTCATCGCACGGAATCTATGCAAGCTAAACAAAACAAATCGAAGTTTGATGATGATGGTTGTGTCAGATTGAATGGAATCATGAACGTTTTATCTAAGCGCAAAATCTAGATTAAATTTATTGGCAACGATATTTTTTGTATGTCATTACAGAAGCACCAATATTGTTTGTCTAGACAGTAAAAAAATCGTTTTTGACAAAAGGCTTTGAATTTTGTCCTTTTTACAGGTAACTCTTTTGTATAAGCACCTTTAAAGGTAGCCTTACACTGCCAGCAGAAATACTGAGCGGGGGAGGACATAAAACCAGTCCCGAACTAACTGCACAGGTTTACGGCTATTGAGTAGTTGACCTACTCATTTTATATAGTTTGCCCTGCGCTGTCATACACCAGTTTTATGGCATATTAATCGTGAAAATGTGACAAGTTTCTCACACCTTATCCCTTTGATTGAAGAAAACAGCGTATTCCACAGTTTCACTCTTTTCAACAGTAAGGAGCGTTCTTAAACTACCCAAAAAGATATCCTGAATGAAACAAAATTAATTGTTATTATTACGCTGAGATCGATTTTTGTTCAGCTCAGATGCTTTTATTGTTTTTTTTCATATTCATGGATACTGTCAAAGGTATTTTAATAGGTATATAAGGACAATTCAGTATCTGAAAGTTACCTTTAAAATAATTAAAGAATTTCCTTGAAAAATAACGCAAAAGAGAAAATATTATCAATTCTGAAAACAAATCCTAACCCGCTTTCTATAATAAGAATATCCGGTTACCGTCCTAATTATATCCTTTAAAGTTTAGTAAAGATGAAAGATCTTCAAGTTTCTATGCATAGTATCCTCTGTACTCTTTTGAGAAGAGTTTTATTTGATTAACTACTTTTCTCAATCCCAACCGGTTCAAGGGTTTACCAACAGTTCATCACAGGTGTGTTTTAACGTAGTGCGTCTTCTCTCTATCGACAAAATAAAGTCCTGTGCCCAAGAAAGAAGCCACTGTTTGCTAAACAGGTAGAAATCGGTGATTATCTCCCCTTAATTGACTCTCCTCTCTGGTAATGCGATTGTCTGGGATCGGTGATGGAAAATGACGACGTTTTCTGATTGGAATTAAAGACGCCCCGATGCCGTAAATCTACCCAAGGAAGAAAATAGACGAATGGAGACCTGTACCAATCTCACATTTTCTTGTATTTGCAGTAGAGATTTAAGGCAGATTTAAAGCCTAATCTTTAAGGTAGCCCAGTCCGACATAACCTTTGTCTATCCAGACAGCATTAACTCAGCCAAGTGGAAAACGACCATGATAGAATTCTTGCACTATCGTGGGTTTTAATAGAATAATTTGGTCTCTGTAATCCTATCAACTTGTCAAGTGGCTGGGAAAGAGGCTTGGAAGAAAATCTGCCTTCGTAAATAAGATTACAAACTCATATTATATTGCCCATTTCATACAAGTCTCATCATAAGATCGCACTGCCATGAAATTATGAAGAAAATCATTTCACGACATTGACCGGGGATTGAAGATATAGTCCCTCTGGTGTACAAAAGCGTAGGAATAATGCCAGACGATTCGCCGCCGCGCAAGGAGCTAAAGCCTACGCACACTCGGACCTCAAGCGCTAAGAAATTAGCGTCACTGATCCTCTTTTCGTTTCTTTCCCGATCCCTGCTTCGAGTAGAAGAAGCGACGGAGTTTCGTTCCGCTTGAGGTGATAGTTTTATAAGTTCTCTGCGGCGTTCGACATCGGGATAATTACTAGCGCCTAAAGTAATCATACATCGCCTAAATATGTCATAACGGAAGCTGGGGAGTTAGGGCCAGATACCTCGATGATCACTTAATTTCCCGGGAATTGCACTACGACGAATTAGCCTGTTGTCCTATCACATTCTGACGGCTCGGAATTTGTCTTGTATGGGAGCATCGATTGTGGAGTGACGGCATGTAATATGATTTGTCACAGACCTCGCTTTTCAGATTGAACGAACAAAATCAATCACTTTAAGACAAGCTGGGAAGTTAGGCAAGCGATTGCGCGCACGTCGCACGCCAAAATGCGACAGACGAGATTTCGCGAGACGTCAACGTCAAATTCGTTAGGTGTGGAGTAGGGTGTTTTTTAGCACCAAGACGCACTCTGCCCTCTCAAACATTGTGTAAACGTGTCTGATATGTGTAATCAGTTTGTTGCCTTTGATATTACTGGCTTCATTATCCTAAAGTAATTATATAACGCCTTTAAAGAATTATATAATTTGTAAAGGAGTCTCTTTTAGTAATTCATTGCAGGAGAAGAAGTTATTTTAAAAGTCAAATACATTTCGTATTACATATTTAATATCATTATTACCCTGTAATAACATAGACTAATCATTAAATGCAAAGACTAAGTGTCTGTTGGTCTTCTAGTCGTCGACGCTAGCTTGTTAGTGAATTAGAATCAATTGTTTCACCGTTTTATTGTTTTGTAACGCTGTTGAAATACGACTTTTTATATAATTTGGTCTCGGCGATGTTGTCCCAGAGACGCATTGTCGTAACAGACGACTGCGTGAGTTGGATTTACATCGCTGTATTTAAGTCAATAGGAGCATGGTGTGGGATGGAAGTTGTTCGTAGACGTTTGTCTCTTGTCCCTTGTATGATCAGAACGAATCTTAGATTCAAACCTACCTCATCCTGACACAACTAAGGGACGCCACTCTACACACCGAATTTTACCACATTCGGCGCTTACAGTGCTCTAGGGCAGGGAATGTGTGATACCTTTTTTCGAACTTTATCTCAGCAAAACCAACATGGATGATCAAACCATAGCTTCAGACTATGACAATCACACGTATATAGGTTTGAATCGGAACAGTACCAAATGATATAGAGGATGTAAAGCTTATAAACCAATGAACACTGTTTATCGAAAGCAGATCTAATACTTATCTAATATTAATATAATACGGTTATAAGGAACCGTTCAGGAAAAGAACGGGAGACAACTGGTAGTAGATATAAAAACGAGTGATCGAAGGTTGTAATGTCTTAATATGGCACATGTAATGTTACATCGAAGTTGATCAATTTCCAATTACTGCCAAGCGATGCCATTATGTGGAAAGACTGTCCAGTCCCGCTGCCAGATCAAGTAGCTATTCCAGGAGACGGGCATAAACTGGGTTTTAGCACCGGAACCATATCAAAAATGATATAAAATATGGTCAAAGAGACTTTAAACAAGCTAGATTTTGATAGCTTTCTATTTGTGTTTAATAGCATCTGAAGAAATGTCCTAGTGCCATGCAAGGTTTGAACTTTGCAGTAAAGCCAATCCTTCCTTTGTTATTTTACATTTTTTGTTTTTTATATCCCTATAAAGTAGAATACTAGTATTAAATCTCTGAAACATGTATTCAACATATCAGTAAAGGATTGTCCTTGGGTATGACCGGTGTAGGTTTATATGTCGCGTTTTCTTAAATGCCATTTAGTTTGAGAATAAACATGTCAGCCCCCGGTGCCGAGGCTCTTGTTTACTGTATACAGATAGGTGATTTGTTGATCACAGGCGTTAAAAACATCCATGCTTTGAATTGAACACATGTGAAGTTAATTCTTTTCTGGCTATATACATCATTCCAATTTTCACTGATTTAACATTGAAATATGGGTTTGCTTGCCACATGCAGGGTTTGATTTTCACCAATCTCACCCAGAGCCAATTAAATTGATGAGCCAGCTCAAGTCGAACTAACTTGTCACCTGCATACCAACTTAGAACTACACAATATGGCCATGAGATTAATTTCAAGTTGAGAAAAACATATCCTTCCTAAACAGGAATGTTTTTTCCCCAATTTCAATAGATTGCAAAGTTTTCATTTGCTTAAAAAAATGTTCAGTGGGGTTCTTATAGTGACTACAAAGATTGCGAAAGAGTTTTAATTCCAAATGCAAAAACGTTAAGGCCCCGTGGACTGGAGTTATGTGGCATTTGCGTGAAAGAAACATTTGTTCCCTGTGATTTCCACAAATCGTCCTCCGATGCTGCGGATCTTTGGGTTAATTCACGCGCTTATCGCCAAGAGCTCTCTAACAGACAGAGGAGCGTTTTGATTAACTCGCATCACGTGATTGGGGAAATCAAACACAGGGCATGAAGTGTTTGATTAAAGTTACCGCTGCACACGAGGCTGCCAATTAAAAGGCGGCGACGGCAACGTCTCCTAGCTTCCAGCGGTTTGTCCTTTCACATCCCACAACGAGGGCAATAAGGCACGTCGGCCTATAGCGCTTCCCGCTTTGAATTTTGACGGCTTGCTTGAAACAAATTGAAAGGAAATCGCTCGAATTTGATGTGATTATGCATATCTTAGAGTTATCCTGGAGTCTTGATAGACAAATTATGATTTTCCTGTGTCTTAAGGCACTTTACTAGTGATCAGAATGCTAATGAAGAACGAGAACCCACTGTACCGAGGCTTATTACCGCTGTGTCAGCCATGTTGAATTGGCAAGTCACGTAACGCTACGAGATGTCCCGCGAGATTTGAGGTAGGGACGTGAAGGCTTCTTCACACTACAATTGGTTATGATAATGGTCACCTGGTAGGTGTTCTAGACGACTTGGTCAGTGGGAAGAATGGCCGCCCCACACTGTGTTTTTGCGGAAAAGGCAAGAGACGGGACAATGGGCACGCACGTGTTTTTCTATAATTGATGATGTCTGCTAGTTTCATACAACATTCTCACTTTGATTCTCATTAGGGTAATCGATTGTTTGTCAGCTGTAGCTCTAGCGCCACGCCGGCGTGGGTTTGATCTTCGTGTATTACTCCAAAATTAACGCTTAATCTGAGTTTATCGGCAGTTATCATTAAGCGGTTTGATCACCCATATACACATTAAGAAATCGGACCACATGTGTATGATAATGAAAGAAATGAGGTTGTTATAATTATGTGAATATGTGGTTTTCAAAATATGTTTAGATGAGAGCGAGGATCCAGATAACTTAAGGTTGAAAAATATAATAATTTTTATTTGAATTGCATATTTCATACATTTTCAGCTACTGGTGTCTTGGAGCGAGGTTCTGGTAGAAAGACGTACGCATTTTACCAACAAACGTAGTTCTGCTCCAACTAATAATATTTAACCAATTTAACATTAGTAATTATATCATTGACGGTGGTTTTGTGTGTGCAATAGACAGTACAACTTCATTACTTCGGAAAGAAAACGTTCTGAACAAAGTTGGTTGGAAGACTGATAATCTTCGTCATGTATTTTAATGTAGGTTTTCTTAGACTACAACAAGTTGGTTTTATGAAAGATATTTGGTTTTATCCAGTGGTGTTTAGGTGTATTCGATATTTGTATTCGTGTTAGTAGATACTGCACGCATGACCGAGGATAGGGATAACTGTTGATTACGTCGCAATTTTAGTAGGCGAGGTGAGGTGAGGTGAGGTGAGGTGAGGTGAGGTGAGGTGAGGTGAAATGGGGTTTAACGTCGAATTTCAGATTATTCACTTATATAGCGACGTGCATTCACGTGTGTGTGTGGCTGTTGGTACTGGTACGGAATGATGCCTTAAAGTACAAGCCCACTGAGACACCATGCCGCAGTTTAACATGAATACCCAACTCAGACACAGTACACAGACTCCGAGCCGACCAGTCCTTGTTCTAGCCCTCAATGCCGTGCGACAGACAGGGTAACAACAAGTCCTATCTTTTAACGTCTTTTGGTATGATGCTAGACCACGGAGGCGGTTCGCAAGTTAAGCTAGGCATCATATGTATTCCAAGTACAAGAAGACAGTATATCTCCTAGACTTCGAGCTTGTCGTGTCTCGACTAAGACTGGGAATCGGGTAGTAAAGCTCTGTGACTGCTGATTGGCTGCTAGCGCAACCGGACGTCATCAGCCGTTGCTCATGACGTCAATCACCGGTTTGTTCCGTCCAGACCCGACTTGTGACAGGTCGCCGTGATGTAGCTGGACTATAGCTGACAGCGGCGTTAAACAACATTCATTCACACACCCATGTACCTGTATTCCATCACGCTGGAAACGCTGGAAACGCTGGAAACGCTGGGAAGGAGTTCTTAGTGAAGTAAGCGTTATCGGTGTCATGCACGCTTACGCATTCGCCTGTGAACTTTATCAAATGATTATATCTTTTATGTTGTTCACTCTCTGAAGGAAACACCGCATGTACACAGCGTATTTCATATACAAACGCAAAACGTATATCAGTTATCAAGAAATTATCAAAGTTCATCGCATTCCTGTATAATCATTTTAGTTGAAGATAGAGCCATTGAGTGTTTGGACTTGTTATCTTGCCGTGTCACAGGCTATGTATATACTGGGGAATCATTTGCTTGCTGGTGGTCCCCTGCAGTGAATAAAGGCTGTTGTTGTTTGACATTAATAAACACATCTAGAGTGTACAGGCTCCCGAATACATGTATGTTGATCGTTATGTAAACTTAGGCAAAAGAAAGTATGCCGAGTTTTTATGTCATTGGAAATTTAACTGTTGTTAAATTTGATAATGACTTTTTAACCATCACTCATTCCTGCAACAGTTTATAAAAAGTAATTTTTTTGTAAAAATAAATTGGTTCAATGAAGAAATGAATTTGCATCCACATGACCCCTACCCTGATTGAAATGTACATTTGTGCCGAAAAAAGCAATAATATGGATTTTAAATGAAAAGGTGACCACGATAACCATTAGAAGTTGTGTATTGTGCCAATTCTCTTTTTTATTTTGAATTATATTATATTTGACAAGCTAAAACCACGTTGAAGTATTCTTTGGGCGCTGATTTAAGCACCGGTACAGTTTATTACTTGATGCAACATCGGTAACTTAAGATCAAACACACGAGAAAGTCAACTGAGAGGTATGTTTTCTTTTGCGCCTCAGATTATAATATTCAAGTTATACCATGGCGACCTGTGAATAATCTACGTCAAACCAGTGGTTGATGACATGAGCAATCCTCATCGACGAACACTCGACCCTCATATTAGTGGGTTCTCACAGTAACTGGGGCGGTCGGGTAGCCCAGTTGTTGAAGCGTGCACGCGTCACGCCGAAGACCCGGGTTCGATTCCCAACATGGGTACAATGTGTCAAGCCCATTTCTGGTGCCCCCCTGCTGTGAAATTGCTGAAATATTGCCAAAAGCGGCGTAAAACCATACTCACTCACTGTTACAGTAACTATTGATCCCACCGTCCGACATGCTCCTTAGGGGTTAGTTTTTAACTTGCAACAGGCGAAGTTAAATCTATGATATTTTTGAAATGCCAATCAGAAAGCTTAATACTTTTAATATTTTACCCTGTTGAGCAATAAGATTGGTTTTTAGCCAAATTAGTAAACGGTTGCATTTAAAAGTGTTCGATTGTGTTCAAGGCCACCTATGCCATACACCTATACTCACACATTGTACCCATTTGGGGATCGAACCCGGGCATATACGAGCAGACACTTTGACTAGAATGCTTACCCATCCCCGACAGGGCTTACCGATAGGGCTTAGCCTTTTCGCGAACACCAGATTTCATCACTGATTTTCAGTGATCCATTCATATAATTTTCACCTCTATTTCGCCCAAAGGAATCTGTTTCGGCTGATTATACCCAGCCTTGACGTTCTATATTATACCTGTTTCGAACTACGATTCACTAAAATGTTAAGCTCAGTATATGTGTGCAAAACGTTTGGGCGTAATCATAAAGAAAGGGTGAAACTCCAGCATCCGCCCCGTCTGTGACTTTGGTCATTCCCCTGTAACAAAGAATGGTAAAATAAACACGCGACCAGTGTCATAAAACCCTCCTTTATAACGTCTCATAACCAGGGCGCATCTGAATGCGTCAAAGAGAAATATTTTGATGATATCATAACTCGACGAAAAGTTATATTTCTTCGGTGTCCCAAGGGGAACAGCGACGGCCAGGAAAATAACCATCAGCAATTCCATAGATAAAACAGTGACAAGACAGCACTATTAATTCATTCCTAATAGCATTGTCATAATGGTTTATTACCGGTTCCATTTTAACATGCGCTAACCAGTTTCTCCCAGCCTAACCTTTACTGGCGGCTCTGATAGGCGTCCATTGTGCACGGGAAAATTGCCAGATTAAACGCAATCTGCATGTGACATAACGTCAGGCGTATTTCCTGCCGGCAATGGCGGGTCACGAAAATAGGTGACCCCAGTCGCCGCGCTTGCAGAGAGTGAAATTGATGCGTTGTGTGGATTAAGACGATTAAAACGCTTCAATATGTCACACCTCGGCGGCAGTTCAAAATTCAATTACTATACATCATTTTGATGCGGCTGGTCTTGACGTCTTTGTCCGCCATTGTTGACTACGTGCGGAGTTCGTAATGGCCGCGGTGCCGAACCAAACACCTAATTAGTAATCGGCATCTTCCGTCAGCACGAGATTGTCTGTTTCATCTTTGGAGACGTTGTGGTGAGTGACAGCTACTGATTTGGTCGGCGCCGAAATTGACTCCTCCAAACGAAATGGATTCTCTCGTGTTCGGAAAAGACTATTTCCGATTTACGTAACTGAATACATGTAATTGTCTAGTTAAGGATGCTTTTAAATCAAACGTATGGACAGAGGTGGTAGGGTTAATTAGTATTAAGTATACGGCGCCGCTCAGCGTCAGGTACACGGGCAAGGAGACGGACGCCACCATGGCGATACCAATTACAGGCAGTGTTCCTGTAAACGGGAGTGGAAACAATGATACCATGAACTATAAAGTAGATGTGGTAATATGGCTTAGCGAACAATTTCCATTTCGCGCAATTGGCTCGTGTCTTCAGCTGAAAGTGCTTCACTGGAATTTTGAAATATTACACTTAATAAAGTAAACACAGAAGTAAATAGCACAGTCAGAGGTTTGATATAGCAGATTTGGGAACATGTTGAAATGACTGGTATTTCTACAACTCTACATGTGTGGAGGAAATTAGTCAGTCTGGTGATGACGGTTATAATTGTCATGACCCTCATCCGACCGAGTGAGTGAGGGAGGGAGTGGGTGAGGGTGTGAATGAGTGAGTGAGTGAGAGAGAGAGAGAGAGTGAGTGAGTGAGTGAGTGAGTGAGTGAGTGAGAGAAAGAGAGAGTGGGTGGGTGAGAGAGTGAATGAGTGAGGTAAACTCCGCTTTGAATAGTTGTATTTGGCGGAAAGCCAGAAGTTACGCTGGATGTAGACATTTAACAATCTCCACTGTAAACATGTGATTATGTTTAAGCACATGCTGGAATTTACGATTTTGCTTGTTTTACTTAAATACGTTCAGGATGTAAATGCATAAAATGGGTGTTAGCGGACAGGTATCATCACTAACTGATAGTGAATCATGAACTCATCCTACTGAGTGAGTGAGTATGGGTTTACGCCGCTTTTAGCAATATCACGGTGGGGGACACCAGAAATGGGCTTCACCTATTGTACCCATGATTGTGATTTTTCATATGGTCTTTATGTGATCATCACACTTTCATATTTACATACTAGTCAATAAGTAATACTTACACATTAAATACTGGATTCTCTGAATATTGTTGGCATTCATTTGCTGAGAATAATACCACCGTATACCAGTCACCGATTGCAACCTGAAGGGAGGTTCTCATTTGAGCTGATAATTGTCAACATGGAAGACCTCGCTGCGATGATGTGATACTGCCAGCGGCTGTTTGACTTGCATGCCATCGTAGAAAGACTATCTGAGGTAAATGTTGTGACAAAACTGCCAAATAAGCCGGTCGTGTGATATTGTTTTGGTACTGTGCACGTTAAGATCCGAAAATGTTTAGATTTTGAAGCCAATTCTAGACATGCTCAGGTCTCTAAACATTTAGAATTATATGACAAGGAACATATTTAGGTTTGTGTTTAGGATAGAAACACACTTTAACAGCATGGCGAAACATCGTGGTGAAACATTGTGGAACATTATGGTGAAACCACGTGGTGAAACATCATGATGAACATCAAAGTGAAACATGGTGAAACCTCGTAGTAAATCAGCGTGGTGAAACATCGTGTTAAAACATGGTGAAACCACATGGTGAAACATGAAAGTGAAACATGGTAAAACAGCGTGGGGAAACATCATGGGGAAACAGCATAGTAATTCAGCATGGTATAACTTCATAGTGAAACATCATGGCGAAACAGCGTGGTGAAACATCATAATGAAACATCATGGCGAAACAGCGTGGTGAAACAGCATGGTGAGACATCATGGTGAAACAGCATGGTGAGACATCATATTGAAACATCATGGTGAAACAGCGTGGTGAAACATCATGGTGAGACATCATGGTGAGACATCATATTGAAACATCATGGTGAAACAGCGTGGTGAAACATCATGGTGAAACAGCGCGGTGAAACATCATGGTGAAACCTCATAGTGAAACATCATGGTGAAACAGCGTGGTGAAACATCATGGTGAGACATCATGGTGAGACATCATATTGAAACATCATGGTGAAACAGCGTGGTGAAACATCATGGTGAAACAGCGTGGTGAAACATCATGGTGAAACTTCATAGTGAAACATCATGGTGAAACAGCGTGGTGAAACATCATGGCGAAACAGCGTGGTGAAATAGCGTGGTCAAGGCATGCAAAACACAGCTTCCACATATTCTATTTTGTCCTCTCTAAGTAACCAAACCTACAGAAACCGTAAGACATTCTTTAGTTTATGAGTCTGATCCTTGAGCGGCCTTGAAACCAAACTCGTGAAGATCCGGGTTGGAATTGGTCTTCAGCATCCCATGCCTGCGGTATGAGACGACGATACTTGTGGTAAGAGGCGACTAACGAGATCGGGTGGTCAGGCTCGCTGACTTGGTTGATGCATGTCATCGTATCCCAGTTGTGTATATCCAAGCTCATGATGTCAATCACTGGATTGTCTGGTCTACACTCGCTTATTTACGACCGCCCTCATATAGCTGAAATATTGCCGAGTGCGGCGTTAAACAACAAACAAACAAACCAAACTCCCACCCTCACTGCAGCAATATGACGTGTAGTTTTAGAAGGGATGCAAGCTCTGTAGAGGGAACCTATGGGTCGTTATGTGCTTGCACCACCCACATCCAACCCCATTATAGGATCGGTGATCATGCTGTCGACCAGTGGTTGTTGAGACTTAAAACTTCCGGATGGGCGTGATATAACCGTAACGCTGCTGACTGCGGTGTTAAGCATCATGCACTCCTTTACTACACTCACTACATCAAACATCCAGTTAAAATGAATCTCAATGACATTGCCGTAAACATTTTTAACAACAAAATCCAGAATACACGTACGATTTTAATTTGGTGCTTGTTAATACAATACATAGCAAGTTATTTTTAAATATCAGTATCTAAGATTTTCATTAATATTTTTTTTGTATTTGGGTTGATATTTGAATATTACTGTTAAATCTGCACCCTGGGTAAGCCGCGGAAAAACAAGTTCAAATAAATTCACCCTCACATTAATTCATACCACAATATTGGCATATTTCAGTTTTCCTTTTGAACATAAAAACTATGATTTATATCTACCACATATGTACAACAGGCACCAGGTGACGTTTCTTTACAACAGCCGGGAGGTCTGCTACACAGAACCAAGCTATTGTCACTCGAACAACAGTTTTTAAAAAAAAATGTGTTATAACAGACGAGGTATATTTTTTAACAAGCCTATGTGTCTCTTCTGCCTCTACTCCGTTATCTCAAGGTCACCAAACGCCTGTCAGCTCAAATGAAATTGTGAAATCTCCCCTCTTCCTCAACTGTCAAAGAGCAGCGAGAGGAAGCTATTTTGTGTAACGAATGAGCCTTACCTGCGATTTATTTCATTACTAATCCCGCAGTCAATTTGCTGTGGGCTTACAACCCTGCCACGTGGTGAATGCGAAAACAAGACACCATGGTCATTAACTCGACTTAGTTTCTCAGGTACCCCTTTTCTCTTAGCTGGGGCCCTCGAACCTGAATTAGTGGGCTTTCGTTGATGCTTGAGGAAAAGTCTTAAAGCCGAGATTTACTCGGCGAGTTAGAATCATGACATATTGATGAATGAAGATACCAGCGAAGAGAGACTTGCACGGGCGTACCGTGTCCCATGGGAACACGGGAATCAAGTTATTCGGCAAATTGAAAATCAGATCAGTCTCTGAGCGGCGATAAAGCTCAGCGCGGCTTAGGCTCGCTTGCAGCCATCGAGGAAGGTTTTAATCAGCGCACAACACCAACCTACAAAAGTCACTTATCACTTTCGCTGATTTGATAAGGAAAACGCAATTTGCCCCGGCGAGTTTTTATTAATTGCGTTTGCCCCTAATCCGATCTAACCACTTCCCCGTCAAATGAAACACAAAGTATTAAGACATGTCTGTGAAGGCGCAGCTATAAAGCGAGATGTGAGAGCCAAAATCCAGTTAAAGGGGATGAATAGGGGCCCTGTAAGGTAGGCGCCTTGGCCCATCACCATTGCGAGATGGGGCCCGGCGCATTCAAAGGTAAATGATATTTGAACGCCAATGATCTGATTATCTCTGTCGATGAAAACATTGGATCCAATAACGCGCCATTTGGGGGTGATCAATTCTAATTTTGGGCTCTAATTCTATCCACGAGCAAAAATCTGACGTCTTGAAGATTGAAGATAACACAAGGGAGACAAACACGTTAGACTCGCAAGTGAGCGAGATCGGATAAGTGGGGGCTGGGGGACGTTTGATGGAAATGAAATCAAATTTTAGAATTCAATTTGTCCGGCACGTGACGCGACTCCACTCGGAAATGGCTTTTCTCGATCTCACAATAGAAAGTTTCCTACCAAAACTGGATTTGCCTAGAAACTGTTTGAAGAGCAGCGATTTGATTGCTCGCGTCCCACAGGATTTCTCGCATTCGTGGGTTATAAAGCGACTATTTTTTTCGCTTTAAATCTATTTTACACCAAACTGGCGACGCATTAAAAGCAATGGGCCCGTGAGAAGGTAACTTTGAAATCCTGTAATCGACTAATGATAAAGTTTAGAAGTGTCCCATTTCAGCCGGGGTTTGAAATGTCAGGTGATAAACCTGCTCATCAGCATTTGCCTTGTCTTATTGCCTCGAACGGGGAAGTGCATACCCTGTCTGCGGAGATATACTTTAAGTTTCCCCGTCCCATCATTTACATGTACGAACAGGGCAGTGTTCAAGAACCACGGCTTCTACCATCTGTCTGGAGCCGTGGTTTGAGGCGCCAAGTTGCGGTCGCCAGCAGTCAGGTTTCCTTGATCGTTTCGAATCCTGGGATCGCCCCTATAGTGTTCCGTAGGTTTCGCTGAAGCGGTAACGTCTGTGTCACGACCGTTGTCACTTTTAGCTGTTTATTCAACATTGAGGTGAATCGCTGCAAAATAACTGAACTACATTTCATAGCAGCGAGTATTGGATGATCAGTCTCAATATCCAATGATATTACATACAAAGACTTATTTTCAATCATTTCAAAACAATACAATATGAAGTGTAGTTCTTATACTATGTTAGACTGTTAACATATAGTCCCAAAAATAAGGTTGTGTACAAGATTAAACGAAAGTAAATCTGTGAAGGAACGCTTCAACCCGCATGCCTCTTAGGGAGATGAGTGTAGGCTGCAGGGGCTGAGAAGGGGGTTGAGAATGGAATGGGGGTGATTAGAGTCGAATAGGTGAAAGGGTTGATGCATTGGTGATGACGCACCAGAGGATGACTCCAACTCCAACTGGCCAACAATCAACATTCCCACTGTGTCGAGCAATACTTCAGCTGCCCCAGCCCTTGGTGTCTACATTTTACAACTTTTGAGCTTCAATCGAGCATGCCTTTTCTATGCAGATTTCAACGAACGTCCTATGACACTTGCTCAAAAGTTGTTTGATCTGGGTTACAACATTCAATTCTTTGTAAACATTTCAAAGATGCTTTCTGGTAGACATGTGGAGGACATTTCTAAATTTGACGCAACGGTGACCAAAATAAAGTCTGATGCATTTTACCTATTTTTACTTGTAGCATAGTTTCCCGTGTTTTTTTCGAGTGAAGCATTGACCCCCCTTTGCGTGTGTTTGTGACACATCATCATTTGATTGTGATTCATAACCACATGCTTATGATGTTAGTCGGGATCGTACAACGGACTTTAGCAGAGATTTCTTATGATTATGGAAATGAGTTTGCCACATTTATTTTTTAACTATATGGTCTGGGTTTGTACGAGGAACCTATAGTTAGGCAGAAGCTGGCGGTACTTCATGGCAGAGGTTGGTGTGCATATGTTCCGAACAAATTAAACTCTACGAGTTTGTTGCTTAAAATGTGCATATAGGATCTTCAAACCGGTCGATTGCTGTGCAACTGGCATTCACACGTATAAATGGTTTACCTTTATCCGCGAATATTGGAAACACTATATTTTGGCAAAAACATCTTCAAGTTGTTGTCAAGGTTTAAACGTAGTGGAGGACAGCGTGTGAATATCTACTCGATCAATGTTGCCCATATACTTATCTAGGTACCCTGCAGAATGAAAATGTAATGTTCTAGCGCCTCAAATGCGGTTTGGGTTGGATACTCCCCAGGGAGTTGAGAATGAAACTCAAGTGCAAACGGATCCACCGAGTGGGATAATAATGTTGTAGCGCTATGAACATACCGGTAAGGTGGAATACGGCGCTATAGAAATGTATTCATGATCATTTGTGTTATAATACATTTTGTTCAAAGGTGAAAAAGACAGTGTGTTTGGAGTTTGACTTGCAGTAAAGCCCAAGGTGAAGGCCACAATAACGGATGGTGCCGGACCACAAGGGATCCCAATATGTGATTAGAAACACGATCAGCGGATCCAGCACGATGAAGGGACATCCTAAGGTGATTGGTGATTGGATTCTGGAATAAGAACTTTGCTAAAGTTAATCGCAAAAAAGGCTACAATCTTAGTGATCCTAACTTTTTACATTTCCGTGATCACAATTACAGTTAAACTTTAAAGTTTTACAGAATAATATTAAAACAAAACCTATTTTAGACACACTGATGCAAACCCAGGAATTAGATCTATTCTATGTTACGTGTTTGGAACACTCTGAGTTAGCACCGCAGACAAATCTGATGTCACAAGTTAGCCATAAGGCCAACGGTACATTAATCAAAAACAACTTTAACCTTCACAAAAAGTAATTTTTTAAACCCACTCTTAGAAGACCCTTCATCAATACTTTTTACACGTGTTTTAATCAAGTATAAAGTCAATACGATTTTCATCCGAATCGTCTTAGGTTTTTCATCTCATGTGGAATTTTTGATGATCGTTGCTAATCTCAAACCAGTGTCACACGGAACTTGCGAAACACGATATGTCTGTTGGCTCATCTCCATTGCAGGCTGTGGTTTTAAACAGAATGTGTTCGCTGTATGACATAGCACCTTGCAATAGCCCCAGAGTCCCAGTAACGTGACCTTGTTCCTACAGATTGCCACTTACTTATGATTTGCCTTATTTAAATATATTTTTTTCTGGTTGGTTATTTCACACATACCAAGGCCCGATAACTCCTGACAGAGACGTCATCAAGTCTATGTTCTAACGTACATATGTTCAACGAGATAAATACGACGAAAGAATATTTCCATTTTGGGGCATCTTGTCTGTGGTTTGAGTTTGTTTATGTGAATTTCATGTTAATATATTTGGTTGATGTTTCGTTTTGTTTTTATCATTCCAAGATAATTAAACGATGATTTTCATGATTTGTCCATCGTGTTTTTGGTAACATTTAGTTTGACATTCATTATCCTTACGCCATCGTCTTGGTTGTCTATTGTGGGTTTTGCGTTTTGATTGATAATTGTTTTCAAAAGCACTTAACGTTAAATCATATTAGGTTCAGTAAAGAATTGACTTTCACTTTGTGAGTTCATTGGAGTCTGAACCTTTACAGGGGGAGAACCAAAGTGTATGAACGTCGATAGGTACCTTGCAAGATGTAGACACAATTTCATTTAGTACGTCTGACTCCATGTAAACACTGACAGCCATACAACAACCAGCGTTATCGACAAACATAGTTCCCCAAAACGAGGGCGTGTTTATGCTCAACTTGCTCTACCGTACATCTGTTGTAGTTTGGTTACAGCAAATAGATTTAAATAGCATCATTAGAGTGAGTGAGTTGGGTTTAACGCCGCTTTTAACAGTATTCCAGTTATATCGCGGCGTGTCAGCTTAATGTGGGAGGAAAGCCCGAAGTGATGCAGGTCTCCATCATTAGATGAGAGATGTTTGTTATGAACTGCCTTAGAAAGGTAGTCACAGTGACCGTGCGTCATAATACGTATACTTCAAGTACACGACGTCAAAATGGCCGACACGATCAATGTGACGGGGAGAATTCCGAAGTTGTCAATGAACCCGTTGTGATCAAGTAATAGTCATCATTGATCTATTAGCTGATTATAAAGCAGTGTCGACCATATACTTAACTAAATGCAAAGATTGCTGTATCATTTTGTTAACTGTCACTGCCAGGCACATATTGAGGGGATGGTTTGGATCTGCATTTCTTCAATTTGTTCCCTGGATGGATCGTAGGGTATTCTTTCACGGTCATGTAGTCAAACATTAACTTTTTCCAATATGTGCAAAAAACACTGAGTTCAGTGTTAAAGTGTCAAAATGATCAGAAACAATAGTTCTATTCATTCCTACAGGGTTTTGCCGATGATTGTGGAAGTTGATCGTCACTGTTTAGGTCATTAGGTCATTGAAAACCCACTTCAAAATGTGTCGTTAATACTCTTATGAACGTCAGTTTCGCAGTCATGTGACCCGCCTCTCTTCTGATGGAAAAGCCGTAAATCATGTAAACCTCACATTATGAAATTATTTTGATTCAGCAACATCTGATGTGTTTTCCACAATTAGAACGCGAAAAGGACGCTATATCAGATATGCGATCTGAATAGTTTAAGAAAAGTGCAGAAGTTAAAGAAAGCGTTAAAGAGAAACATAGATCCTTGTGTTTTGAAAATGTGCATGTTTTGGACTTACATAAAACACGAATAAAGAGCTTAGGCTAAAATGTGTCATTAGTTCTGATTTTAGTCGTTTTCAGATAACATTTAATTTCATATTTGAACATAAGCCAGCTAATTTAGGAAATTTAGGTTAAGATTGTTAAGGGGTAGGCTGAGGGACTTGTACATGCCGTCGTCATTTAGTTTCAATTTTGCAACGTTAAACAACAAACAAACAACAAACAAATAAATGCAGTGAGTAGGACAGTGGATATCAGTGTGAGATGTACATACACTCACACAAGGTCCCGAGTGACGCTGAACGCCTCATAGAGCAATTAACAACAAATGAGTGATTAACACAGATTTTGTTTAATATTTCAGTAAGTATTTTTAATTGGACATTATAAATAAGAGTCAAGAGGTTTATTTTGTTTTTCATGATACCATTAATAATTTTCTTTCCATACTGTAAACAGGAAATTTGGCATCGATCCATTCTCTCTGATGTTTTAATTAATAACAATATGATTAAACTATTGATATAACTTACTTGATGAGCCCTATCTTGGAGGCCGTTTTTTAGATGAACAATTGACTTGCATTTGCATGTGTTTGTGACGGGTGCCACCGGTAGGGCAGGATACGCTCACCTTTTCGCGAACACCTGGTATCATCACTGCTCGATAGTGATTCATAAACACATGCTCATTATATAGTCGGAATCGTAACAATCGTCTCTGCTTTTAGCAGAACTTTCTTATGAATTTCGAAACGAGTTTGGTGCTTTTATTTAAACACTTTGTATCTGCCTAGATCTTGACTAAGAAATGTACATGAAACAACAAAAGGCAGAAAGTCCCCGAATGAACTTGTCGTTGCTGAATCTCTACTGAACCATTGGTTTTGGTACTGTCATCGAAACTACAACATGGCGTCCTAAACAGGTGTTTAGAAGAAGGTGGAACATGAAGATGGGAAACTCTTTATGGACAGCAGGTCTTGATGGGACAAGGCACAGACCTCAAACATCGTGATATAGTTCTACATAATTCCATGTCTTCCTTTGTTACCTATCTGCCACTGGCCACTGTTGGATAGTAATAATACCACTAACATGACGTGAAGCATCGCAACAGAACTGTGGTCATCTTCGAATTTTTAATCAGGAAATTGTGTTTTTTAAGAAGCACATTTCTTAAAAGTCCCTTTTCCTTCTCTAATGTTAAGTGTACTGGTGTTTGTTTGAGCTGAGATTAGATTTCGTCGGGTTTGGATTGAAAAGAACCAAACGCATTAAAATTCAGCATGTTTTGTTTTTTACCAAATTTGAGGTGAAAAGGTGTGCGATGTTCATGCTCCATATAGAGCAGTTTGAAAGGGAATTACATAGACTGTCCCGGATATACATCAGTACGAAGCTGTCCTGGTCTGTCGTGGCGATGCTGCGTGCACAGTTGGAAGACATTGATATTGCGCCCAGTCCATAGCATAACTCGTATTCACTTATGAACAAACTTATACGATCACAATCACCTGTGTATGTATAAGTACGTGGGATGTTGTTTCCCCACAATGACGTTTAGTCCTGTATCCTTGATAAGAGTATAGGGGAATAGTTACTACTGTGTAGATAAAAGCAGTGATTAGTCATCAAAATTAATTTATGCTCGACATCAGCTAATTTCCTAACGTCAAGACACTTGTCAGTTGTTGCGTGACAAGAACTAATGGGAGGTACATTCATCACGTTGTCATTCACACAGTTACACGATTAGTGCTGTTGTTACATGATTAGTGGTATTGTTACATGATTAGTGGTATTGTTCAGTTGTGAAACTCCCACTTCAGTTGTGAAACGTCTGTGGTTAATAGGGAAACGTACACACTGAACCCCGTTATTCCGGAAACCCTTGTTTCGCAGACTGCTTTGTGGAAATTTCGTCAAACATTCAAGGGGATACCATGATTCTTTATTCCCGAATGTCATCTATCAGAACGTGGATTAATTCTGCACATCTGAGTGACGAGATTACATATTTTATACATAAACGAAATTATTTGAGATATCAATAATAACCTCACAAGATCAATGACTAATTAACTAATCATAATGAAACACAGGATTACGTTTACAATAAAAAAAAATACAATTTAAATGGGTCACCTATCCAGCAGCAGCAACAAATATCAGGCCCTATAATAGATTAGTGCACTCCTGACTTGGTTGATGCATGTCATCGTATCCCAATTGTGTGGAGGATGCTCATGATATCAATCACTGGATTATCTGGTCCAGACTCGATTATTTACAGACCGCCGTCATATATCTGGAATATTGCTGAATGCGACTTTAAACAAATAAATAAACAAACAAACAAACAAACTGTCAAGAAATGAGTCATTGTCGAATGTCTTGACTGCGGCAAGTAATCAGTGTTTCCAGATAATCATCTTGTCTGCACGGGGCAGGTAGATAAAGTCAGGTACTGATATACGAACGGCCAGCCTTCTAGAAACTGCCACGTCTCAAAACTTCAGATTCGTACATCCTGCTTGCATTGTCCTTCTCTTCACCTGCAGTTTCCCGCCATATTTATTCATACGAACTATTAAGAAATGCTAACAACACTCAGGTCAAAGGTTTTAATCTGGTGTGTTTAAATCGGTACCCAGTGCAATATTACTTAAGGAATAAACGACGAGAGGGAGTTTTTTATCGTACAATAAAACACTACAGGGAGAATAAACCACCAGGGGCGCAGAAATGATGTCATGACAGAACAATGTTTTATCGTGAAGTAAACCATGCTTCGTTCTTCATTGTTCTTTGCGATCTTACATTACCCATAAACATACGTGTTTGTTGCATGGGTGGTTACTCGGGAGCTGTGGAGATTAGCGGCAGAATAATTCCCCAGTACACCTCGAATCTCATAGAAGCAGGGGCTGTGCAGAGTTGCGTCCCTTAGGGATCCGATGAGTTCAAATCCGAAATTCGCCCTGATTATGATAATTGGTTTGTCAACAACATTGTCCGTGGATTTCAATGTATAAGTCAACTTTGGTCTGGTTGTTACGATTATGTGTCTAATTTGGGAAAACCAGTTTATTTGACCAATATAGAACGCCCGTAGTTGCGTTCTATCGGGGGTATTTTCACGTGCACACCTAACTGACTTGCCCATGTAATGAGAGTGTGATTAGGCATATTGTTAATCTATTAAGTTCCAGGTCCTTGGGTAGATAGATTGATTTTATTCCAGTTGTAATGTAGGCCCACAAAGGTAACCAACTGTGTATTGATGGTAGTTCGAGACGGAACGCACTTTGTCTAACATGCATATACCTGTAACAGTGTACGTAGCTTAATGTATGTGCAGTGAATATGTTTGTAGATAAGATTCTGACTTGTTTGAAACTCTTAATACTTCCATGCTATGTATTCAGTCCTCAGAACATTGCAACATTAGTAATATGTAAAATGGTACTAAAAGCATAAAATAATGCTTGCAGACGCTGCACCCTCCCGGCAATCTCTACCTGATGTCTTCCATATTGACCTTACGCCCTGCTATAACTGAAATAATGTTCAAAGCGGGGTTGAACCTAACTAACTCGTAGAATAATCGAGTTGATACAGTTTCTGACAAGGCTGGTGGATGTGAACCTCCTGATTGTTGTCAATCTGTCAACCACTGGTTTAGTTGAACCAGGATGTCGTTATGTCGTTATATCACAGCCAACAATGGTGTAAATAGTTTTAGAGCAACAGTATATCGGTAAACTACCCCCGTTAACTTCCTCTCAAAGTTATCATTTCCTTGTTCATGCGCATGTGATCCATTCAGACGAGTAACTGGAAAGTTACAGTTTACGGACGCTTCGTTCAATTATTATGCTTGTACAGAGAATTTGCTCTTGTGTAAATATAAAACTTTAAAGCCAGAAAATAACCGGTCTCGATTATCCGTGGAAAAAGATACCATTGGGCGTATACGACAAAATAGTCGTGGAAATTATATTAAATCACTGAGAATCTGTATAACGCCAGGTGTTCGAGAAAAGGGCAAGTATATTCCGCTCTACCGGTAACACCCGCTTCACACTACTGACGCTTCAGTTTATTAAACTTAGGCTAGGGTTAAATGATTTGATGTGCAACAGGGGTCGCTTCTTCTCTTTTTCTAAGGATACGCGTTTTTGTCCATTCTGCGAAAACCATATTGAAAACGAATTACACTTTTTGTTTATATGTCCAATTTACGACAACCTAAGATTGAAATATATGCCTGATATCACTAAGAACCACTATTCCATGAACAAAATATTATCCTTTAATGGTATCCCTAGTCAAAAATTAACTAAGACATTACAATATATCTATCAAAGTCTACGAGTGCGTAGTATATTACTTAGTAAATCCGATATGTCCAGAAATAATTAGTTGTTTTGAGACTTTCGCATCTAGATCAGGAGTATCTACATTTCATTTTTGTCTGTTTGTTTCTACTAGAAATGCATATACATTTAAATTGTCAAATTGTCTTGACCTGATGAGTATATTACTGATAGATCCCTTTGTATAGAACGTCGCGCTATGGCCGAAAGCCTTTGCGACGTAAAACTTTATAATTCCATTCCATTCCTTTTGTATTCCTTTTGTATTTTATACTACTACTGCTGCCACTGTGGTTATTACTACTGTTATTACAATACCTCTATTACATGTCAAGCATCATATTAGTTATCCAATAATTATATAATGCGCTGTACAGCTGTAAATGATATTGTTTAACTGTATGTGTATTTGGGCCAATGGCCTTTCATACAATAAAGATTGATTGATTGATTGACACAATTTGCCTGAAAAGTTAAGTGGTTTTTTTGCCTGGCAATAAAGTAATGGACCAGTACATCTAGTGACACCTCGCACAGTTACTGTAGAAACATAACATGACGTGTTTATTTTGAATTACGTCTGATGTGTACAAGTGCTGCTTGATAATAAATAAACACGTTTAAGAAATAAATTTATGTTTGTTTTGCAACAACAGTTGGGGCAACAATTGTAATGTCTCAGCCCAAACATATGTTTTGTAGTTGACTCAGCATAATTGATAAACCAAGTTACAAAATCGTTACATTTTCTTTGAAAGATTTCCTCACGCCCTTCCTTCCCACCTTGTGCAGTGTGCGCGTCACAATGTATCGGCCATGTTGGTCCTGAGAGTCTAGCCAGTATCAATGTACATTCTGTTCAAGACTTAACCCGACGACAAAGAACTTACATAAAACTTCCCACAAAAAACTTCTATGTTTATCAAAAGGGCGCAAAATAATCCAACACAAGGCGGAGAGGTAGTCGCGTGCTGTCACGGTGCGGGGATGACGACCTTGGGACTTGGGCAAACTCGCTCAACTACCGCAGGGATGTGGATTGAAAGACGCTTCTAGCATATTTAGTAATATTTAGTATCTTCAAATCGTCTTCAAAACCCGACAGGAGTTTTAATTTTTAAAAGAGTAGTATAAATAGTACTTTTGAAGGGAGGATGGGCCCTGTGTTGCCATTCAATTCAATTCAGTTTATTTTGTAAGTGTAGGCCATCGGCCCATAGTTACATTTGTATAACATTGGACTTGATGTACACAGATGCTATTGTTCTGACAATAATGTACTACGAAGTGACATCGCTTGATAAATATACTTGTAGATAGATTGATGTTTAATAAATATACACTCAATTGTAGACATAGTGATATTAAATTTTTGTTTGTTCGGATATTCCTTTATAATATTTCTATGGTAAGTGATCCACCCGTAGCTTGTTATGACCATAGCAGAAAGTGATACTTGTCCTCCACATACCCGGCATCACAAACACAACATAAACAGACTATAGTAGGTTTAGTAGATTTAGCTAGGTTTAGCTAGGTTTAGCTATTGAGGCAGTAAATGATCGCATAGATCACATCGAGCAGACTCCCAGGATAAGGGGATGGAGAGGGTGGGGTTATGGAGATTGAGGTGGTGCTGGAGGTGGGTGGATGTGTGTGATGAAGTGGGGTGTGGGTGATGGAGACGGTTGTTGGTGAAGAAGAGGGGTGTGGGAGATGAAGAGGGGCTTGGGGGATGGAGACGGGTGTGGGTGATGAAGAGGGGTGTGGGGAAAGGAGACGGGTGTGGGTGATGAAGAGGGGTGTGGGGAAAGGAGACGGGTGTGGGTGATGAAGAGGGGTGTGGGTAAAGGAGACGGGTGTGGGTGATGAAGAGGGGTGTGGGGAAAGGAGACGGGTGTGGGTGATGAAGAGGGGTGTGGGGAAAGGAGACGGGTGTGGGTGATGAAGAGGGGTGTGGGGAAAGGAGACGGGTGTGGGTGATGAAGAGGGGTGTGGGGAAAGGAGACGGGTGTGGGTGATGAAGAGGGGTGTGGGGAAAGGAGACGGGTGTGGGTGATGAAGAGGGGTGTGGGGAAAGGAGACGGGTGTGGGTGATGAAGAGGGGTGTGGGTAAAGGAGACGGGTGTGGGTGATGAAGAGGGATGTAGGTGATGAAGGGGATGTGGGGGATCGAGACGGATGTGGGGGATCGAGACGGGTGTGGGTGATGAAGAGGGGTGTGGGGGATCGAGACGGGTGTGGGTGATGAAGAGGGTTGTGGGGGATCGAGACGGGTGTGGGTGATGAAGAGGGGTGTGGGGGATCGAGACGGGTGTGGGTGATGAAGAGGGGTGTGGGGGATCGAGACGGATGTGGGGGATCGAGACGGATGTGGGTGATGAAGAGGGGTGTGGGGGATCGAGACGGATGTGGGGGATCGAGACGGATGTGGGTGATGAAGAGGGGTGTGGGGGGTCGAGACGGATGTGGGTGATGAAGAGGGTTGTGGGGGATCGAGACGGATGTGGGGGATCGAGACGGATGTGGGTGATGAAGAGGGGTGTGGGGGATCGAGACGGATGTGGGGGATCGAGACGGATGTGGGTGATGAAGAGGGATGTGGGGGATCGAGACGGATGTGGGGGATCGAGACGGATGTGGGTGATGAAGAGGGGTGTGGGGGATCGAGACGGATGTGGGGGATCGAGACGGATGTGGGTGATGAAGAGGGGTGTGGGGGATCGAGACGGATGTGGGGGATCGAGACGGATGTGGGTGATGAAGAGGGATGTGGGGGAAGGAGACGGGTGTGGGTGATGAAGAGGGATGTGGTGATGAAGGGGGATGTGGGGGATGAGATGGTTGTTGGAGATGGAGAGGGTGTAACTAAAGGTGTAATAGCGTCTGTACATGCCGTATTCATTGTGAAACCTGCAAAATGTTGGTTTAATATCAAGAAAACTGAGTATTAATTGCAATACAATTGAATGGCAGTTAGCTCAGCAGTCTCACACCGTCGAAGGCAGCAGTTTGCTCCGCTCAACCGTGTATATATGTTCACGTTAGTAATTCGGACATATTCAGAAATGGTTCTGGTGTCTGCTCAACTGTCATATGCGCAATGCTGCTCCAAACTGTACAGCATTTTATGCCTAAAACTCTTTTTGTGAACTATTCTAACCCAAGACCATCCACGACTTGGTCTTGTCTGCACCAAAATGACTCCGCCGAAAAGTCAAATCCGTCGAAGCAGTTATAGATTGATGGGTGTGAGCTCACAGCCTCGTTTCTGATTATGAATATGTCGCGTTGCCATTTACACCCCAGTTCGATATAATAAACCTTTGAAAATAAACCACCGACGGATAGTTCAAAGTTTCGCTGTATTCGAGATAACTGAGTTTCGACCGAGGATTATCAGTACTGTGTACATGTTCAGCAGTACAGCACGATCACATCGTTGGAACATGTCTCCTCCTCCTACTGTGTACATGTTCAGCAGTACAGTAACATCACATCGCTAGAACATGTCACCTGCTACTGTGTACATGTTCAGCAGTACAGCACGATCACATCGTTGGAACATGTCACCTCCTCCTACTGTGTTCATGTTCAGAAGTACAGTAACATCACATCGCTAGAACATGTCACCTCCTGCTACTGTGTACATGTTCAGCAGTACAGTAACATCACATCGCTAGAACATGTCACCTACTGCTACTTTGTACATGTTCAGCAGTACAGTAAGATCACATCGCTAGAACATGTCACCTCCTGCTACTGTGTACATGTTCAGCAGTACAGTAACATCACATCGCTAGAACATGTCACTTCCTGCTACTGTGTACATGTTCAGCAGTACAGCACGATCACATCGCTAGAACATGTCACCTCCTGCTACTGTGTACATGTTCAGCAGTACAGTAAGATCACATCGCTAGAACATGTCACCTCCTGCTACTGTGTACATGTTCAGCAGTACAGTAAGATCACATCGCTAGAACATGTCACCTCCTGCTACTGTGTACATGTTCAGCAGGACAGTAACATCACATCGCTAGAACATGTCACCTCCTGCTACTGTGTACATGTTCAGCAGTACAGTAAGATCACATCGCTAGAACATGTCACCTCCTGCTACTGTGTACATGTTCAGCAGTACAGTAAGATCACATCGCTAGAACATGTCACCTCCTGCTACTGTGTACATGTTCAGCAGGACAGTAACATCACATCGCTAGAACATGTCACCTCCTGCTACTGTGTACATGTTCAGCAGTACAGTAAGATCACATCGCTAGAACATGTCACCTCCTGCTACTGTGTACATGTTCAGCAGTACAGCACGATCGATCACATCGCTAGAACATGTCACCTCCTGCTACTGTGTACATGTTCAGCAGTACAGTAAGATCACATCGCTAGAACATGTCACCTCCTGCTACTGTGTACATGTTCAGCAGTACAGCACGATCACATCGCTAGAACATGTCACCTCCTGCTACTGTGTACATGTTCAGCAGTACAGTAAGATCACATCGCTAGAACATGTCACCTCCTGCTACTGTGTACATGTTCAGCAGGACAGTAACATCACATCGCTAGAACATGTCACCTCCTGCTACTGTGTACATGTTCAGCAGTACAGTAAGATCACATCGCTAGAACATGTCACCTCCTGCTACTGTGTACATGTTCAGCAGTACAGTAAGATCACATCGCTAGAACATGTCACCTCCTGCTACTGTGTACATGTTCAGCAGGACAGTAACATCACATCGCTAGAACATGTCACCTCCTGCTACTGTGTACATGTTCAGCAGTACAGTAAGATCACATCGCTAGAACATGTCACCTCCTGCTACTGTGTACATGTTCAGCAGTACAGTAACATCACATCGCTAGAACATGTCACCTCCTGCTACTGTGTACATGTTCAGCAGTACAGTAAGATCACATCGCTAGAACATGTCACCTCCTGCTACTGTGTACATGTTCAGCAGTACAGTAAGATCACATCGCTAGAACATGTCACCTCCTGCTACTGTGTACATGTTCAGCAGTACAGCAGGATCACATCGCTAGAACATGTCACCTCCTGCTACTGTGTACATGTTCAGCAGTACAGTAAGATCACATCGCTAGAACATGTCACCTGCTACTGTGTACATGTTCAGCAGTACAGTAAGATCACATCGCTAGAACATGTCACCTCCTGCTACTGTGTACATGTTCAGCAGTACAGTAAGATCACATCGCTAGAACATGTCACCTCCTGCTACTGTGTACATGTTCAGCGGTACAGCAGGATCACATCGCTAGAACATGTCACCTCCTGCTACTGTGTACATGTTCAGCAGTACAGTAAGATCACATCGCTAGAACATGTCACCACCTGCTACTGTGTACATGTTCAGCAGTACAGTACGATCGATCACATCGCTAGAACATGTCACCTACTGCTACTGTGTACATGTTCAGCAGTACAGCACGATCGATCACATCGCTAGAACATGTCACTTCCTGCTACTGTGTACATGTTCAGCAGTACAGCAGGATCACATCGCTATAACGTGTCACCTACTGCTACTGTGTACATGTTCAGCAGTACAGCACGATCACATCGCTAGAACATGTCACTTCCTGCTACTGTGTACATGTTCAGCAGTACAGCACGATCACATCGCTAGAACATGTCACCTCCTGCTACTGTGTACATGTTCAGCAGTACAGCACGATCACATCGCTAGAACATGTCACCTCCTGCTACTGTGTACATGTTCAGCAGTACAGCACGATCACATCGCTAGAACATGTCACCTCCTGCTACTGTGTACATGTTCAGCAGTACAGCAGGATCACATCGCTAGAACATGTCACCTACTGCTACTGTGTACATGTTCAGCAGTACAGCACGATCACATCGCTAGAACATGTCACCTCCTGCTACTGTGTACATGTTCAGCAGTACAGCACGATCACATCGCTAGAACATGTCACCTCCTGCTACTGTGTACATGTTCAGCAGGACAGCACGATCACATCGCTAGAACATGTCACCTCCTGCTACTGTGTACATGTTCAGCAGTACAGCACGATCACATCGCTAGAACATGTCACCTCCTGCTACTGTGTACATGTTCAGCAGTACAGCACGGTCACATCGCTAGAACATGTCACCTCCTGCTACTGTGTACATGTTCAGCAGTACAGTAAGATCACATCGCTAGAACATGTCACCTACTGCTACTGTGTACATGTTCAGCAGTACAGCACGATCACATCGCTAGAACATGTCACCTCCTGCTACTTTGTACATGTTCAGCAGTACAGCACGATCACATCGCTAGAACATGTCACCTACTGCTACTGTGTACATGTTCAGCAGTACAGCACGATCGATCACATCGCTAGAACATGTCACCTCCTGCTACTGTGTACATGTTCAGCAGTACAGCACGATCGATCACATCGCTAGAACATGTCACCTCCTGCTACTGTGTACATGTTCAGCAGTACAGCACGATCGATCACATCGCTAGAACATGTCACCTCCTGCTACTGTGTACATGTTCAGCAGTACAGTAAGATCACATCGCAAGAACATGTCACCTCCTGCTACTGTGTACATGTTCAGCAGTACAGTAAGATCACATCGCTAGAACATGTCACCTCCTGCTACTGTGTACATGTTCAGCAGTACAGCAGGATCACATCGCTAGAACATGTCACCTCCTGCTACTGTGTACATGTTCAGCAGTACAGCACGATCACATCGCTAGAACATGTCACCTCCTGCTACTATAGGTACCGTATACGTTCAATCAGCCTCCGCCTCCCTCTCACGACATGGTAATCGATATCTGAGGCAGTTCAATCTATGGTACAAGGGAGGTTATTCGGAGCAGAGAGCAGGAGAACCCTTGTGATTTTTTGGTTCTGGGTGATGATATTATTATTATATATGTCTTTATAAAACTATATGAATATGTGCAGTGATACTCGTTACACGAAGGCCTATAGGAGGGACATTGTTGAAGGTGTTTTAGACAAAAGTGGTGTTTTCGGAATATACTAATCGCTAATTTACACAAAAGTTAGCTATGCTATTCGTGTATATAAGCCTCGGAATATATATCGGTGGGGTAGCCTGGTGGTTAGAGTGGTCGCTCGTCGAAGGACCAGGTTCGATTCTCCACATGGGTACAATGGGAAAAACAAATATACATTTGTGATATTCATAGCTCGGATATGACTGAGCACGGCGGAATACTGAACAGACTGACTGGTACTTCCTCGTGTTATGCGTTTCCGGACGCATAAGAAACATTCGTGGTTTTCTCGCTGATCAAATGAACAAGTGTAAAACATATCTCCCGCTTATAAAAAGGCAAGTTTATTTTTAAGCAAGGCAGCATCCGTGTATGTACAATGCCTCGGTATAGCGTAAGAAATCGCGATACACATGGCACTACGAAAACGTACCATGTCCGAAAACCTTTCATCCGACGATACCTCACAACTGCACACATGTAAATGACCCGTTTGACACCGAATATGACTCTTGGAATGACGGCAACACAGCAGTCCTATTATTTTCACCAAAGCAATAATTGACTACTGAACGACCTGCCCAGCATTAAGCTGATACGCCGTGATCTGATACTTTTCACAACGGCGTCATGCCCAAATCAAGAGAAACGTCGAACGAAAGTAGAAGCGCTCATAAAATATGGATAACGACGTAATGGCGTGAATTGCAGGCTCGTATCCGAGGGCGGGTCCAGTATTTCGAAAATATTAAAATCCTGCTGCCTACAACATACTACACTTGTTTTTTAGGAGTTTAATGCTACTCATAGTTTATAAATGTATTTATAACAATTAAGTTTGTAACCATAGAAAACAATTTTGTCTAAATTTTTATTCTGTTTTATTTCTTCATGTCAATTACCTGCCACCGCTGATCGATTGAAGCACTCATAAAATATAATGTAAATACAAATCTGAATGTTATATGTTATACACTTGTTAAAGTACTCACGGAAATGAAAAAAAACACCCTGTTTTTTAGATCTCAGATTTTAAATAAATACAGTTAATAAACAAAATATATAAATATTCAAACAACTCAATTAGTACTAATTGGGCCTTGGCACAAATACAGCGTTTCAAAAGTTTTTATGTCTTTTTACACGTAAAAGTGTGCAAAAATATGAACAAAACAGACTATTGTGAAACTGAGCATAACCAGGTGTTAGCAGATCAAGGTGAATGTCCATGACCTATCACACCTTGACTACAGGTGAAAACAGGTGCTTGAAACCCACGTGCATGTGATTTGTCAGTGGTTAGTGATTTGTGAGTGGCATTGTGGGATAGTGAATCATCGTCATAATATCAGAACGTAAAAGTAACATATTCCCTTCTGAAACAACAACTTTAAAGTCATTATTATTATGTACATAAACATAGCTGTTATTTTTATTGTTGTTTTGATAACTTTTTTTTGCAGGCTTATTTGCATAATGCCTATAGCCTGTTTCTGCCATGTAAATTTGGAATTTTATTTTTGAATGTTGAAAGTGCCTACAAATTACCTCCTGTAAAGTACATTTTGTATTGAGCACTGAGATAGAACTAGCAAATCCAGACTAGTATTTTTCTAGTTGTTTTGTTATTTCGTATTTACATCTACGTAATGCTTTGTGTCGATTATTAAATCCAGCAAAACAGTTTTTTTTCATTTCCATGAGTATTTTAATACCAACATATCCCCTGTTTAAGAACATAATTTCCTTAATATGACATAGCCTTGGTCCGTCAGCAGTGTAAAGAAAGAGGCAACGTCTACGACTTGTGTCACTGGGTGCGTTCCTCCCATATTAAGTTGACAATACATGGAATAATTGTGGTACTTCATTCTCCCTATTTCTTCCCTCTCTCCTTCTCCTTGTCACTCCCATCTCTCCCTCTGTTTCCCCCTCTCACCGTCATTGTGTCTCTCCATCTCTCGTCCACGAACGTTCTTGTGCCCTTTCACCGTCATTGTGTCTCTCCATCTCTCGTCCACGAACGTTCTTGTGCCCTTTCACCGTCATTGTGTCTCTCCATCTCTCGTCCACGAACGTTCTTGTGCCCTTTCACCGTCATTGTGTCTCTCCATCTCTCGTCCACGAACGTTCTTGTGCCCTTTCACCGTCATTGTGTCTCTCCATCTCTCGTCCACGAACGTTCTTGTGCCCTTTCACCGCCATTGTGTCTCTCCATCTCTCGTCTTGTGCCCTTTCACCGTCATTGTGTCTCTCCATCGCTCGTCCACGAACGTTCTTGTGCCCTTTCACCGTCATTGTGTCTCTCCATCTCTCGTCCACGAACGTTCTTGTGCCCTTTCACCGTCATTGTGTCTCTCCATCTCTCGTCCACGAACGTTCTTGTGCCCTTTCACCGCCATTGTGTCTCTCCATCTCTCGTCTTGTGCCCTTTCACCGTCATTGTGTCTCTCCATCTCTCGTCCACGAACGTTCTTGTGCCCTTTCACCGTCATTGTGTCTCTCCATCTCTCGTCTTGTGCCCTTTCACCGTCATTGTGTCTCTCCATCTCTCGTCCACGAACGTTCTTGTGCCCTTTCACCGTCATTGTGTCTCTCCATCTCTCGTCCACGAACGTTCTTGTGCCCTTTCACCGCCATTGTGTCTCTCCATCTCTCGTCCACGAACGTTCTTGTGCCCTTTCACCGCCATTGTGTCTCTCCATCTCTCGTCCACGAACGTTCCCCTGTCCTCTCATTCACTCCCTTACCTTCCTCTTCTCTTTTTCTCTCCATCCTCCTTATCACTCCTCGCTACCCTCCTCTCTGTCTTTCAAACGTATGAGACCGGCATCACTTCGGGCTTTGCTCCCACATTACGCTGACCCGCCGTGACAGAACTGGAATACTGTTAAAAGCGGCGTTAAACCCAACTCACTCACTCCCTCTCTGTCTTTCACTCTGTTGCTTCATGTTTCCGTTAAGGAGAACATACAAGTTGGGATTCCTGAATCAGGCTTTTAGGCGAGGTCTTTCTTTTTCTGGTGCCCATGGTTACGAGTATGTTCTCTGAGTTAAAAAAGTATCTTTACTTTGGAAATTATTTGTAACATGAACCAGAAGTCTTTGTTGGCTGTATTTGTAATGTGTGAGCTGTCTTTGATTGATTCACACGGAATACATGGTCGTGCACCAATCTCTGTTGATCTTTACAATGCATGGTACAAGGCTCTTTCCACTCTTGTGGGGCACTTAAAGGGCATTTATCAATCCCTTGCACGTTTTGAAAACGCCCAGACGAGGATTACAGGAACTCTGAACATGGATAACATCATGTATCTTTATCTAATATCTTATTTTTTCTCGTTTAAGTTTTATCTAAGTCCTTTAACATGAACATCGTTAGAGATAACACGTGTAACACAATATTGTACATAATATTATAGTCTTATCTTGTAAGGATCAGATGTCGAATATTTAAAAATATATATTGGTTATGTCACTAGGGAGTATAAAAATAAACATGTTGTTTTACCAATTCGAAGTGGGGAACATTGGTACGATAATATGTGTAGGAGGTGTTGATGAATCACTAAAAATACTAGAAGTTACGATGCCAGGTGTTCGTGGAAAGGACAGGAAAACACGTCAGCAAACTGTCAACAACATCTGCCTATGGTAGAAGGACACTCACCTCAAGGTCGACTGCACCTGTCTGAGCTTGAAGAACACTTCCAGTCAAGGTCGACAGCATCTATCTATGGTAGAAGGACTCTTCCAGTCAATGTCGACTGCACCTGTCTGAGCTTGAAGGACACTTCCAGTCAATGTCGACTGCACCTGTCTGAGCTTGAAGGACACTCACCTCAATGTCGACTGCACCTGTCTGAGCTTGAAGGACTCTTCCAGTCAATGTCGACTGCACCTGTCTGAGCTTGAAGGACACTTCCAGTCAATGTCGACTGCACCTGTCTGAGCTTGAAGGACACTCACCTCAATGTCGACTGCACCTGTCTGAGCTTGAAGGACTCTTCCAGTCAATGTCGACTGCACCTGTCTGAGCTTGAAGGACACTCACCTCAATGTCGACTGCACCTGTCTGAGCTTGAAGGACTCTTCCAGTCAATGTCGACTGCACCTGTCTGAGCTTGAAGGACACTCACCTCAATGTCGACTGCACCTGTCTGAGCTTGAAGGACTCTTCCAGTCAATGTCGACTGCACCTGTCTGAGCTTGAAGGACACTCACCTCAATGTCGACTGCACCTGTCTGAGCTTGAAGAACTCTCACCTCAATGTCGACTGCACCTGTCTGAGCTTGAAGGACACTCACCTCAATGTCGACTGCACCTGTCTGAGCTTGAAGGACACTCACCTCAATGTCGACTGCACCTGTCTGAGCTTGAAGGACACTCACCTCAATGTCGACTGCACCTGTCTGAGCTTGAAGGACACTCACCTCAATGTCGACTGCACCTGTCTGAGCTTGAAGGACACTCACCTCAATGTCGACTGCACCTGTCTGAGCTTGAAGGACTCTTCCAGTCAATGTCGACTGCACCTGTCTGAGCTTGAAGGACACTCACCTCAATGTCGACTGCACCTGTCTGAGCTTGAAGGACACTCACCTCAATGTCGACTGCACCTGTCTGAGCTTGAAGGACACTCACCTCAATGTCGACTGCACCTGTCTGAGCTTGAAGGACTCTTCCAGTCAATGTCGACTGCACCTGTCTGAGCTTGAAGGACACTCACCTCAATGTCGACTGCACCTGTCTGAGCTTGAAGGACTCTTCCAGTCAATGTCGACTGCACCTGTCTGAGCTTGAAGGACACTCACCTCAATGTCGACTGCACCTGTCTGAGCTTGAAGGACTCTTCCAGTCAATGTCGACTGCACCTGTCTGAGCTTGAAGGACACTCACCTCAATGTCGACTGCACCTGTCTGAGCTTGAAGGACACTCACCTCAATGTCGACTGCACCTGTCTGAGCTTGAAGGACACTCACCTCAATGTCGACTGCACCTGTCTGAGCTTGAAGGACACTCACCTCAATGTCGATTGCACCTGTCTGAGCTTGAAGGACACTCACCTCAATGTCGACTGCACCTGTCTGAGCTTGAAGGACACTCACCTCAATGTCGACTGCACCTGTCTGAGCTTGAAGGACTCTTCCAGTCAAGGTCGACTGCACCTATCTGAGCTTGAAGGACTCTTCCAGTCAATGTCGACAGCATCTATCTATGCTAGAAGAACACTTCCATTCAATGTCGACAGCATCTATCTATGCTAGAAGGACTCTTCCAGTCAAGGTCGACAGCATCTATCTATGGTAGAAGGACTCTTCCAGTCAATGTCGACAGCATCTATCTATGCTAGAAGGACTCTTCCAGTCAATGTCGACAGCGTCTATCTATGCTAGAAGGACTCTTCCAGTCAAGGTCGACAGCATCTATCTATGCTTGAAGGACTCTTCCAGTCAAGGTCGACATCATCTATCTATGCTAGAAGGACTCTTCCAGTCAAGGTCGATAGCATCTATCTATGGTAGAAGGACTCTTCCAGTCAATGTCGACAGCATCTATCTATACTAGAAGCACTCTTCCAGTCAAGGTCGACAGCGTCTATCTATGCTAGAAGAACACTTCCATTCAATGTCGACAGCATCTATCTATGGTAGAAGGACTCTTCCAGTCAATGTCGACAGCATCTATCTATGGTAGAAGGACTCTTCCAGTCAATGTCGACAGCATCTATCTATACTAGAAGGACTCTTCCAGTCAATGTCGACAACGTCTATCTATGCTAGAAGGACTCTTCCAGTCAATGTCGACAGCATCTATCTATGGTAGAAGGACTCTTCCAGTCAATGTCGACAGCATCTATCTATGGTAGAAGGACTCTTCCAGTCAATGTCGACAGCATCTGTCTATGCTAGATATAGTATTTATCAGGTATACAGATTTTACAAGAAAATTATATTCACTGTATCCACAGGAGCACATTCGACACAATCTAAGGTCTCTTGGTTTATTTGTTTATTTGTTTCTTTCTTTCTTAGTTGTTTAACGCCGCACTCAGCAATATTCCAGCTGTATGACTGTGGTCTGTAAATAATCGAGTTTGGATCAGACAATCCAGTGATTGATATCATGGGCATCAATCTACTCAACTGGGATGGGATGACATGCATCAACCAAGTCAGGGAGCCTGACCCTCCGATCCGGTTAGTCGCCCCTTAGGCTCTTACCACATGCATAGTCGCCTTTTCCGCTGGTATGGGTTGCTGAAGACCTATTCTAACCCGGATCTTTACGGGACCTTTAGGCAAGTGGCTTTGTTCGAAATATGCCTCTGTTCACCCAGCAGTAAAATTGGGTACCTGACAGGATCAGATGGTATTGTGACCCGCGTCATGGTTTAAACTAATAACGAATAACTAGAGGCGTGTAAGTCTACCAGGCCAACAGCTCTCCCGCTCAGTCGCGGCCTGCTGGCGATAACATGCGCCCTGACGCGGGTTATAGCAGCCTGAACAGCCGTAATAACTATTAGCCTTATATCGCAGCTTGGGTTGTGCATTCCTCAGGGCGCTGAGAATGAAAATGACCCATTGACCGCGGTCATAACGTTAGCGCTTTGAGCACGCATCTTGTGTATGGAGTCTTGTTAAATATAATTTACGGCCAAAATACCACAGCCTAGTGTAATTGCTCAGTTAAATAACAAACACACTGTTACGTGTAGCCGACTTAAAAAACAAACCCAAAAGGGATCAACAACAACGAAATATGTATGTAAAACAGAACAATTCATCGCAATTAAAAATAGTAGTATTAATAAATTCGACAGAAAATGGAAGGAATTATCAGCCTACTTAATATAACTTATCAGTCAATCCAATATACGTATATTCACATATCTGATCAGGTTTTAAGATACCATAAAATGCTACACTTTTATACCTCATGTAACATTGTTAGATTTATGTCTATTGAATTGAAATAAAAATATTTAAACACAAATACAACAAAAAACAACGAATGCGTCCCAAATCTGACCATCTTCCCCGTGAGCACATATGGAAGCACTGCAGTTTACGAACAAGGCGGTAGTTGAGTATATTGTTTCATTAGTGTTATAGTGGAGCGTTCAGGGCCAGCTGTATATACTGAAAGACTGCAGTCCAGACTCTCTTTCCGTGGCAACTGAAGTTGAGTTATGTAGCATTTATGCAAAATTATATTACTCCATATATACCTATAATAAGGGCGAAAATTGTATAGATGTCAACTTCTTTATTATGAGGAACACAACGTTTCGGAGTACATGCATACTCCCTCATCAGGTGAATCACTCCTTCATTCACCTGATGAAGGAGTAAGCATGTACTCCAAAACGTTGTGTTCCTCATAATAAAGAAGTTGACATCTTTAAATGTTCTTCCTTAGGTGTATCACTTCTAAATGTCTTTCAAAGTTTTGATAGCTATGAATAGTTTTCGGTAAATTGGTTAATATAGATATGTTATGATTTGCGCTGTTCTGAAAATGAAGAGAGTCACTGGGCTCCCTTTTATTATATTTTCATTACGATAACTGAACAACTGTTTTTTCTGTAAGATATGCTCATTTCAGAGACTAGATGTTAGTCTAGCTGTTTTTACTGCACCCCGCTCGCCACTGTATGCGCAACACTACATCATAAAAATTCTTTACATCGCAGAACATCAACAGAAGCCCATTGCCCCGGAGCTATAACGGTTTCAGATTTCCAAGTTCAGGAGGCCCAAGCAGTGTTCCCTCTTCAGCTGTTCAGCTCATCAAATACGAGCAACACGTTATTTGACAACCCACTTGGAGCCACTTGCAGCAAAGGCCAGGGACTTCATCTTGCCCTGGATGTTTGGTGCAACTCTCACGTTGAATGAGTGTACATGATCACTGAAGACGCGAGGTACACCCAGTATATGTGAGTACGTTTGCATATGTATGTGTTGCTGTAATGATAGACATTGTTGCATTAAGTTATTGCTATGGTAATGAAACGAATGGTAATGAAACGACCACGTTAATCTGAAGTACTACATTAGGTAATACTCGTACACAAGAATGTGTTGTATATTGTTCAGATATATGTGTCAGGTATTCGCTTATCAAGAAAATGATAGAAAGTATTAATCTAGTAGGTATGATATGATTATATTACGGCGCTGGAGAGAAAGGGTTAACCTAGCAGGCTGTATACGATTATGTTACGGTGCTAGAAAGAAAGGATAAATCCAGTAGGTATGATGTGATTGTCTTTCGGCGTTAGAAAGAAAGGATTAATGCAGTAGGTATTACGGTGCTTGTATTACGGTGCTTGAAAGAAATGATTAACCCAGTAGGTATTATATGGCTGTATTACGGCGCTAAAAAGAAAGGATTAATGCAGTAGGTACTATATGGCTGTATTACTGCGCTAGAAAGAAAGGATTAATGCAGTAGGTATGATATGGTTGTATTACGACGCTTGAAAGAAAGGATTAATGCAGTAGGTACTATATGGCTGTATTACTGCGCTAGGAAGAAAGAATTAATGCAGTAGGTATTATATGGTTGTTATACGGCGCTAGAAAGAAACTTAAGGATTAATGCAGTAGGTATTATATGGCTGTATTACGACGCTAAAAAGAAAGGATTAATGCAGTAGGTACTATATGGCTGTATTACTGCGCTAGGAAGAAAGGATTAATGCAGTAGGTATTATATGGCTGTATTACGGCGCTAGAAAGAAAGGATTTCTGCAGTAGGTATTATATGGCTGTATTACTGCGCTAGGAAGAAAGGATTAATGCAGTAGGTATTATATGGCTGTATTACGGCGCTCAAAGGAAGAATTAATGCAGTAGGTATTATATGGCTGTATTACTGCGCTAGGAAGAAAGGATTAATGCAGTAGGTATTATATGGCTGTATTACGGCGCTAGAAAGAAAGGATAAACCCAGTAGGGATTATAAGGCTGTATTGCGGCGCTAGAAAAAAAGAATTAATGCAGCAGGTATTATATGGCTGTATTACGGCGCTAAAAAGAAAGGATTAATGCAGTAGGTATTATATGGTTGTTATACGGCGCTAGGAAGAAAGGATTAATGCAGTAGGTATTATATGGCTGTATTACTGCGCTAGAAAGAAAGGATTTATGCAGTAGGTACTATATGGCTGTATTACTGCGCTAGGAAGAAAGGATAAATGCAGTAGGTATTATATGGCTGTATTACGGCGCTCGAAAGAAAGAATTAATGCAGTAGGTATTATATGGCTGTATTACGGCACTAAAAAGAAAGGATTAATGCAGTAGGTATTATATGGTTGTTATACGGCGCTAGGAAGAAAGAGTTATCCCAGTAGGTATTATATGGCTGTATTACGGCGTTTGAAAGAAAGGATTAATCAAATGTTTAATCCATATTTGGAATTCCACACCACCGTAAAAGAACTTTATCATCAGTTGCACAAATGTGTCCATGATATGGTACAAATATATTTACATTCAAAACAAATGGAACAGTACACCTCTGTTCAATACAGAAAGGAATAATTCTGGAAATGACTTAATAAATATGTATTGATGTATTACATTTAATGTATTCAGTTGTAATTACCAATTTGCATGACATATATACATTGTTTACTAAATGCATGGTTGTATTGACTGAACACAGTCATTATCTTGTGACAGTAAATACTGGGGACAGTTTCAAAGAGCGTCATGTCACTGTTGTGACGTTTCCTTGATTTAAATATGCTTTCAAACACACAGCATGTAACCAGTCAAACTCATCAACAACGACTTTGAAAGACATACATGAAGTTTCCTGTTTCGGGGTCACCTGGTGTGGTTTATGTGCAATGAGGGCTGTAACAGCTGCTATGGACACAGACACAACTCTCCTCGCGTTTATGAAGATCATACATAAATATGTATATTTAAGTTACATGGCAGCAGACTATTATTTTACAATATACACCAATATACAATAATTCAGTGTATATAATATTTATCCAGAGGACTTACATGTTTGACACATTTGGCTTTGGACGAGTTTGAAAGCAACTGACATCTGGAAGTGATATTCTCAGGGCGTTTCTGTAAACATTAAATATGCTTGCTAATTTAGTTCCACTTTGCGTTGCGGCCTCATTTCACCACACATTAACTATGATGTTGACAGTTTAAGCACATTAAGTATGGTGTTGATAGTTTAAGCATATTACCGTGGGGATGACGGAAACAAGCACAGCTGATTCAGGTCAGCTGTCATTGTGTTGATAAACTCAGAAATGATGACAACCATTAAACTGAATTACTTAAGCGATAGAATCAAACGCTAATGATGTATCACAAGACCAACGAAGACCTGATTGCAGTGCCTTTTATTTCTTTTATGAAAGTTGTTTATATTTACTTAAAGCGGACCATAAATAATGATATTTATCAAAATATATGGATTTTTCATTTTCGAGGGCCTTACATTAAAATTGCAAATGAAATTCTTTGCTGAGATGGCACGTTCTGTCCTCTCGGAATAGACCATGCCATCTGCCAAATTCTACAGGTAGATAATGATTTGATGTTCTAAATTTAAGTCGGGGATATGAAATAATGTTTGGCAGATGTAAATAGAACAGATCAAATACACCTGATTCTGTGTTTGTGAAGTGCCCAGGTACAGTGATTTCCAAACTACAACGCAGAGCTTAACCCAGAAATCGGTTCGTACAGAACTAAACTGTAAACTCAGTAAATGACCAGGTCAATGAATAATCAATAAATTATCTTTCAACATACAGTTTCAGGTTTACAATCAAAACTACAACACAGTGGGTGAAATAAGAGTCGGCACCAATAAGTAGCCGACCCGAGAACTAGTGTAAGTACACTCACGAATGTTCAGCATTTTGCCACTGTCGGATGTCTTGAAACAGGCCTGTTCCGACGTAAATTGTAATAAAAAGGTAAATTGTAATACTTGCAGCAAATTGTAAGAATTTTGACGTAAATTGTAAAAACAACGTAAATTGAAATAATATTTGACGTAAATTGTAATACGTAAATTGTAATAAAAATTGACGTAAATTATAATAGTCTCTATGCGGTAAAATGTAATAAATTCTAACGTAAATTGAAATTACCATATAAGTTTAGTGTCAAAGGCGTTAAATGACTAGAACCTATCCTTGTCAGGGTTGGTACAGGGTTTATCGTACAATCGTCATTAAAGTATGGGTGTTGGGGAGGATTGAGGTCGTTATCGTACATTGTTGTATAATTATATGTATATACAAACGCATTGGAATTATATTATATATGAGATTATTACAATTTACGTCAATTGTTATTACAATTTACGTCAAATGTTACTACAATTTACGTTGTTATTACAATTTACGTCAAAATTATTACAATTTGCTGCAAGTATTACAATTTACCTTTTTATTACAATTTACGTCGTAACATGGCCTTTCTCCGTGTTTGAATCCAGAATAGTGTTGGAAGCTGAGAGGAGTTCGAGGTTTTCGGATAGGTATCCTAACCGCCCTTGGCAAGTAGATTAGAAACACGTCAACCTCTACTTGCCTTCTTGTCGATCTTATATCGATACATTCAGACTTTAAGGAACTGTCCCATCCGTCCCCGAAACCTCTCCAACGATCAAACCTGCCTTGTTCATGTTAACAACAGATAGCTCTAATCACGCTTGCACAAAACCAGGAATGTTCCACTTGAGTAATGTTGACAGCAGTTCAAATCTGGCCCCGAGAGCTCTTGATATTTTTACCAGCATTTCAATATTCTGCTGCCACTGGCAATAACTACAAATATATTTACACTAAAACTACACCTACAATAGTGTCTATATGTAAGACATAGTCAGTTATTGACGCGATTCTCCATATTCTGTACTACATTGAAGCAGACCTTTACGGTTCCCCAGCATTACTTCATAGCGTCAATCAAACCATACCATGACATAACCATACATATTTGATTACTATGTCAGTGTACGTCGACACCGGAGACAAGAGAGATGGACATCTTGGCTGTCTTAACGCTGCTTACAACAGTGAGTTTTGCAGGTACAAATATGTTATATTCTCATTGTTACATTGTCTTTCCCTAAAGGGGTGAGGTAGCCTAGTGGTTAAAGCGTTCACTAATCAAGCTGAGCGCCTGGCTCGATTCTTCACATGAATGCAATATGTGAAGGTCGTTTCTAGTGTCCCGCGAAATAATGTTACTGAACTATTGCTACAAGCGGCGTAAAACCCAACTCCCTGTCGTTTGAGTCAGAACAGATCCAAAATGACGCATCATGTTTCAGTGAGTGAGTGAGTGAGTATGCTTCTACACCAAATGTAGCGATGTGAACCATATGGCGGGGACATCTAAACTGGACTTCACACACAGCAGCCATAAATCGATCTTCATCGTGATGAGCAGACGCTTTCATCAAAAACATACCCAATCCAGGCACCGCTTCCAATAATTATACTCATTGACTCACAAATCCCGGCTCCTGCAGTACAATGACTTTGTACTCTCTCGATGTGATTGTAAAGTATATGAGTCTGTGCTACAATCTGATTAGTTGAAAAACATTGTTTTAATGGGATTGAATACCGGAAATCTGTCGGATTATCCACTGCGTAGCATTTTTTCTCAGTCCAAGATTTGTACAAACATGCGACATGGCAAAGTGGATGCCACAATAATTAGACATTTATTTTTGTCAGTGTTTAATATTAATAATAATAATAATAATAAAGTCCATTTCTTCAGCGCCATTTCCGTCTACGTAGTCGCTCATAGCGCCTCACACAGGGTCATAGACACATCTAAAGATATAAGTCTTTAGTGTTGTCTTGAAAGTGTCCAGAGTTGGAGATTGCCTAATTTCCACTGGAAGGGAATTCCAGAGTACAGATGCAGTGTGAGCAAAAGTTCTGTTGCCGAATGCTTTGAGTGAGACCATAGGGACACTAAACTGGAGTTTATGTGCTGATCTGAGATCTCGTGCTGGGGGGTGCAGGGTAAGAAGTTCACTCAGATAGGAAGGCGCTGTACTATAGTAGCACTGGTATGCAATGCATACGACTTTGTATTCAATCCTAGATCTTATTGGAAGCCAGTGTAATGATTTTAATAAATGAGTGACATGTGCACGCTTATTTCGTCTACAATCAATCTGGCAGCAGCATTCTGCACCCGTTGCAAATTGCTACATAGATCCTGTTTGATATTAATAAGCAGACTGTTGGCATAGTCCAGCCTGGATAGGATAAGTGATCTCACGAGCTGATGTGCCGCATCGTATGTCAACATGGGTCTTATCTGACTGATATTTCGAATGTGGAAGTAGCAACTTTTGCAGTTATTGTTTACTTGACAATCCATGGTCAAGTTTTGGTCAATGATGACTCCGAGGTCTTTGACAGTCAAAGAAAAGGGGATATCAACACCATCAACAGTCAAGACTGATTCGGATATTGATGCAACAGATCGGCTACTCCCAGTCAGTATGACCTCGGTCTTATCAGGGTTGAGCTTCAGACGATTCTGTGTCATCCATGTCTGGATCGCAGATGTGCACATTCGCAATTCTGCTATCACCTGTGCTGAGTCACCAGGTGTGAAGACTTTCATGAACTGATTATCATCAGCATAACCATGACGACGAGTGTCAAAATTGAGCAGGACACTTCGATGCAGTTTTTCTACGGACTTTGATATTTCACAATGTGCATAAGCATTATTTTCCGAATGGCTGGTGATATGAAATATTCGATACATTGAGATTTTACTTGGAACCGACGGCTTTTCCCAACATGTACAACTTAGAAGACCTGTGAAGATCCGGGGCAGAATAGGTCTTCAGCCACCCATGCTTGCCATAACAGACGTCTATGCTTGTTGTAAGAGGCGACTAACGGCATCGGGTGGTCAGGCTCGCTGACTTGGTTGATGCCTGTCATCGAATCCCATTGCGTAGATCGATGTTTATGATGCCAATCACTAGATTGTCTGGTCTAGACTCGCAAAAACAAACAACTCAGGAACACCCGCAAATATTCAATGTTTATTAAATGTCGGTTATTGTGTTCACAGTACCCAAGAAGCCGACGTGTCCGACTGACGCCACGTCCTGCAGTGAATGTATAACCGCCAATGTCAAGTGCGCGTGGTGCAGCGCTCCGGTGCGTAACTATTAGAATAGCGCCACCTCGTGGTGTACCTGCACAGTATCGTTCACTTTCAGATATCATGTTCAATAATTTGTCAGTAACCGACCCCTTACTATAATACTGTTAATACCAAGCTACCGTTTGAAACATACTGGCAGAACTGGTACTAATTTCGAATTCTCAGCAAATTTAATTTGGGGGACGGGTCCCAATTTCTGTTACTTGTGGATTCATTGAATCGACAACTATAAACAAGTTCCTTACAGCTTTCTATACTGGGAGGGTAACGTAGGTGCCAAGCGCTGAAACGGAGTTTGGATTATATACAACCACAACTTAGAGAGATCACTCTAAATTAGTGGCTCTCAAGGTCACTAGGGGCGGTCGGGTAGCCTAGTGGTTTAAGCGTTCGCTCGTCACGCCGAAGACCCGGGTTCGATTGCTGACATGGGTACAATGTGTGAAGCCCATTTCTGGTGTCCCCCGCCGTGATATTGCTGGAATATTGCTAAAAGCGGCGTAAAATCATACTCACTCACTCACTCACTTAAGGTCACTATCAAAACTCGACATTGTACCAGCGCCTCAATCAAATTGTTGCCACTCACAATCAACACTCCTGCCTGTACAAACCTACTGCCACATAACAAGTACATATAAAAGAAATCAAGCCTTTCAATCATTCATGATGCCTACCTCGCTTATCAAGTGTATTTTTGTCTCCATTCTGTTATGATAGTACTCCGGACAATGAAGCATAGTTTCATTTTGAGCAAATAACTGCCGAATGTAATTACTCTCAAGGGCGAGATAATGTCCAAGCTAAGTGATAGGAGAGGTGGACATGGTGACGCAACTTCCGACAAGAAGCTATAGTAGCGAAAGGGTCCAGAGAAAATTACTGTAATAAATTGGATATATTATATACTGAATAATCGAGGATATCGAAGAGCCAAGCTCTGTCTAATTGGCACAACTATTTTTTATCAACAGAATTATTTACGGGGACCGCGATGCCTCCCCTTATCGAAGATGAAGAAGGGTTCAACCTGTCCTGACGAACACGTTGTTTCACCAGAACGGACGTCGATGGTAGTTACAAAGGTATTACGTAACTTATATTAACATAAATATCTTTCTCATATGACAGTCACATGTTAAAAATGACATAAGTTTTATGTTTGGGAGCGTAACATAAGAAACTTTAAAACCTGCTATGTCAGCTTAAGAACACCTTGGAACTAAATGAACATTCAGGCACATTGAATCTGTCATTGTTGTATTACTCGCCCGAGAAGACATCACCCGTTTTATAAACATTCATCTGTATTACACATTGTGTAACACCAAAGTGCGTACTTATGTTTCATAATATTGAAAAACTCCCAACATTGCCTGTAGAGATGATAGATCACTGAGAGGAGCTTATGCACACTTGATGACCCCAGCAACCCTGTTTCTAGGATGACGTCACATGGCATTGTTTCGCCGTGGATCATGTAACAAAATTACACATATTACGTGGAGGTTCTGATAACGGGTGATCTCTTCACGGGCGAGTAATATCAGAATTACTCACTCGTTTCATAAAATTGGTATTACATGGAAGCTCGTTTAGTATTCTATATATAGTCGATATAAGGACAAAACATTGGTATACAGCGGAAATTCAGGATGATGTCCCGGTACCTCACGCTGGTCCTAAGAGCCGATATGTCTTGAGGTCAGGCTCTTTGACAGCTGAATGTATGCCGTTGTAACATTGTGGAGCGTTACCTTTGCGTTTAATCACTGGCGTGCTGGGTCCAGGTTCGTATATGTACAGCCCGGACAATCGTGGAATATTGCTGACATGATTTAATCACCCGTAACACATGTACGATTGCAGGCACGGGAGATCAGACGAAACCGTCCCATTGAACCACAGATGATTAACCTCAAGTTGAGACGAGGTACCGTATTTTTTGCATTTCTAAGGGTTTACTGTACTTTGTAATGTGTACACGATATAAGGCTTTCCCTTTGGACGAAATGCCGGGCACTTACGTTCTAATTATATCAACAATACAGTAACCACTGACGGAGTTCGTTTACATCACTTGATAACATAAAGGCAACTTTTGCATATTATCTGTTCGATGTGGTAAGAGATGTGCTTTGAACTGTATTATAAGCGAAGTATGATTTCGTTTCGCAAATATTGTGTCTGACACCCTGTCTGAAATACGCCTACCAGTGTGATCAACATCACCTGGTGGAGAGAAAAACATCAGTTTCTTATCAAAATAATATATATGGAAACACGCCCATGGTTCTCAATAGAATTTGATCGATTGAAACCGATTGCCTGACACGTGTGTTCCAAACACGTGTATCAAAACTTATCAACTGATCCTTAGTCCAAAGATATCAAATGATATCTATATCTACATAGACAATTTCTGAAAACTAAAACATATTGGAGGCCATCCTGGATTTTCGTCATCACCAGATTTGAATTATGTAAAGCATTGTTGCAATTGATCCTGAAAAAAGATACTGTGATAAATTGAATGAATTGACCAGATAATTATGATAAATGAGTATAGACTAAAGTCAGTAGAGATTTCAACCATGTCGGCGGCCATCTTGGACTTTCATCACCACCAGGGGGTGCTGCAAACTATATTTGAATTATATACACCTCTGCTGCAATTCATTCCGCGTGCATTAATATGGATATATGCATAAATGTATCAGCTAAGTATGATATATTGAGTATATATTGATACCCTTAGAGATTTCAGCCATGTTGGCGGCCATCTTGGATTTTCTACAACCAGGGGCTCTGCTGAGATGGATCCATATCCAGAAATGTTTGGAATGGTTCAATGTATAAGTGTGCCAAGTTTGGTGCTTTTAACCCAAAGTGTACAATTTTAGCCTTAACCGCCCCACTAGTGTGATCAACATAACATGGTACATATAAAAAAAAAAAATGCAGCACAGAGGGTTTGGGTGATCCTGGCACAGTCAGGCTGGTTAGGCTCATCATCAGCTCAGGGCCCTTGCCCCCTCTACACGCACCCCCTCTACACGCAGCCCAGACAGCGAATGGGACAGGTACCTAGTCAAACCCACCCTGAACTTTTCGGGGAATGTGAAGACTCCCCGACACTGCAGTCTTCTGCATTACCCAGAATGTCAGAAGGGCTGTATTTCCTGGTACCAAACCCTGGTACTCTCCCAATGTCAGACAACAGATTGGGAGGTACCAAACCTAAGGCACCGAGAATATTATTATTATGATGTACATGCGCGTTATATAAACGTATGAAATTATTAGAACTGGCACAGTGATTACGTTTGAATTGTCGTTATGTATGAAGAGACTAATACCACTGCTCTCATTCCATACCCAGGTATTGCCATGTTTTTTGTGACACCCTTCCTTTTACATATATCCACTACAGGTGCCAAGGTGACCATACCTTTCAAAGTTAAAGCTAAGACGGTAAGTCTTGTTGCGTTCGGACTTTAAATTTTAAGTCACCAGGACGGAAGGTTCAATAGAGCTCAATGCCGTTGTCCGACCGTTGGCCGACCATTGCCCGTGAACTTTGATTTCGTCACCGGTTGAAGGGATAAGCTTTCGGATGATGTCTAGCAGGACAATAGGACTCAAAATATCAAAAACTCGTATGGAGAAAAATCTGTAATAGCCTTATGAAATCTTGCAGGTTTGAGGTATTTGAAACACTTAATGAAGTTCATCAACACAATAAACAATATTCATATTCTTTTTTCTCAGAAAGCACAAAACTCAGACAGATGACCTTTATGAAAGTGTGTAAAACTGTTTTGGACAATGTGACTTGAAGTTGTAAATGGAATGGACATATTATATGGTCTTTTCAAATTGAAAATATACTGACCCGCAAAAGAATTTCTATAAACATTTGTGATACAAATCATATTAGCTCGGATGCATTCTGTATGGGAACTGAGTGTCAGTAAACGTTTTCCTGCATCATACCCTGACCCAAAACCGCAGCTGGCGTTTCAGGTCAAAAAAGAAAAACATTAGCGTAAACGGAACCTTACAGCACCAAAAGTCTTTGGGAGCGGTTGCGAACATTCCTCGTGCAAATCAAGACGCAGAACGAGGTAGCTATGGGTTTGGAAATTACCCTCGATTGCCAGTCATTAGAGACAACAGAATGTTGGAAGATTGAATGATCAGAGTGCACTATAGTTTGCACGTAGCAACAGTATGCCGTTTGCAGCAACGACTCAACACTACCGACAGCACTGACGACGACCGGGTCGAAACATGCGTCGCCATCACAGAACCGTCTCCTCTGCGCCACTGAGACAGCTCGACAGACGACCGCCACCCACCAGCGACCTCTCAGTGCTGATACGGTCGCCAGCAGCATCTCTTTTGTCGGCGACCTGCCCGGGTGCCCATGCTTACAGACTGACGTTGTCGGGAACGACTCAGATTGGCAACACAGCGTCAATAGTGGCGCCATCAGCAATGGAGGAACGTCATCTTTTTAGATGAAAGTGTGTCGACGATGGATGTTAGGATCACAACCTGTCGCAGACGTGGTGAACGATTTTCAGACGCTTGTGTGCTTGCAAGAAACCCACGGGGAGGCCTAATTGCAAGCATCATGGTGTGGGGCGGCATTGGACTGAAGTAAAGAACTGGACCTTTGGTCTTCCAAAGTATTGGTCAAGGCAGGGGTAATGGCAACAAAGCGCAGCGCAGCGCTACACTGACCAAGTCATCAGACCTTACGTCTATCCCTTTTCCCCCATCCCCAACGCCGCACAGTCCAAGACAACGCTCGACCCCATACAGTTAGAGCAACTAGATAATCCTACAGCAGCATAACATCATCATCATGACTTAACCTGCCCTTGATCCGGATTGAATCCAATAGAACACGTGTTTGACGAGATCCAAAGACGTCTCAATGACCTCCAACCAAGGCCGACAACCGCATCGGAACTGAGTGCAGCTTTTCTGCGCATATGGGCCGCCATATCAACCGCCTGGGGCACTCGATGCACAGAAGATGTGTCGCCATCGTTAACGCTCGTGGTGGGCATACGAGGTATTGATTTTAATCCGACAAAGTTTTGGGTATATGGTCTTGCCCCCAATTGAAAACGCAAATAAACACTAACTCTGTTTTCATGATCTGTGTAAAATCTTGACATTCTCGCCTTTTCAATATTTTGTTAACAAGTATTTGCAAATATACAAACATACAAATACCTCATAGATCTTGTTATTTTTTGTGGTTGAGTATATATTCTTCATTCTGTGAAAACTATTTAAGCATAATGTGCTTATAATACGTGAGCCAAATGTTTCCTACTTGTAGCAGTAACGTACAGATCGTGATATAGTACATCATGGATGTATTTGTATTGAAGAAAATAAGTTTAGGTTCGGTGTTCCACCCTTCATGTTTCGTATATTGTTTGATACGCTTGCATTTCCACCGCCTCCGTAGTCTAGTGGTAGAGCGTCCGCCTGGAGAGCGGAAGGGTTTGATCCCCGGCCGCGTCAAACCAAATGTACTTGTTGTTGGCGCTCGGCATTAAGGGACTAAAACAAGGACTGGTCGGCTCGGGGTCCGTACACTTGTGTCTGAGTGGGGTATTCATGTTAAACTGTGGGTTGGTATCTCATTTGGCTAGCACTATAAAATCGGTATTAGTCCGGACTAGTACAAGCACGTGCATATGCACACACGCATATGCACGTCGATATATAAGTGTAATAATCTTGGACGTGACGTTAAACCCACATTTCACCTCACCTCATTTCACCTCCCCAACACTTGCATTTCAGACACCTTTGACTCTGAGGTTCCGCTACCCCCGAGGGGTGAGAATTGTAGCACAGGCTGACTGTGTGGGGTGAGTGACGATGGATGTATGCATTGTGGATAACTCGATATTGATTTAAGAATTGATTTTCCCTGTGTGTTAGTTTATTGAAGCATAACCTACATAAATTGATCTGGACCAAGCTCCGAAGTTCAGTTTGGTCCTCACTCTATGAAGGCTCATTCTCCAATGAGCTCGCACAAAGTGAACGTCAGATCCTATATGTGTTTATATCACAACTTTATACCTTGAAGGATGTAGACGCAAACACTGGTATTGCGGAATACCTTAGTTCCTTAAAAAGCAGGAGCCCATGTAAGTTCAAATGGATCTACGTTGGCATCTTTGTAGTTTGGTTACAGCAAATATATTCTTATATCATCATTAGATGAGGGACGTCTGTTAAAACATATCTCAGTATGTCGGTCATAGCGGCAGTGAGTCATAATACATCAACCATCAACCATAGGACGTCAAAAAGGTTGTTCGTGCACCTGTGGCGATAACAAAAGTTAGCCATCATTGATCAGTCGGCCGATCATTGAAAGCTGATTATAAATGTGTCAAAAAGATACTAAGGTAACTTCTAGGGACAGATCAACTCGATAGTTTGCAGGTGCATTTCTATGTTTTGTTCACTAAGATCGTAACAAGGATATTCGTATAAAGGTTAAAACGCCTAGTTCAAGATCAAAGATTCTAAATGATAAAAAGAACGTTTCTGTATTTGTACGTAGGGTTTTCTCCAGGAATGTACAAGTTCATTGAAGCATAAACCTTTCGTCAAGGTTATCGTCTATTCAAAAATACTGCCTCGTGAAAACAATTATGAACGTCAGTTTCGCGGTCATGTGACCTTCATCTCGTCCAATAGAAAAGCCGTATATTGTGTGAATAAAAGCGACAAAACATTTCTATATTCACAAGAAATCCCTGCCTAAAGCATAGTCCGTTGTACGATTCCGACTGTATCATGAGCATGTTAGTACGAATCACTATCAAATAGTAATGACACCAGGTGTTCGCAGGTGATACCAGGTATTACCTTCACAATAGTGAGTGAGTGAGTGAGTATGGTTTTACGCCGCTTTTAGCAATATTCCAGCAATATCACGGCGGGGGACACCAGAAATGGGCTTCACACATTGTACCCATGTCGGGAATCGAACCCGGGTCTTCGGCGTGACGAGCGAACGCTTTAACCACTAGGCTACCCGACCGCCCCACCTTCACAATAGAAAATCATTGAAAGATACACGCACAAGTCCATGAGTAGGCTCCTAGTTTAGCATCTTAAGCATATGTTCTGATATTGAGCGTTCTTTTGTATTTGAAATAGCTTTAAGACTCAAGGTCTGAACTTTAACAAATGACATGTCATTTCAGATTTGAATTGAAGAAGAAACTTGCTACATGTCCAACATCAAACGGGAATACGGTGAGATCACTTATTTTATGCATATGCTGTTATAATGAGTGAATGTTGTTTTTCGCCTAAGACCACCACGGGCGGTGGGGTAGCCTTGTGGTTTAAGCGTTCGCTCGTCACGTCGAAGACCTGGGTTCGATTCCCCGCATGGGTACAATGTGTGAAGCTCATTTCTGGTATCCCCCGCCCTGATATCGCTGGACTTTTGCTAAAAGCGGCGTGAAACCCTACTCCTTCACTCACTTAGTCCGCCTATATCACGACGCCATTGATATTGTCGAATATATAAACCAGTGATTGATAGCATGAGCCAGGCCCCAATGACACAAAAACAAGCCATGTCGCTCATAGTGACCACACGATCCTCATTTAAGATGTGCTCTTACGGCGAAAAACGTCGTACATGCACATGTATTTTTGTATGTATGACAAACCGAATACGTATGCTGTTATGTTGTGTAGTACGATTCTCTGCATGGAATGGGAACAGTTGGTGTTTGCCACCACGATGACAATGAAATAAGTAAAACGTCGGCCCCGACAAGTGTTATGGTTTGTATTTGCAGGTAAATGTTACAATGACTGTCCATATGAAGAGGTGCCTCCCTAAACCGAAAAAGTAAGTTTGCCTTCACACAATATATTATCGTCTTTCTGTAGTGAAAAAAGGTCTACAAGAACAATCGCTTAGTTATTCATTGTATGAATAAAACATACGATACGTATCTCTGAAGGGGGACCCAAGGAACAATTTGTGGGTGAGAATTATAGGCGATTAACGAATTGAATAATGTTGCAATGTTTATATACCAGTATTTATTTACATCGCAATCCCCAATGAACAAAATGGAAAAATTGAACAACTTGCTCATATGTCGCAGATATCCATGCCCACGAGGCATTGGCATTGGGTATGACGCTTTTTTGGAGGATCGATGAGTTGCATCCGTGCTAGGATCTTTTGAAAATCACAGAAAAGCTCTCCTACTGATTCCTTCATTGCGAAATCCATACCAGGACTCATTTGTATCGCCAGAGTACTAAACGCATAACTGTGTGTCTTCCCCAGACATTAGGGTGACGCTGGCCTACACAACGTCAATATGTTCCGATTCCTGATCACTCTCTCGTTTTCCAGGATCAAGGTGATTGTTGGCAGCTTCAAGAAGAGACCCCTGAAGGTGACCCTCACCTCGCTGTGTCGCTGTGACTGCGAAAAACCGGAAGAAAAAATCGTGAGTAGACTTTAGACAGGACCCATACAAGTGTAACATCAAATGGGATTGTCAATGGATTAAACATTATATCCAGTAACCTCTCACTGACAGGGTCTCCATCAACTTGATCCCTCAGTCTTCTATATCCGTTATATATGTATTGCCTCGGCAGAATCTCTGTCGTCACCATTGTCATACATCATTTACCCTCTTTTCTCGAACCATGCAAAATGCTGTACACACAGTTAAACAGTTAAGCACACCCCTATTTCTGAACCATGACAAATGACAAATGGGATGACTGACCACAGAAGCTGGGCGATACCAATGTCATCGGATAGAACAAACATTTGACAACAAATAAAGTAGATATTGGGAGTTGTGATTGAAATTTACTGACAAAAGCATCATGGTAACACAGGTAATATTTTTGACCTTAGACAACGCCTAAAAAAGTATGGAGCTGCAGGATTAAGTAAACAAGTTACGTTTGATGTGAAAATGTTTCTTAAAGTTTCTACTTGACATGACACGTGAAACAGATCAGTAGCGGGTATAACCGCCACGTGCCCGGATGTTTCATGTGAAAATGTTCCTTAAAGTTTCTACTTGACATGACACGTGAAACAGATCAGTAGCGGGTATAACCGCCACGTGCCCGGATGTTTCATGTGAAAATGTTCCTTAAAGTTTCTACTTGACATGACACGTGAAAGAGATCAGTAGCGGGTGTAACCCTTCGTCTCATGCCTCCAGCCAAACGTTGGATCTGTTGATGGGTCAACAACAACCACTCCTGATGCAATGCTGCTTCCAATTGACGTAAATCTTGTACAGGAGCATCTCGTCCCAAACATGATCAAGAGGGTTCAAATCTAGGCTCACTGCTGGCCAGGGTAGAGTCATGTAATCCACGACTGCATGCGAACGATGAGGCCTGGCATTGTCATGCATGTACTGAGGTCGAGGACCAAGAGGGTGGTTGTCAAAATGAGGAACGACGACTGGCCTCAAAACGCCCCGGATGGACTGAACCCCTGTTAGGTTTCCCCTTATGGTGACCAAATCCAACCTGCATTTATGAGAGATACACCCCCAAACCATTACCGAGCCCAACCGTATGCACCAGTCGGTTTAATGTTCCTGGGGGTGTAGGCCATGTTCCGGTGCCTCGTTCTTCAATCAGTGACGTGGAGCAGAAAGCTGTCTCCAAGTTATCTGATTCCAGTTCTGTCGCGCAATACACCATGTTAAACGAGCAGCTTTATGGTGATCTCTCAACAAGGGACTTTATGACTCGTCTAGCCCTCATTCCTGCTGCTTTTAGCCGGTTCCTCGCGGTTTTGTTGCTGAAACGACGATTGGGCAACCACAGCTGTTTCAGACGAGTACTTCTTAGAAAGGGTTCTCGGCGTATGAGACGAAGAAGGTCCCTATCTTCGCGATGTGTCGTCACAGGAGGACTTCCGGATCTGGGACTGTCCTGTACATCACCGTTCTGAGCATGTGTCTCCACTAAACGGCTTACGACAGTGTGATGATACCCCAAATTCCGACCAATGGCATGACAAGACATTCCTGCGTTATGCATATCGATTATTTGCCATCTTGTGGCGTTTGATAATCGCTTTCGTGCCATGGTCACACAATGTGATGGAATAACTGTGTAAAACCGAGCTGATGAAAGCACTTTTAACGTTTGGATATACTGCTTTTAGAGATACTCGATGGTAGCATGCTGCACTGGCATACCATGCATGGCATGTGAGCTTTAGTCACGCCTGACTGATTACATCATCTCGAGAAAACATAATTCTTCCCGTAATTAAATCTGTCATTACTGTTACAAATATTGGGACCAAACAATAATGAAATATATTAGGGTGTGCTTAAGGTTTTTGTTTGTGTATATCTGAAAGTTCAGAATATTTGTTTTTAACATAAGAATATTGACTGAAAACGGAATACGTTGATGAAGATGGTTGCTAATTAGTTTTCAACATAATCCCATCCGTGGTCCATATTCTTCTGCCAATACTTTCTGGAGTGACTGGATCCGACTGTGTGGAAGCCCGGTAGTCCACCAGTAGGATTCATTTGGAATCCCAGAAAATCTAAGCCATCAGTTTGCCAGCTGATTGAACAGACTTTACCTTCTTCGGAGCAGACGATTTGGCTGTTAAGTTTCTGCCTGACCGTGGCGAACCCAGGACTCATCCAAAGTTCCAAATCGCTCAACACTATCCACTTCAAAATCCTCACCAGAGGAGGAACCTGTAACGTTTCTGATAAAGTCTCGGTACCCAGCGCGCTGAAACCAGTTAATTCCCCAGAATGTTCTCATCTCCCTAGATGCCTTCTCTATCGTCACGTGCGGTAAGTCGTGGATCGTCTATAAAGTGTTTTATCGACATTTATCTCAGCGGTGGCAGCTGAAGGTCTTCCTGACCTTGGATCTTCTTCAAATCTCTTCCCCCCTAGTCTCTCTCCCCCCCCCCCCGTCTCTCTCTCACTCCCCCTTCAACTTCGTTTCCTACCTCCTGATAGTGGAAGCATCACCATCAACTAATGTTGACCCCTTGTCCGCATGGATGGCTGCTGGAGTTAGCCCGTTCAGTTGGCGAAACATGATGACAGCGCTGTCAGCCAGTTTTGCCTATATCAGAAATATGCTTTGTGCTTGGCTCAAGGTGGAAAGTAGTGTACTTAATACATGCAAGCTGTTGAGGGTACATTATACATCCTGGGTCGTTGAATGTGTCAGCCAACCCTCGTACCCCGTTGATGACCAATTTAGCTAAATATCTAATGTAAACGAAAGCACCATTGCCAATTTAATACAAGTCTTTGTTACAATCCTGACCCGTGAAGATCCGGGGTAGAATAGGTCTTCAGCAACCCATGCTTGCCGTAAAAAGCGACTATGCTTGTCGAAAGAGGCGACTAACGGGATCGGGTGGTCAGACTCGCAGACTTGGTTGATGCATGTCATTGTATCCCAATTGCGTGGATCGATGCTCATGATGTCAGTTCCTGGATCGATTATTTACAGAGCGCCGTCATATATCTGGAAAAATATTGATGCGGCGTTAACAAACAAACAAACAAACAAACAAATAGTATTATTACAATCCGCTTGATAAAGTATGTGTTTAAATTGGTCTGAAACCGGGACAGTGTGTCGCACTAATTCAAAAAAAGAGTTTTTGAATGATCGTCATTTTTGTAAATGAAACCTCTTCCCAATGAATTAAAGAAGGTATATTTTTATGTGACAAAGCTTCTGGCATACATATATATACAAAGCGACATAACAAGTTTATATACATAAAACGCATGACGTTGTTTGCTCACGGTGGCATGCACTTATTTCATTGCATGATTAGAATATCGATGTCTGTACCTTATTTTGAGTGCGCATGAGTATGCACACATACACTCTGATCCGTCGAACTTTTTTTGTTACGAAAAAACAAAACAAAGCACATGTTAACATTTATGTCAAGTGTAATAGACATGTGGACATGACAAAAAGCTGATTTTATTGTTTGTTATGCAAATGTTTTTAAAGTAACATGCACTATCTGGTACGTTTGTTCCAATTCCCTAGTTTTAACTTGTATCATGTGTTCTCAGGTAAACTATTGACTTGCCTTTGTATGTGTTTGTGATGGGTGCCACCAGTAGGACAAGATTCACCTTATTGTGGACATCCATCATCCTTATTTGATAGTGATTCAGAAACACATGCTTATGATACAGTCGGAATCGTACAATGTATTTTTTTATGGTTATGGAATTGTTTTGTTGCTTTTATTTTTTGTGACCGTCAGGCTGTAGTAGGGTCGAGTTGGATGTGTCGTACCACAGATAAGTCGAAATATTTCGAGTTCACGACGACTGGGCTGACTGTATAAAGGTTGTCCCTTTCTATTACCAAAGGTCCAGTCGTCTCTGTGCCGCAACAAAGGAACGTACGCCTGTGGAATCTGCTCTTGTGATGAGGGCGTGTACGGCAAGCACTGCGAGTGTGAAAAGAAGTACGATCGCTGCACTGCCCCGTAAGAGTTTTGTTTTAATTCATGAGTAAGTTTGGTTAAGCACCTAACTGGATCAGTATTTGAGTTCTATCACGGCTTGTCAGCATATTCTGTGAGAAAACCGTGAAGTGATGCAGGCCTAAGATGTTTCCAATCAGGTGAGCACAGTACGGGTATAGAATTGATAAACATAGACACATAATCAGGACGAACGGTGATCACAATCAAAGGTTTCTGGCACGCCTTTGTTACACTATTCTGAACTTGTCGCGCTTAAGACGACCGCCTCTGTTGTCTACTGGATAGAGCAGAACGTCGGAGAACATCAGAGGTTCGATCCCCTGACCGCGTCATACCCAAATATATTAAAAGCCTCACCACAAACACTAAAACAACAAACGCAATGTCCATGTGGAATATGACATGGGCGCAATTTAGTACAACATTTGTGACAAAACCTTGGTGGGAGATCCCCCCATAGAATGAGACCGGCAGTTGATAATTGAATATATTTTACTAAAGGTATGATAAAATTATTTATGACATATCTTATGCCGCGGGCTTATCCCAAACACGTTTGTCTGTCCAATTAGATGTACAGCCAGTCAGGTCGTGTATTTAAAATTATCTGCACTGCTTATTGCAAATTTGATTTTAAACAGAGCTCCAATAAAACATGAAATTAGTCTTAAATTCGGCATCGTAGAAATGTAATAAATTCTGCACTTTTCCCATGTGTAGTGTAAAAATGTATAGCTTTGCCAGGAATTATTAAAACATCAAAGCTATGAGCATCCTCGTGCTTTCACTGTAATAGTTCGTTCCGTGAAGATCCGGAGTAGAATAGGTAGAACAGTAGAACCATGCTTGCCGAAAAAGGCGACTATGCTTGTCGTAAGAGGCGATTAACGGGATCAGGTGGTCCGACTCGCTGACTAGTACTTGGTTGATGCATGTCATCGTATCCCAATTGCGTTGATCGATGCTAGTGATGTCTATCATTTGATTGTTTGGTCCAGAATCGATTATTTACAGTTCGCCGTCAATAGCTGGAATATTCTTAAGTGCGGCCTTAAACAACAAAGAAACACTATAATAATTCATCTCAAAACTATTCTTTATTACACTACAAACCAGGTAGAGCAAACTTTATATCCTAATTACAACGATACGTAATTAAATCGGGGTTAAACTAGATACGATGGCACATATATTGCAAGGTCGCCTATTTCAGTGATCTCTGCTAGGGGTCGTCCTTCGCGTACCTGCAGTGTTCCCTCCAGATCGTCATGTGTGTGACGGGCGTCTAGGACCCGGGTTCGTGTCCATACATGGATTTCTGATGTCCCCCGACGTGCTACTGCTGGAATATTGCTTAAAGTGGCGTATAAACACTCACTCATGTGTGTAAAGGTGTGGTATAACAAAAGCACTATGCTGTGGTGGCTGTTGGGACAACGTATATTTGTGATTTAGCCTTCCTGGTGAACTGCTTATACAATACGTCAATCACAGTCAACAGGTAGAAAACTGGCAACAGTTACAGGTAATTGCTGCTAATAGATACTCCTTATTGTCTCGGTATATACAAGGATTTTATCTTCTGTCAGATGCTTTTATCATGACAAAGGTAAGTGATTTGCACAACTATTAACTAAAATATATGCCCGGGGCAATTACCACACTAAGGAAAGAATTCTTAGTTCTGACCAAAGCGTCGCCGGTAAAACATTTATTTCTGTGTTTAGTTCATGTTGCATTTTCCGTATTTCTCCGTCTACGTGTATTCTTCTGAACTGTGGTAATGAAATTTAATTAAATCTCATGTATTGCAATCGCGTTGATGTAGCTAACGCCAAACCCGTTTCTCTGTAAATACTCGCACGTAATACAAGAATGAATAAACATGATCATGTCCATTGCTTGGTTCCAGGGGTATGAGTGAGGCGTGCTCCGGTCACGGCGAATGCCTCTGTGGAAAGTGTCAATGTGACGGGGTAAGCATTCGAACTCATTCGCTGAGCTAAACACGTCCCTTCCCCAACACAACACCACCCCCTCCCCCCCCCCCCCCCCCCCCCCCCCATTCCCCAACAATAACAACAAAAGGTAAACATACAATATATGTGTGATTTCAAACCATGTTTAATTCAAAACGAATCGCATCTACCCTACATCACTAACGCAATCTCTTTTACCTGATATCGCATTTCTATACGTTAACATGTAATGTTTTCATTGTAGAAGTTGTATAAATACTAAATACTAATTTGTATACGTATGCAATATTGCCTGTTGTTTATTCCAGATAGCCGGCAGGGATACGCAGATGCGATATACAGGGCGGTTCTGTGAGTGTGACGACACGGCATGTGATCTCTACCAGGGCCAACTCTGTGGAGGTGAGATCGCTGCTTCATCTGCATTTACAGTAGGCGTTTTTGAGGCGCAAAGATGGATATTGTGCTATGAAATAATTGTTCAGACGCAGTGACTGAAAACACTAATCTGTCCCCATAAAACTCAAAAGGTCCGCAATTCTTCGCAATAGCGTTTGAAGACGTTTATTCTAGAAATTGGCCATTACACATTTGGATTGAAAACATGTTATGTTGGTCGCTATGGTTACCTCCAAGGGTTATCTCACACGTGCCATTTGTCACACACCTCTATATTCCCAGTTGTCACACACCTCTATATTCCTAGTTGTCACACACCTCTATATTCCTAGTTGTCACACACCTCTATATTCCCAGTTGTCACACACCTCTATATTCCCAGTTGTCACACACCTCTATATTCCTAGTTGTCACACACCTCTATATTCCCAGTTGTCACACACCTCTATATTCCTAGTTGTTGGACAGCCTGGGGGGAGGCCAGGAGGGGACTAATTAAGACAGCACCTACTGAGCGTTACCTACTGTAATTAATGGGAGTATACTGTGGCAAAACATGCTATGTTAATTCAATTTATAATGTCTCAAAAACATTGAATGGTTAACGTTAATTGCAAGATTTCTAAATTGAACGTGGAAAAGTAAGCTATCAGCTTATTAAATATACAACATTATCCTGAAGTCTTATGTACAGATTGTTGCTGTAGCCAGAATATTTTTATCCCCCGCCCAACAAAGTTGGCGGGGGATATAGACACGGGCTCCGTCCGTCCGTCACGTTTCATTTCCGGAGCATAACTCAGAAACCGTTCAATATTTGTTCATCAAACTTTGCAGGTCTGTCAAGTACATGCTTAACTGGTGCCCTTTGATATTTATAAATTTTAGAAATTTGTATTTTTTACGTTTCCATGGCAACAAGGTCGACTTAGGTTCTGTGAGGGCAGGGTTCGTTTCCGGAGCATAACTCATAAAACGTTCAATATTTTTTCATCAAACTTTGCAGGTCTGTCAGGTACATGCTGAACTGGTGCCTTTTGCTATTTAGAAATTTTAGAAATTTGTATTTTTGTACGTTTCCATGGCAACACGATGGACTTAGGTTATTTTTTTTTACAATTTCCATGAGAAGTTCCACCTCGGTTAAACAAGATTAGGGTTTGTTTAGATTTAATGATGTCATAAATTCTTCAACAGGGGCGGGGGATATAGCCACGTTAGTGCAAACTCTTGTTTACTTTGAAAACCCCAATTATATTTTACGATTTTCTGCTGCATGAAACATCATATTGTAATATTTTTTACATATCACATACTTCCGGGTATTCGTAGATAAAAAAACCGACAAGACCCTTTCCATATTCATAAGAAATGTGTTAGTGAATCACTATCAAACAGTGATGATACAAGGTTTTCGCGAAAAGTTGAGCGTATCTTGCCCCACCGGTGGCACCCGTCACACACATGCAAAGGCGAGTCAATTGTTCACCGGAAAAAAGACGGGAACATATGATACAAGCCAAAATAGGGAATTGCATCGGATATCTTTTGTCACTGATGCGTCAAATTTGGAACTGTCCTTCATGTCTACCATAAAACCTTTTTTGAAGCTTTAAACTACTGCACCTATGCGTGATAAACATGTTAGTATGCATAAATATAAAGTGGATGCAAAAGTCAGCCATTGTTCACAACGTTATAAAGGACTGCTATTGGCCATCATAAAACAAAGGTCTTATACGGTCTGTTCTCCTGGCGCCAAGAGGAACAATGGCATGCCCGACTTCTTGCTGGAAATCTTGAACGCGGCGTTAAACGTAAATTTACCTGACATGACTTGCTCGAAATAAAGACAGCATTCATTTCGGGCGTCTGAGTGGTACAGTTGACAATAACACGAAGATGATTTCCCCTCTTTGAGAATGATGTTTTCATACCGTGGTTACAAGTCTGTGACATTATTGTTACGTGCAGATTACCGTCCTTATGTTACTGTGTGCTGCATGTGAACACTGCCCGGTTACCTGTAGTTCAATCCGTAGTTACCTGTAGTTATGACTGTGAATACCATGCGGCGTTGACGTTTTGAATACACGAGTATGTTAAACTGATTTCCCTCACATGTCTCTACAAGCTCTGCACACGTGATTCCTGCATGTCTCTGCACGTACTACACGCGTGATCCCCGCACGTCTCTGCAAGTACCACACACGTGGCCTCCGCATGTCTCTGCAAGTACTACACACGTGATCCCCACCTGTCTCTACAAGTACTACACACGTGATCCACACCTCTCTGCCAGTACTACACACGTGATCCCCCACCTGTCTCTACAAGTACTACACACGTGATCCCTACCTCTCTGCAAGTACTACACACGTGATCCACACATGTCTCTGCAAGTACTACACACGTGATCCCCACCTCTCTCTACAGGTACTGCACACGTGATCCCCACCTGTCTCTATAAGTAGTGCACAGGTTGTCCCGTCATGTCTCTGCAAGTACTGCACACGTGATCCCCACCTGTCTCTACTAGTACTACACACGTGATCCCGTCATGTCTCTGCAAGTACTGCACACGTGATCCCCACCTGTCTCTACTAGTACTACACACGTGATCCCGTCATGTCTCTGCAAGTACTGCACACGAGATCCCCACCTCTCTCTACAAGTACTACACACGTGATCCCCACCTGTCTCTACAAGTAGTGCACAGGTTGTCCCGTCATGTCTCTGCAAGTACTGCACACGTGATCCCGTCATGTCTCTGCAAGTACTGCACACGAGATCCCGTCATGTCTCTGCAAGTACTGCACACGTGATCCCCACCTGTCTCTACAAGTACTACACACGTGATCCCGTCATGTCTCTGCAAGTACTGCACACGAGATCCCCACCTCTCTCTACAAGTACTACACACGTGATCCCCACCTGTCTCTACAAGTAGTGCACAGGTTGTCCCGTCATGTCTCTGCAAGTACTGCACACGTGATCCCCACCTGTCTCTACTAGTACTACACACGTGATCCCGTCATGTCTCTGCAAGTACTACACACGAGATCCCATCCTGTCTCTACTAGTACTACACACGTGATCCCGTCATGTCTCTGCAAGTACTGCACACGAGATCCCCACCTCTCTCTACAAGTACTACACACGTGATCCCCACCTGTCTCTACAAGTACTACACACGTGGTCCCGTCATGTCTCTGCAAGTACTGCACACGTGATCCCCACCTGTCTCTGCAAGTACTGCACACATGGTCCCGTCATGTCTCTGCAAGTACTACACACGTGATCCCCACCTGTCTCTACAAGTACTCAGACGTGATCCACACCTCTTTGCCAGTACTACACACGTGATCCCCCACCTGTCTCTACAAGTACTACACACGTGATCCCCACTTCTCTGCAAGTACTACACACGTGATCCACACATGTCTCTGCAAGTACTGCACACGTGATCCCCATCTGTCTCTACAAGTACTGCACACGTGGACCCGTCATGTCTCTGCAAGTACTGCATACGTGATCCACACATGTCTCTGCAAGTACTGCACACGTGATCCCCCACCTGTCTCTACAAGTACTACACACGTGATCCCCACATGTCTCTACAATACTGCACACGTGATCCCGTCATGTTTCTGCAAGTACTACACACGTGATCCACACATGACTCTACAAGTACTACACACGTGGTCCCGTCATGTCTCTGCAAGTACTACACACGTGATCCACACATGTCTCTGCAAGTACTACACACATGATCCCCACCTGTCTCTACAAGTACTACACACGTGGTCCCGTCATGTCTCTGCAAGTACTGCACACGTGATCCACACATGCCTCTGTAAGTACTACTAACGTGATCCCCCACCTCTCTGCCAGTACTACACACGTGATCCCCACCTGTCTCTACAAGTACTACACACGTGATCCCCACCTCTCTGCAAGTACTACACACGTGATCCACACATGTCTCTGCAAGTACTGCACACGTGATCCCCGCATGACTCTGCAAGTACTAGACACGTGGTCAACACATGTCTCTGCAAGTACTACACACGTGATCCACACATGACTCTGCAAGTACTACACACGTGATTCCTGCATGTCTCTACAAGTACTTCACACGTGATCCCCACCTTCCTCTACAAGTACTGCACACGTGATCCCCACCTGTCTCTACTAGTACTACACACGTGATCCCGTCATGTCTCTGCAAGTACTGCACACGTGATCCCCACCTGTCTCTACTAGTACTACACACGTGATCCCGTCATGTCTCTGCAAGTACTGCACACGAGATCCCCACCTCTCTCTACAAGTACTACACACGTGATCCCCACCTGTCTCTACAAGTAGTGCACAGGTTGTCCCGTCATGTCTCTGCAAGTACTGCACACGTGATCCCGTCATGTCTCTGCAAGTACTGCACACGAGATCCCGTCATGTCTCTGCAAGTACTGCACACGTGATCCCCACCTGTCTCTACTAGTACTACACACGTGATCCCGTCATGTCTCTGCAAGTACTGCACACGAGATCCCCACCTCTCTCTACAAGTACTACACACGTGATCCCCACCTGTCTCTACAAGTAGTGCACAGGTTGTCCCGTCATGTCTCTGCAAGTACTGCACACGTGATCCCCACCTGTCTCTACTAGTACTACACACGTGATCCCGTCATGTCTCTGCAAGTACTACACACGAGATCCCATCCTGTCTCTACTAGTACTACACACGTGATCCCGTCATGTCTCTGCAAGTACTGCACACGAGATCCCCACCTCTCTCTACAAGTACTACACACGTGATCCCCACCTGTCTCTACAAGTACTACACACGTGGTCCCGTCATGTCTCTGCAAGTACTGCACACGTGATCCCCACCTGTCTCTGCAAGTACTGCACACATGGTCCCGTCATGTCTCTGCAAGTACTACACACGTGATCCCCACCTGTCTCTACAAGTACTCAGACGTGATCCACACCTCTTTGCCAGTACTACACACGTGATCCCCCACCTGTCTCTACAAGTACTACACACGTGATCCCCACTTCTCTGCAAGTACTACACACGTGATCCACACATGTCTCTGCAAGTACTGCACACGTGATCCCCATCTGTCTCTACAAGTACTGCACACGTGGACCCGTCATGTCTCTGCAAGTACTGCATACGTGATCCACACATGTCTCTGCAAGTACTGCACACGTGATCCCCCACCTGTCTCTACAAGTACTACACACGTGATCCCCACATGTCTCTACAATACTGCACACGTGATCCCGTCATGTTTCTGCAAGTACTACACACGTGATCCACACATGACTCTACAAGTACTACACACGTGGTCCCGTCATGTCTCTGCAAGTACTACACACGTGATCCACACATGACTCTACAAGTACTACACACGTGGTCCACACATGTCTCTGCAAGTACTACACACGTGATCCCCACCTGTCTCTACAAGTACTACACACGTGGTCCCGTCATGTCTCTGCAAGTACTGCACACGTGATCCACACATGCCTCTGCAAGTACTACTAACGTGATCCCCCACCTCTCTGCCAGTACTACACACGTGATCCCCACCTGTCTCTACAAGTACTACACACGTGATCCCCACCTCTCTACAAGTACTACACACGTGATCCACACATGTCTTTACAAGTACTACACACGTGATCCCCACCTCTCTGCAAGTACTACACACGTGATCCACACATGTCTTTACAAGTACTACACACGTGATCCACACATGTCTCTGCAAGTACTGCACACGTGATCCCCGCATGACTCTGCAAGTACTAGACACGTGGTCAACACATGTCTCTGCAAGTACTACACACGTGATCCACACATGACTCTGCAAGTACTACACACGTGATTCCTGCATGTCTCTACAAGTACTTCACACGTGATCCCCACCTTCCTCTACAAGTACTGCAAACGTGATCCCCGCATGACTCTGCAAGTACTACACACGTGATCCCCGCATGACTCTGCAAGTACTACACACGTGATCCACACATGACTCTGCAAGTACTACACACGTGATCCCGACATGACCGATGGTCATGATTTATCAATGACTCATTGTCAATATCTTTGACCTTCTTGAGTTTATACTTTGTGTTCTCCTTTTTTTTTCTGTCTCTCAAGGAAGTAGTCGAGGATTATGTAAATGCGGCAAGTGCATGTGCTTCCCTGGCTACGCCGGACCAAGTTGCGGGATGAGCATGGCTGTCGATAGGTGCAGAAACCCCAAAACTTCGGTAAAGTAGAAACTGACGACCAACCCCATACACACAACACTCATCCCTCATAATTACCACTGATCAGCATCACGGTTGACCCAGCTCGCCGGAATTATCAATGCAGAGTTGCGTCCCTTAGACTTGACAGAAACCTACGATCGTGGGTTGGAGGCGTAGACTTTGTTTCTTGTTTAGCACCATACCCGTGGTCATGGGCTTTAAGTGAATAACGCCCAAGACCTGTAAATATTCCGTATGATATTCCTGTGAAACACTGCCCGAAGCGGCGTTAAAATACTGAGTAACGCATGCTCTGTAAAACGTGCTGTTAAATCAGGGAATATGTATAAAGCCTTAACTCTTAGGGATTAGGTATATTACCTGCATGAATCAGACATTACATATACTCCCTGAACATGGGATTCAGGGATGATACATGTTCCCTGGTTGGACATTTTCCCTGTAACATACTTACGTGTTGGACCTTCAAAGCATCATGGGCTGTTCGTAATTTCAGATGTTGTGCAGCGGTCGAGGGCGTTGTGTCGACAACATCTGTGAGTGTGAAGACTTGCGTGAGGTAAGCATAGATTCAGTATCACAATCAGACTGCTTGTTGTGTCGTGGTGGCGGTGGGGTAGCCTACTGGTTAAAACGTTGGCTCGTCACGCCGAAAAACCGGGTTCGATTCCATAGGTACAATGTGTGAAGCCCATTTACCGTGTGTCGGCGATTGACGAGCAGACACCTCAACTGTCACAGGCTACACCGAGGACCCATTCTGACACCACGTCATCGCCGGGGCCGTCTTCAGTGGGTAACACAGCACCAGCATTGGCGCCATCAGCAGTGGAGAAGAGTCCTCTTCTCAGACGAAAGCCGTTACTGTATCTCAACAGCAGATGGCAGAGTGAGTGTCTGGCGACGCCGTTGGGAACGTTATTCGGATGCTTGTGTTGTTGAGAGAGACTCGTGGGGTGGTCCGAGCATCATGGTGTGGGGTGGAATTGGTCTTGCACAGAGGGTCGGCCCTGTGGTCTTCCAGAACATCGGTCCAGGGAGAGGCAATGGTGTCACAGAAGCTCGGTACAGTGATCAACTTTTGAGACCACACGCCATACCTTATTTGGCACGTCGCCGCATCCACGAGTTTCAGCATGATGACGCCTGTGCCCACACTGCGAGAGCAACAAGAGACTTCCTCCAGCAGAAGGGCATCAGAACCATGCTGTGGCCTGCCCTCAGTCCCGATTTAAATCCCATTGAGCACCTGTGGGACGGGATTCAAAGACGGCTGAATGACGTCCGACCAAGGCCGACAACTGCAGCTGAACTGCGTCAGGCGTTCCTCAGAGGGTGGGCTCAAGTGACTATGGCCTTCATCAACCGCCTCATCCATTCCAGGTATCGACGTTGCACGACAGTCATCAATGCACATGGCGGACACACGAGTTACTGACTTGTGATGCCATTTTCTCAGAGACTAGAGTTGTGTTTCACTTTAAGAACACTTGACACTTTAATTTCAACCTTGATGATCAGCTTGGCCCAGTTCCATCTTTTTGATGTCTCAAAGTATGTTTACAGTGTTTGGACATATACGGTTTCACATATATCTTTCCACATTGACGTTTCTTTTGCGGTTCAGTATACCATTGAAAATACTCAGAACGACCAATAAAACTTTTGTATGTATATAGCACTTATCCAGAAAAAGATATCCAGTACCTGGCAAGAACGAAACTATCTTGCCGCCAATTGACGTATCTTTAAACGCTTTATTTTAAAATGATGTTGAGATGCTGACAGTTAACTTACTCCAGAGGACTGTTATCATTGCAGGTACACTGTACACTGTGCACTATACAGGATGTTCGGTATACAGTATCACTGTTCACATGGTAAACCTATAGGAACAGAAGGATTTACATTTATAAATTAGTTATCTTTAGTATGGTTGTCAGTTTCAAGTGGGTTTTCTGACAAAGCCTCTCGTGTAGTAAGAGTTACAATCATTCGAAAGCCTAATGGTGCCAATTTGGTAGCGTCATTCTTTTTTAATTCGAAGTTTCTTTCTATTTCAAATATTTGGTATTTTTTTACATGTCGAGGATGTTTCTGTTACGTCGATTATATCTTTTTCTTAAGTTTATCTCAAACTCGAAATTTCGATTTTCTTTTTCATAATTCAATTGTTTTTTGTAATTTCACTAGTTTTCTCGTAATTTGAATGTATTTTCGTAATTTCGATTTAAAAATAGTATTTGAAATCACGAGAAAATAATTCAAACACCGAGAAAAAGCCTTGTAATTTCGATTATCTAAAATAAATTTGAAATAACTGGAAAATAATCGAAATAACGTGAGAGAATTTGAAATTTCAAGAAAACAATCAAAGAAATGAGAAACAATTCGAAATTTCAAGAAAATGATTGAAATACAAGAATATAATCGAAATTTCGAGTTTTTGAGATATGTTTGAAATAGCGAGAAAAATTCAAAGTTTCGAGAAAATAATTGAAATTACGAGAAAATATTCGAGGCAATGTGAAAAATATAATGAAATAACAACAAATTTCGATGTGAAAATACGTAAATTATGCTACCAAAGTGGCATCCCATTAAGCTTTCGTACCATCACTACATGGCGATTTAGTTTGAAACATTAAGTGGCAGTTTCATCAATTCTATAACCTAAGTGATGAAAGCGTATCTTCTCTATATTTAGCCTACTACAGGTGACTACAGCTTTCGGTCAAGACCTTGGTCGTGCTGCCTCGGTCAGATATTGGCTTTCCCTTTCTTTTCATATACCCACTTTGACATATATACACTGTTTACATTATTCCAGCATGTTTACTTCATCTTGTATACACCTTAACGCTGTATGTCACGTGCTTCTGTAACGTTGCAGCGAGAATCTGGAGGACGAAGGATAACCGGCCAGTATTGCCAGTGTGACAGTGGCTCCTGTAGTTATTTTAATGGGAAGATCTGCGGTGGTAAGTGAAATTTGTTCCACACTGTGTCACCATATACAAATAGCATAGAAATCTCCATCTTTCGTAATTGCTTTGCTAGAATTGTTAATCACCAAAGCTCGGTCAAGTGGGGCACATGCCCACGATATTTCCTCATGCCAACCATCTGCAATTTCAATTTTGCGTATCAAGGATAACGAATCAGTAGAATGTCATGTCCCATTAATCAAATATACTCGTCCCAATATCAGCCTTCCAGAATACGGTGTGTCCGACTGAAATAGCCCGGGGAAAGGGGTTTGACTGTATTTGCTTTAGTGACATACGTTATATTCAAAGTTGTTTATTTGTTTGGCTTGAAGACCACAGTCCCATAGTGCAATATATACAATGAATACAGCGGATAAGTACTACTTTATCATTTTAACAATGCATACATTTACAAAAGTATCAAGATTTTGCAGAATCCTTAGCTTGCGAAATATATAAACTGATTGACATGTACAGTAAAATACGTTTATAACAAACACGCTTATAACGAACTGACGGATGTTACGATATTAATTTTCGGTCCCGGCCCTTTGCTGTATAGATGTTGTATATATGCTTATAACGAACTACGGTTATAACGAACAAAATAAATTGGATATGTTAATCTTATATGATAGTATTGCTATCAGTCAGACTAAATCTGTTTCCATTTTCGACACCGTAAAACATTTAATAATACAACATATAATAACAACCTCATCAAAATTACGCTGATGTTCTTATTTTTAAAAATGTCAACCGTTGAATATTTTTAAGGCAATACATACTGTTTATACAATAAATAGGACGTACATTTGCTGTGTGGCATACGCCTGGACCATTGTTGTTGAAATTACACCTTCGTTGTATTTATTACTGATAGAGAACACTGAGGCATTCCTAAGTCCCTGACCAAACCACGAGCGTGATCTGAATTCATGTTACCCATTTATTTCTATTTCCGATATCACTTGCATTTTCAGCGAGATGAGGCAACATCTTTTTGGTTTTTGATGGATATTGACATGACCACATGTATTTAATTTTTACAATATAAGACGTTATAACGCCAGAAAATGTACTGGATTTCTTCAGCATGCTACGTACAATGTCATTCTATGTTAAGCGAACTCAAGAAAATGAACTTCAAGTGTTATTGTACAATCAAATTTGAATGGCCCATACTTCAGGTCTATATGATATATATGGCATTATTTTTTATTCGAAAAGTGCAAAAATGACAGATTTTAAATGTCAATAAACATTGTTGAACTTAAAAGGACCTTTTTGGCTTTCAAAACCATGTTATTAAATGACAGTTACCAGGTTAACTTGCCAGAAGGTTGCCAGAACAATGACATACCCAAATAATTATATGATGACGATACCTCGAGGAGCGAACATTTGTAAGTTCACTATTCATCCTGGCTGGAATCGATTTTGTAGGTGTGTTGTTCGAATCCAGTTGTCTTGTCGATTATAGGTTACGCGTGGCCTGCCACTCCGAGGATGATCTCTGACTGCATTCGTATGTTGCCAACGTTGCCATAAACACCAAATGGTGTTTCTGTGGACGTTAAATTGTATTGCAACATCACGTTGACTCGATCCTGCTTCAAGCATACAAATGGCTCGCAGACGCTCATTTTCGGACAGGCGTGGCATTTCGTAATGTTGAATAACTGCGTAATTTTGTTGTTTTTCTGAGTTGTTGTCAGCACGATGCTAAACAATGCATATGGAATCCCGTTAACGCACATGTTTTTATACCCATTCTTGGGTAGTGAAATGCATGGGGCTTGCATAAAAGTCAACTTTTGCATGGAATGGATGCTTTTCTGTAGCAGTTGCGTTTTTGTGACCTGATTCCATACATGTACTACAATATTGAAAACCAAACTTTACTTGTTTGAAAAATAAACTAAAATATTGGTGTCACAGGAACGTTTGTTGTTGAGTAAATGAATTGTGCTTCCAAAAACCTAATTAGTCATACATTCTACCATGACATTGATGAATCCTTGATTCGAATTGGTTAAAAAGAGATTTCCTTTTCGCTACGGAAACTCTTTTCAAATATACTAAGCATTTTCACACAAAAAAACATGCGTATGAGTACATCGATAGCCTACATGTCGATTCATAAAATAAATGGCTGCCGATCGATCACCCCCCATATGAACTCTAAAACGTATCTATATTTCCTCGTTAATACGCTGGGTCTCAAATACACGCCGAGTCAAGGGCTCTCGGGAAATAAATAGACGACCTAGCGACCTACGGTAGTTTGATATCGGATGTTTTTGGTGTTCTAGGCCGCAACCCTGACTGATTTCTACAACCTGTCCGCCTTACAATGGAAATAGAATGTTCGATTTCCAAGAAATGACATCTCTCGCTGATTTCTAAGAACTGAAATTGAAATATCTGTCTTTGGACTAATGTTGGAGTGTTATTTGTCAACTTCCTTTTGAAAAACTATGTGTTTTGAACTCGTTTTGAACTACTCAAGATTATGGTGTTTTTAATCTTGAACTTTTGTAATATTTGTGTACTATGCTTATCCTAAGAGGCGACTAAAGGGATCGGGTGGTCAGGCTCGCTGACTTGGTTGATACATGTCATCGATCCAAATTGCGTGGATCGATGCTCATGATATTAATCACTGGATTGTCTCGACCACACTCGATTATTTACAGACCGCGGTCATATAGCTGCAATATTGCTGAGTGCGGCGTTAAACAACAAACAAACCAGCCTGTGCCCACTTTTCGGAATGTTCTAAGATTGCGGACCTTTGTACCCTGTGTTACGCGTTGCAAGAGTGCACCGTCTTCAAAGCGTTGTTGCCGTTATGGCAGAATGGAGATAAATTGACTGTATTTTGAAATTTGATGTGGTCCCACTGTAGAGTAGATACCTCATATTTATTCTTTTCAAACTAAGATAAGAGGTATCTATACTGTACAATATGGACATCAAATTTCAAAACACAGTAGGTTTATCTGCTGCATGTGCTGGATGCAAAGCCGAAGACATTGGACAGATAGGGGATACCCAAAGAGCGAGAGTGAGTCCACCGACAACAAATACGGGACCCCTCTTGCCGGTGTATCCCACTCAGTCAACACATTGATCAATGTGCCGGGAATACCAAATTTTGTGATATTCCCATTTCACAATTGTGAAAATGATGCACTGAGAAAGATAAAAGAGTTATTTTATTAATATACACAAAGGAAAAAGTTAAGCACACCCCTATTTCTGAATCCTGACAAATGGCAAAAATCATAGCATGGGATGACTGACCACAGAAGCTGGGCGATACCAATGTCATCGGATAGAACAAATAAAGAAGATATTGGTGAGATTTACTGACAAAAACATCATTGTAACACAGGTACTGTTTTTGACCTTAGACAACACCTAAAAAATGTATGGAGGTGCAGGATTAAGCAAAAGAGTTACGTTTGATGCTTCATGTGAAAATGTTCCTTAAAGTCTCTGCTTGACATGACAAGAGAAACAGATCAGTAGCGGGTGTAACCGCCACGTGCCAGGATGACGCATTCCACCCTACATCTTATGCCTCCAGTCAGACGTTGGATCTGTTGATTGGTCAACAACCACTCCTGATGCAATGCTGCTTCCAATTGGTGTAAATCCTGTACAGGAGGATCTCGTGCCTGTGTGCGCCGCCCCAGAATATCCAAAACATGTTCAAGGGGGCTCAAATCTGGGCTCATTGCTGGCCAGGGTAGAGTCGTTATTGCATTGGCCCTCGTGTAATTCACGACTGCATGCAAACGATGAGGCCTGGCATTGTCATCCATGTACTGAGGTCGAGTAGCAAGAAAGTGGTTGTCAAAATGAGGAACGACGACTGGCCTCAAAACGTACCGGATATACTGAGTCCCTGTTAAGTTGCCCCTTATGGTGACCAAATCCAACCTGCAATCATGAGAGATACATCCCGAAACCATTATCGAGCCCCCGCTGTATGCACCAGTCGATTTAATGTTCCTGGGGATGTAGGCCGTGTTCCGGTGCCTCCAAACTCTCGTTCTTCCATCAGTGACGTGGAGCAGAAAGCGACTTTCATCTGACCAATGGATCCGTCTCCAAGTTCTCAGATTCCAGTTCTGTGCGCAATACATCATGCTAAACGAGCAGCTTTGCGGTGATCTCTCAACAAGGGATGCTTTATGACTCGTCTAGCCCTCAGTCCTGCTGCTTTCAGCCGGTTCCTGACGGTTCTAGTGCTGAAACGAAGATTGGGCAACCACAACTGTTTCAGACGAGTACTTGTTAAAAAGGGTTCTCGGCGTATGAGACGAGGAAGGTCCCTGTCTTCGCGATGTGTCGTCACGGGAGGTCTTCCGGATCTGGGACGGTCCTGTACATCACCGTTCTGAGCATGTTTCTCGACTAAACGGCTTACGACAGTGTGATGATACCCCAAATTTCGACCAATGGCATTACAAGACATTCCTGCGTTATGCATGCATTATGCCGATTATTTGCCATCTTGTGGCGTTTGATAATCGCCTTCATTCCACAATGTGATGGAATAACTGTTTAAAACCGAGCTTAAGAAGGCAATTTTAACGTTTTGACACACTGCTTTTAGAAATACTCGAGGGTAGCATGCTGCAAGAGCATACCACGCATGGCACGTGAGCTTTCGTCACGCATGACTGATTACATCATGTCGGGGAAAACAATGCTTCCCGTAATTAAATCTTTCATGACAGTTACAAATATTAGGACCAAATATAATGAAATACATTAGGGTGTGCTTAACTTTTTCTTTGTGTATACTTTCAAACAAAAATGAAATGGCCCCATATAATTGAATTATTTTATTCAATTATTGTACATGTTCCTGCCACTAGGGTACTTATTTCTGTATGTGCCGTACGCGTTCACCACACCCTGTAATGCGTCCTACTGTGAGGTCAAAATATGTTAGAGTGCACTGTGACGTTAAAACAGCGTAACAGTATAAATGGACTCTTGAAAATTACATTCGTGACACCGGTTAAATAAATTATACCGCTCAATCTTTGGACTTTGAACTTTTATATATATTTCTCTCTCTCTCTCTCTCTCTCTCTCTCTCTCTCTCTCTCTCTCTCTCTCTCTCTCTCTCTCTCTCTCTCTCTCTCTCTCTCTCTACGTTTGGGCACCGTTTACACGTTAGAACCTTCTAGTTGGGTGTTAACACATGTGAATAATTCATCTCTCAAATGGAAAAAAAGATTTGATCAAAGAGAAGAAAAGAAGTTTACAATTTGGCGAGAGTGTTTTATACAATGCCCAATATATGGATATTCTACTTGTAGTAGATAACTTTATAGAGAAAAGAACTCATGATCTGTCATGGGAATGGATGTTCCCGTATAGTCCACGTTTCTGCGAACATTATATTGTATCTTTAAACCGACAAATATACAAGTATATACACCCCATTCTCTGTTTAAAATGGTACAGATCATCAAAAAAACCCAAATAAATAATTAAGATTACAAAACACAAAACCAGAGTTAAGTTGTCGTTGCACCATCAACGTTGATGTTGCAGGTCGTGGACGCTGTTCGTGTGGTCAGTGCATCTGTAACGACGGCTTCAGTGGGGAAGATTGCAGCATCGACATGTCTACCGACAACTGCAGGAGTCCCGTGACAGGGGTAAAGTATAGTATAATTCATTGAGGATGTCAGCTGGAATAAACTGCCGGGCAAAAAACAGTAAACACTTGAAAATTGGATTTGTCCAAAATATTTCCAAACGTTATTAAAACATCTCATATACTAATACGTGTATTTATAATTCGCCTAGTTTTATTTACCGAGTGAATGCTCATGGCGCTGCTTTATTATTACCAAGGGTGAAAACAGTCGAAACACTGCAAGCCTCAGACCCAAAACATAAACTATGATACTCGCATCAATTACATCACCATCGCATAGCCATTTCTTGCTTGATTTAGTTTTTGCCACCATCAAACATGGGGGGTATACTTTCGTTTGCCCGGCAGTGTAGGAACATTGTGGCCACTACGCAACTCGGGACTGCCGCTACAACGTGTGTTATACACTCACGTGCAAAAGAAACGTCCCCAAAGTTAGAATTATATTATAATTGTTGAATATAGTCAAAAACATGAAAAACAGTTCGGAACACATTGCCCAAACACACCAATGCATGGTATCTCAAGGAAATTCGCGTGCTGCATGTCAGAAGCGGGTAAAAATGACTTTATTCAGTGAAATTCCCTGCACGTGCAGGAAATCACCCGTATGAATATCGGTTATAAAACCCGTTGGAAACTGTTCTTTGCAATCATCAGCGTCTGAAAACCCCGCAGAAAACGCCTAGATTAACTGGGGAACAGAGACAAAGAGCGATTGGAATGTTGGAGATGGGGGCAACTCACGACCATGTTGCAAGAATCATGGGCTGCGCAAAACGATTGGCAGACTAGTCACACGTTACAGACAAACTGGCAGGACAGCAGACAGGCCAAGGAGTGGTCGACCAAAAGTCACTACGCCACAAGAAGACCGTTATCTACGTACGCTTCATTTAAGGAATAGATTCCTCACTGTGACGTCATCATCAGCGCATAGCCTTGGTCATCGTGTCAGCAGGTGGATAGTCTCGAGACCACTCCGTGAGTGAGGAATCAGAGCCTACAGACCGTTCAAGGGCATGACGTTAACGCTCGAATATCGACGTCGAAGATTGGCATGGGCAAGACGTGTTCGTCAGTGGCAGCAACGAAACTGGCAAAGAGTCCTTTTCAGCCACGAAAGTAGGTTCCAGTTGAAGAGAGCTGACGGTGGAGGGAGTGTGATGGTTTGGGGAGGCATTTGTGGGAACACCAAGACCGACCTCATTATCATCGATGGCAACCTGACAGCCCGTCGGTATATTGATGAAGTTCTGCAGCCCCATGTCCTGCCTTTCCTCCAGCAAAATCCAGGAACCTTGTTTCAGCAAGACAATGCCACACCACACACTGCAGCTGTCAAGCGCCAACGACGTGCCCGTCCTGCCTTGGCCACCAAGATCCCGAGACATGTCTCCGATAGAAGACTTGTGGGACCATCTTGGACGTCGGATTCGACAACTGCCACACCCTCCGTTGACGAGAAATGCACTGGCTCAGGCACTGCAGAGAGAATGGCGTCAGATCCCCAATCACGTGATCAGAAGACTTACACAACCGGCCCGACGACGTGTTCTGGCATGTATCGACGCTAGGGGTGGACATTCGCGTTATTGACAGTCTGCATTCCATTTTCAACCTCTGTGTTTTTCTGATTTGCCACTTTGGCTTGTGCTCAAATACTGGACAATTGACCCCCTTGTGATAACATTGACTCTACAGCTGTTCCATTTAACATCTTCTTTTTACTTCTGTCACACATGCTTTACATACCTTTTTGTTATTCATATAAAACGTCATTATCTATTCGTGTTTGTTAGTTGAAAAATGTTTGGAGACGTTTCTTTTGCACGTGAGTTTATATAAAGTCCATCCATCACCGATGCTAAGAAATGCAGCGGACGATCATAAATGGGAGGTTACACCGCATTGCTTTCGTGTCTCCATTGCACAACTTCTTAAGCATGCTTTTTCTACAAGATTTCAAACAGTTATACGACCCCTGATAAACAGTTGTTTGATCGGGGTTACAGCATTCCTTATGGAAGGATTCAAAATGTGTAAAGTGTTATGGTAGACAACGCTGTTGTCTGTACCCTGAGTTGCCATGTTTGTTATGGCGAACACTTGCTTGACTTTCCTTTGCCACTGTTTGGACAGGATACCCTCGCGAACACCTGATAATAAATCACTATTTGGTAGTGACTCTGGGCGGTGGGGTAGCCTAGTGGTTAAAGCGTTCGATTACATAACCCTTGTGCATAATACGTCGATTTTCTACTTTCAGTTGATCTGCAACGGCCAAGGGAGGTGTTTCAGTAACATGTGCAGATGCAATTCTGACTTCCGTGGCGTTACATGTGATGATTGTCCGGTACGTGTATCTATAATCAGGTCATATTTTGGCGGTGTAATTTGCAGCAACGTCATCGAGCTTGCCAGTCCAGTGTTGTTTCGGATTGTGTCTCTTGGTTTGTCAGCATCAGGCCCGAGGAGGACAGTTCCGCATTTTGTCAGTGCCAAAAGAATGATCCGATATAATTCCCCGTCCTGTGAAGATCCGGGGTAGAATAGGCCTTTAGCAACCCTTGCTTGTCGTGAGAGGCGACTAACGGGATCGGGTGGTCAGGTTCACTGACTTGTTTGGTGCATGTCATCGTATCCCAATTGCGTGGATCGATGCTCATGATGTCAATGACTGGATTGTCTGGTCCAGACTCGATTATTTACAAACCGCCGTCATACAGCTGGAATATTGCTGAGTGCGGCGTTAAACAACAAATGATGCAATTCCTTACACTTGACTTGCCTCTGTATGTGTTAGTGCAACCTTTTCGCGAACAACCGCTATCAACACAACTTAATAGTGATTCATAAGCATATGATAATAGTCGCAGTCGTACACTGAAGTTTGCCTTTAGCAGGTATTTCTTATGATCATAGAAAAGGGGTTTGTCGCTTATATTAACAACGCGTGTGGTCTGGCGTTGATTAATGAATAATTTGCATGCACGTATGTGAAAGGGGCCGACGTATGGTTCTCAGTAGGAAGTGACAACTTGGAGACGATGGCTTGCGGTATATACAGTTTTACTTTATACATGTTGATATATACATACAGAAGACACTATGTGCCAGGTCAGCACATGGTGGTAGTGGTTGTTGTCTAGGTGCCCCGGAGCACCCAGCCTAACCCTAGCTAGGCTTAGGGTAAGACCTTTCTTTCTCCTCCTTTTTTCAATCTATAGAGACTGATTTATGACTACCATTTTCTGAAGTACATTTGACTCCAAAGGCAAATTACCCTGTAGCCATGGTTTCATATAGCCAAGGTCACCTGACATTTAGTAAGTAATAAATATAAATGTAAACAGTAATTCATCAGCAGGATGGCAGATGGTCGATGTACACAATAATGGGGATTAACAATTAGGATTAGCATCTTATAAATAATAGCTATTAAGTCTTTCAAGGCATATAGATGACATGGCTCCAGGCTAATGAGCTTTGCAATTAAATGTTCTTCAGACAATGGTAGTCGTAAATCTGTCGCTATGACAATATTTTTACAAATGTCTACAGCCCGCGCTACCTTGGGCTTTCTTCCCATAAATAGCTACGTCGTCCTGACATAACTGAAATATTGTTCACTCACTCACTCAGCATAATCAATTATGTATTGTGTGAAAGGCCACAGGCCAATATACAATACATCGGAGTTACATAACATATTTGAAAAGATACAAAGTCAAGGTTGCAATTCATAATCATCATAATTTATTCACGAAGGATGAGCCATCGGCCAATTACACTTTGGCAACGGTGCTACAGTCAATTTTTTACATTTCTTTTCTCAAATTATTTGCATAGAACATAAACATTCCCATATTTTGTAAAGTATTCGAAATGTTTTTAGACATTAACATGTTAAATGTGTTTACACTTGGATAATATATAATACTTTTGGGGACACGCAATTGCCATAGGTGTTCATATGCACTATATATCAATATTAAATGGTATTCTCTTTCAACATAACCGCAACTTCACAAATCACATGTTCTTTGGTTTCTTGGCATGCTCACTTATCTACCAGTTTCTATTTAGACGATGTGAGCCACATCTTGACCTTGCCAAACTTGTTCATAGTGATACAGCAAATATATGGATCAACGCCAAACATGGGTTTAAATAATAAGTGCGAGAACGTTTTAGAGCCTGGAGATAGGGAGGCATGTCACTCCTGCTGGTACAGGTTGTGTGATCTCGCCATAAACTCAAGAATCTATACTGCCAATAGACTGATCTTCCCAGACAAATCCAAATCCCATTTTTATATATGAAAAATTTCAACCATTGAAGCCCAGTTAATTTTACCATGGCTAGAATCCAAGTAGTAGATTATAACAATTATTTTGGGAAAACCAGAGGTCGGCATACACAACAATTTATACCAGTATTTAACACAGCGTTTATGAGTATATATGTGGGATACCTGATACATTCAACACGGACAATGTGTTTAGGTGTGGATAATTTTACACCAGATATTTACCCGCTACATCTGTACAATCAAATCCCCATATTTCAGCTTCGCGTAGCACAACAGACATCACTTCAGAGTCACATATCTTAAGACATACATCCTGTGGGAGAGGTTTCAACTTTGAAAGGGATTCAAAATACCAAACAAAATATTTTTAGATTGTACAGTAGAACTGTCAAAGTGCTTTTCCCAGGACAGATTTTGTGAAAATATGATTCCCATATATTAATAATAAAGATACACGCTCGATTTGGTTACCCTGAAAATATTATTGTTCGTGCTTAGAAGCCGTGCATCCATTTTTAAAGACAACCACTTTAGATTTGTCCAAATTTACTTCTAAATTATCTTCCTTACAATACACATCTAACACTTTAATTCGATTTTGTAGACCAGAAAAAGAATTACATCATCAGCAAACAAAAGTAAAAATGTTGCGTTAATTACGGGTGTAGTTGGATACCTGGATAACAAGATAATTCTATGATTCTGGTTCAAGCAATGACTTGAACTGACGATAAGTATCATTTCTGGATTTTTCGTAAATATCTGAATGTCATTTCTGATGAAAATTGTCAATCAATCTATATTACAGAAATACTGAAAGGCCATATGCCTATAGTACAAACCTGTGTGGATAGTGGGTGGACATATTGATTTCTACTTGTTTAAGTCACTCATCTTATCATTTCTAAAATTCATTGCATGCAATATATACGCAGTCAAAGGCTTCAGTTCATTAATATTTATAGAAGACATTAATTAATTAAGCTTAGATATATTTGGAAATTGATACATTGATGGATGGTATGCAATTCGTAACTTCTGATAAAAAGATATCAATGGCACGCATGCGAAAGTACTTAATAAAAACATTTGCATTACCAATTGTGTGGGACAGCCAAATGAAACCAAAGCCATATGTAAAAACCAATGTACGTATACAGGAAGCCCATGTGTTCTTTCAAAGATTATCGAGGTGTACAAGCATGTTGTAGGCTTTCTTAGGTAAACCGTGTTCAGGCATTATTATAATTTTACACCAATACTTCATACAAAGAGTGTAAGATACAATGTACAATGGGAATCTCCCGCATTCTCTATAAACCATATTACTTTGTGTTGACATACCAACATTCATAAACTGTTTTCACGTGTGTCAAGTGCAGTATGTGACTAATGATAAACAATTAGGATTTTTTGTCCTGTCTCATCCTTGTAAAGTCCAATGTTTTGTACAACACTGTTCAGGACATGCATCGTGGTACAAATTCATTTCTCTGAGAATTTGGGGTAGCATAATGGATAAAGCTTGAACCGCCACCCTTAAGAACCGGGTTTTCCCCCATCGTCGGTACATTATGTCGCGTTTAGGACTGGGATGTTGCTGAGACCGCCGTTAAGCATCTATATATGTCCCTCTCTTCTCAACAGTCGTGTCCGGGGCCGTGTCAGAGGTTGATGCCCTGTGTCCAGTGCTTTGTCTTTGCAAGCGGAAGTCTGACCCCTGAACAGTGCAATACAAGATGCGGCGTCCTTGGCATCGAAATCGTCGACGATGTTGCGGTGCAGGAACGTGATGGTCCAAGTAAGCGTTTGCAACAGTGTTGGAGAACCCTCATTTCTGTTTAATGGTCATGTTTGCTTCTGGTGAAAAAATTGAGATGGGAATCTAAAATTCTGATCTTTCTGTTCTTGTTAGTCATCCATTTCTTCCAATACCAATAAATGAGTCGAATAGCGGCAAAAGATTGTAGCAGAAATGTGTAACATTAGTATATACTCTGATATGTTTTGTAGGTCATTGTGTTTGAAAAATGGAGCTGGTGCATGATTATTTCAGGATGTCATGCATGTGCGTCCACCATGGTCATTTTGAATAATACCGCAAAGGTATAGGGCAGGTACAGGTTTGATTGTACAGATAAAACGTCAATGCAAGAGAATAACTAGCACTGGTGATTATCCACCAGGACAGATTCCATTTGGCGTAAAACGTAAAATAGCCATGGGAATGATATGAATTGACCACTGACACCAGGTGTTCGCGAAAACGAATTACTAAGCATGTCCTGCCCTATCGGTACCTCATGGTCACAGCTGTCATATATTGCTTTCAAATGCAAATTGTGACCAGTTTCCTCTTGATGTGATTGTGAGGGGATAATCTCGATAGTAGTAGGGGTCAATAAGAGTGATTTGTGATCAGCTGCTACGCGTGATATATATGGATAATGACGCATATAGTTAGTTCAGTGATGACCCAGTATCTCATGGCCCAAAAACTTCGCAATAAGGAAAACTAGTTCATTGACTTCATTTAATAGCAACCATTTATTTCAAGATACGGATGTCATCTTACCCTAACTAATATTTCGTGACTATCTATTTCCAACTCAACGAATGAGTTCAACCTTTTATGTGTAAGGCTCATTATAAGTTTTCAATTTATTGTGAGAGGATTGAGTGGATTATTTTCTATATTTAGGATTTTGGGTCCTCGCAGCCGAGAGTAGAATGTGTAGACAAACGATTTTACTTATATGTTGATTTAAACTTATTTATGTTTAAACTCTACTTATGTTTAAACAATCATAACAGTTATTGTATTATGTATTTCCATAATGATGTGCATTACGTTTTCAAACATAACGCAAACTCTTTAATTGGAATAGTCGTTGATGAAATACGCTGTTTTTGCCTGGAGGGGTACCGATAGTAATATTCGGCGAATGTGTGTCTACTTTCTTTGAAATGCAGACAGACCAAAACAGAATGATATTGTTCGTCTTCACAACTGTTCCAACATTATTTTTTACTTAAAAATTGACTTTCGCTTGTGAGTTCACTGAATGTGTATGAAAATACGTGGAATGAGGACCAAACTGTCTGAATGGCGGAGTGCTTAAGCTTGTATGACAAAAATGTCTACCGTAGAATGACCTTCTCGAAATCCTAGTTGCGATCCTCATAACACATACTTTTAAATTTGTCTGTGTTCTAAGGACTATTAGAGATATTACTAATTATCAGCACGAGATGCATCTGTGGCGTCACCCGTATTGGTCAAACGATAGATTATGTTGCCTACACTATCTTGAACCGGTATTTTAATTAACGTGCAAATGCAATTGACGGAATTATTTTTGCCTGGACATTAAAGTGAATGACACCAGAGTGCATGATTTCAAATGTCATGTCTCGAACACACATCGTGTAATTCGGATGATACAGCGATACATGAATAAATATTTTCTGATATTGATATAAGAATAGATAAAACTAGGAATGTGTATGAATTCTAAACGTCTTGATCAACCTTCAAAAGATAAGTAAAGTTTCAAAATGTAGAACTCTGGAGGACATTTACAAAATTGATACTTCAGTGACAAAATGATGTCAGAAGCACTTCCATATTTGTTCTTGAACCATATGTTCCCGTTCAGGTGAATAATTGTCTCGCCTTTGCATGTATATGTGACGAGTGCCACCGCTGTGGCAGGATACGGTCCCCTTTTTGCGAACACCTGGCTTCATCACTATTTGTAGTGATTCATAAGCACATATGGTCGGAATTTGCAAGGGGCTCTGGAAAGTGTTCCGTCGTTGTTGTTTACGCTAGAGGCACAATTATACATATATGGAAACTTCTGGTTAGGTGTTTATAATACAAAATGATGAAAGTTCTATCTTGAGTGTGTTACATTACAGACTATCGATTATGTATGCTCCGCGACGAGGACAATTGTTTGATGAAGTTCGCCTACCTCGACACCCGTATCAGGAGGAGTGTTCGTGTTGAAAGGAATAGAAGTAAGTAGACAAAGTTATTTGAAATATGTGACCCACCGGGGAAAAGGAACCTTATGGGTGAAAAATCACATTTTCACTTATCATTATAATTTTAAACTAGATTATCTTAGGAAATCTTTATTACAGAGCTACATTGTACATGGCATCAAACATTTGGACTGACTTATAACTGTTAATGTGATAATTGCAGTTTTTAGATAACAGCTGATTAATTGAACGTAAACATCTATGCTGAATTGTTTTTAAATAATGTTTGCATTATATTATAAACTATCGAGAGAACAAGTAGATTTTTTATACATTTTGTACACAAGGGCATTTTTAACGGAAGTACGTTGACGTCAAACGTTCCTCTTTATTACGTCACAAACTATTGTTTCATTGCAGCCACAAGGGCCCTTTTCCCCTGGTGGGTCCTTATGCACTCAGATATAGAAATACATAAACAAAGATAAATATGATGAAAAAACATGCTTACATTATGACCTTTAATTGACAATATAATGTATACCATACTGCAATACACGATCACACTTAATCCCGATAAACTTCCTAATACTGTTATATGTACTCTTTTCCTACATGTACATGTATGTGTACACTATTTGTGATAAATAGCATTTGCCCTTTTGCTATTGTCGTTGTGTACATCATATACATTTCACAGAATAAGCGATACACCACATGTCTAATGGATGAAATTTAGAAAGTTATTTATATGGTAATATATACAATAATATACGAATGTACTGAATCATAAAATAATCCTATGTAAAACAGTCCTTTTGAAGTTGTGTGTATGATCAATGAATTTTTTTGTGTGCACTTGCTTCGTACCATGTGTTGAGAACTGATCGGCGATAGTTCGAATGTAACTCTATCTTTTGCAGTGTGTTAGTGATTGCCGCTTTACACAATGCAGCTGCACACAGCTGCAGAAAGAGCTACGACCAGCTGTATGCTGTGAGAATGGGGCACATGCGCGGCAACAACAAAACGAACTCTACGAAAATGTACTGTGTGTAATGCGAAGTGTCTTACAGTGTTCTACGAAAGTGTGCAGTATCCCTTCACATTACCCGGCCTGTCCTTCTAATATCCATCTATAGGTAGAAGATGTTTGGTTATATTATTGATATTTCTTGTTTCCCATTATTTTGTTTTATAGTATGATCAGCCTATCATTTAGATAATCGCAATTTGACTTTTAGCATTGATGCACTATATATAGACATTCCCTTTAAATGTCATCAATTTGTGTCTGCCAGGAAACAACGACACTATATGTAGACATCCTCTTTTAATCTAATAAATTTGTGTCTGCCTGTAAACGAAAAAATATCCAAGTTGTATCATGAAATACAAAATCATATGAAATTTGTGCATGAAATATAATTGAGATACGACATTCACAATTATTTAAAAATATCCAGAAAAAAACAACTTTTGTGGAGTGGTCACTAATGAGTCGGGGTCAAAGTGTTTATGAAGTTTAGTTTATATGTTGATTGAGTAAACAAGCAAGTCCTATGTTATATCAGCTGGTCAGACAGCGTATATATAATCTCTCACGTGTAAATAAAAAATAATATATCGTATATCGTGCAATGTTTCTGAATGTGTTCTTCTGATAACATATGTTTTGTTCTTTGGTTCAGAATCAAAACTTGTATACTGCTTGAACTGTTCTGCACCTACTATCACCTCTCCGTGTGTCACTGCCAAGTGGAGAATACACAGCTACTGCACTAAAACACGGCTTTATCAAATGACAATACATAATTTTGTAATTTTGTTCTTTGGTTCAGAATCAAAGCTTGAAAACTGCTTGAACTGTTCTGCACCTACTATCACCTCTCCGTGTGTCACTGTCAAGTGGAGAATACACAGCTACTGCACTAAAACACGGCTTTATCAAATGACAATACATAATGTTGGCATCAATATGCACATTGTTTTTATCCTTCAAGAAAGCCGACAGGCCATTTCGAGTTGAAGATGAATTAGTCGGTAATGTTTATAGTATTACTCAATTTCTCATTAATGCTTTTACCGTAGACTAGTATTCTATAGTAACTATCTTCGATACCAATGAGAACTGTGCTCGTAGGTCATTGAGTCCAAAAGGTAGTCATTGTTATGAATGATGCCCCACAGGACGCAAACGGATTTCTTAAGACTTGAACGTTTTGAATGGAATTCTATACCGCCATTGCAGGAACTTTTTTTCTGCGTACGAATACTTTCCTTGACAAGCAAATGTGTTTCAAACTCCAAAACTATCTAAAACAAAACGTCCGCCTTGGCGAAATGGATCACATTTATGAAATATTGCTTTTATTTAATATCATTGATTCCTGATATTGGTTCCGTCTACACCACCCACAACAACAGTACAGGGATCTGTCTGACGGGAGACATCATCGTAGAGGTCACCGATGATGAAAACATCACATGCGACAGGGAACAGTTGAATGGCACTGATGGTCATGGAGGCGGCGAGAAGGTCAACGAGTCGGACTACATTGGTATCATAACCGCCCTCTCTTTATACCGAGCGTCTACGGGAATAGTCACACCACAGCAGTGATGCTTGAGAAGAAGTTTAGATCGATGACTAGCAGCCTGATTCTAATTACCATGGCATAACCTAAGCATGTACCGAGTAATACTCGCTGAAATAAACCCAACCTTTATACAACCCTGATAAATTAATGAGGTATGATGATGTTGCAACTAAAATATTTTGATTATTTTCCTTTGGATAGAATCCGACTCACAGCACATCCACATTTATTCAGTCAGGATTTCCAATTCACGGGACAGTTAGAATAAAATAGTTGGGATACAACCAGATTCACAGCAAAACTCAGTCGGGATCTGATCCGATCCACACTACAGTTACATCTTCTTGTTTCATGAATATTGTTGCAAGACAGATAAACTAAATTCAACACAGATTAGTTGCCTTTTTGTCAGATCATAACATTTCACAATACCACTCGGGCTTGGCAGTTAGTATATTTACTATTATATTTAGTGGTTCTCCACTTGGGGCTGGTCCATTACTCACCAGGTGTTGTCTTAATTCATCCTTTCCTGTCCTCCCCCCGAACTGTGTAACAACTGGGATTATAGAGGTGTGTGACAAATGGGACGTATAACTAATGGGATAAAACCATTCAGTCGGGAAATAATCCGATACACAGTATAGTTACATTCATTCACTTGGGATACAATCCGATACACAGTATAGTTAAATTCATTCACATGGGATACAATCCGATACACAGTATAGTTACATTTATTCACTTGGGATACAATCCGATACACAGTATAGTTACATTTATTCACTTGGGATACTCTCCGATACACAGTATAGTTACATTCATTCACTTGGGATACAATCCAATACACAGTATAGTTACATTAATTCACTTGGGATACTCTCCGATACACAGTATAGTTACATTCATTCACTTGGGATACAATCCAGTACACAGTATAGTTACATTCATTCACTTGGGATACAATCCAATACACAGTATAGTTACATTCATTCACTTGGGATACAATCCTATACACAGTATAGTTACGTTCATTCACTTGGGATACAATTCGAATACACAGTATAGTTACATTCATTCACTTGGTATACAATTCGATAAGCAGTACAGTTACATTCATTCACTTGGGATACAATCCGATACACAGTAGAGCTACATTAATACACTCGGGATACAATCCGATTTACAGTATAGTTACGATAATTCATAGATTATAGTTCATTATACTATAGAACATTATTTCACATGGGAGAGTATCCGTTGCACAAAGGTTGAATTAATTCACACGGTATATAATCCATTAAATTTAAGAAACGGTTGCTCATTAATTCCCTCGGTACATAATCCGCTATATGACATTGTTACATTATTTCCCTCGGTAAATAATCCGCTATATGACATTGTTACATTATTTCCCTCGGTACATAATCCGCTATATGACATTGTTACATTAATTCCCTCGGTACATAATCCGCTATATGACATTGTTACATTAATTCCCTCGGTACATAATCCGCTATATGACATTGTTACATTAATTCCCTCGGTACATAATCCGCTATATGACATTGTTACATTAATTCCCTCGGTACATAATCCGCTATATGACATTGTTACATTAATTCCCTCGGTACATAATCCGCTATATGATATTGTTACATTAATTCTCTTGGTAGATAATCCGCTATATAACATTGTTACACTAATTGCCTCGGTACATAATCCGCTATATGACATTGTTACATTAATTCCCCCCTTGATGATAGTGTGTTATGAAAGCTAGTGACGTTGATTCACTCGTGTTTCCACACCTCGCATCATGCCTTCATATTGACAAATAATATTTAATATTAATCACTGCATTCTGATTGCATTTTAGAAGTTGTATGTGATTTTATGTTGCTAATCACTTCAAAGACATCACGACTGAAACGCAAAGGTTAATAATTGATAAAATCATAGCTTTCGGCTGATGGGAGCCGTGCCAATGAACGGGAGCCGTGCCAATTTTTTTTAAAAAAAGGTTTATAAACAGATTATATTTAACAAATAAAACCAAGTAGACGTATTCTTCGAGTGCTGACTAAGGACCACTACAGTTCAACTTTTGGATAGAATATCAATTTAAAAAAATCAAACATATTGTAAAATCAACCGAGAGATATAAGTTTCTTTTGCTCCTCGGTTTCTATGTAAATATTGTAATACACATGCATTGTATAACCATGTATTACATTTAATTGAGATTAAAACCAACATTGAACTGCACTGTTATATTTAGTTTTTTCAAGGTCATTTTCTTGGAAACGAGACACTCCCATATTCCAACTAAAAGTATCCGGGAAATCCTCATCTAATTATTCTTTACCCATAATTGATTTCGTGATATGATAAAACGTTATGGAAATAATACTGATGTTCAACATGAAACATGTACACAGACCAGTCTCAGTCATTTACTCGTACAATGACGATGGGGCAAACCGGTCGATCAAAGATAGGAATGTGGTTCTTGTCAAATCAATATGTAATTAAAATCTCATTACTGTAATGGTGTCTTGCTTACTTATCTAACTTATTTACTTAGCATCACCTTTATTGTCATGAAGGAGTCAGTTTACTTGCGGTCTGGTGCAAATTGCGTTCGAGATAACAGTATCCAATGATGTTTACTGAAACCATAGTCATGAAGAAAACAAGGGTTTGAATGGCTTTTACTCTGAATTGTTGGTATTTTGAAGAAAGACGTTATATTTACCAAAATCAAATGGGAATTACTATTGTCGCACACGAAATTCTGAACTGCTTCAAATTAGTCCGTATCAACGGAATCCTAAATCAATGTCGGTAGATGCAAGTAACACAGTTCTCGTCAATACTTGGTGTAGCCACCCTGATCATGAACGAGTGACACCAGACGCCTCCTCATTCCATGTGTCAGACGTTGCACTTGGCTTTGAGGTGTTCTAGTCCATTCCGCTACAAGCAGCAGCAAGCACAGGTAAATGTTGAACTAACGGTTATGTGTCACAGATGTCCATTGAATTGACATCTTGTCTCGATGGCTGTCTGAAGTAAACATCTCAGAATAGCTCGTTATCTGTGAAGTCTGGCATTATCGTCCATGAATACAGGTCTAATGACCAATGATTGTCAAAAGGGGGATAATTGCTCCCAGGATGTCATGTTGATATCAAGGTCCGTTCAGATTACCCTGCGCAGTGATCAAGTCAAGTTTACGTGAATGAAACACGTCCCCATGCCATTACCGATCCCCCACCTAATGGAGGGGTCTCAAGAATGTTGTGTGCAGCCATGGCTGTATTTGCGTGCCCCCCGTGTCGTGCGTGTCTACCATGTGTAACAGAAATCGACAGTCATCAGAAAAGATATATCAAGGGACGTTTGATTGGTATTCTGTCTCTGTATCCAGTCGTTTTCAGACGATTTCTGATGATTCTGGTTGAAATCGCTCTGTCAAATAGCCACTGTGCCTTAAAACTGTTGTCAAATGGACATCGTCTAACGAGCCTAAATAATGCTTCATCTTTTCTCCTGGGTGGCGTGCGATGCTGGCCTGTCTCATGTTCTGTATTTCTGCAGGAATCTTGAAACTTGGACGTGATGACGTTTCCAGAAAGACATTCCTGCAGGTTTTACGTTCCAATAATCTGCCATCTTAATGCTTCTTATGAAGCTTTGTAATGAGCCTGAAGCCTGTGTTGCGAAATGTGCAATGTTCACAACCAGTATGCGATTTTAGACATGACATGGGTATTGTGCTGCACGTGCAACATCAAACGCTTTGACAGTGGTATTGGCAATGGTATGGTGTAGGAAAAGTGCCATAATATCCAATGTGTGGCTACAACTTACCAATTTTCAAAACATTTTTGTTTGTATCATTTGATTTTGGTGGTGCTTAATTAATTCCTAGGGGCGGTCGGGTAGCCTAGTGTTTAAGGCGTTCGCTGGTTCGTATCGATTCGCCATATGGGTACAATGTGTGAAGCCCATTTCTGGTGTCCCCCGCCGTGATATTGCTGGAATATTGTTAAAAGCAGCGTAAAAGCATATTCATTCACTCACTCGCTAATTACGTTCCAGGTGTATATGCAGGTAGGCATCTAATTGTTGCCATGGACATGTTGGTTGCATTTTCATGTGTGACAGTTGGGTCTCTACAGCTTTTACAAGTATTTAAGTATCACTTTGTGTCAGCTCGGTATAGTGATGCCAATGGTGACCCAGGCGTCTAAGGCGCCACCAATTGGCGTGTAGACGTGCGTCCTGTGGGCATCCCAGGAAACTAGGATCGTGGGTTCGAATTTTAGATGCTTGTTGTCTCGGCACCATGCCAGTGGTCGTTGGTTTCACAAATGTGGTAAACATTTTCTTCTCACATTAAGTGGAGATATAACTGCAATACTGTTCAACGTGGCATTCAGGTCTTAAACGTTTTGTTTTGATGAAAAACTTGCATGGGCAAAACGCTGACAGGCGAATGGCATCTGTACCAAGACCCGGGGAGTCCGGGCAGCCAAGAGACATTTTAAGTAAATACTTTTAGAAATGTGGCAGACCTATTTTGTATATCTACGCATCACATGCATACACTGCAAGACATTTATCATCCTGTTCATAGAATCAGCTCTCTATGCAAAATAATACATACTAGGATATTTAATCACGATACTAACGAAATAAAGTACAAGAAAAGAACAGAGAAACTGATGAAGGGTTGCAATTCTAGAAATGAAAACACAATAATATTTCTCCACCATAATCTCATCAACCTCTGTTTGTACCCCAATGCTCATCAATTAGGCGCGGCTAGACGTCATGGCGGTGATTAATATAATTTTAATCAGAAAAGCTACGTGACAATATTTTCTTTTATTATGGCAACGACTGTACATATTAATATCGATAAGTACATAATTGATATTGCCAGCAGCAGCAATGTATTGTCGTAATATAATGTGCCTCAACCGTCAGTACGTATACAACCGTCAGTACGTATACATAGAGGGCTTCCTTGCTGAACAGCCAGACCGAGGACTCATCGGTTGGAAGTTGGTCAACGTTGTTTCACGTCCCAGCGCAAGTCAGGTGAGTTAGCTTGAATGTTTCAAACAGTAGATATAAACAATACACCGAATCAGTGCAGAGTCAAATTTCTTTGTTTGGATTATTGTCGGTGACAGTGTGACCCAATGTAAATTTAAAACGTTTTATTGTTCCGTAACTTCATGTTTTTTGTTTTCCAACCTAAATCCCTGTATAATATCAACGTGAAAATTCTTTTTAAAAGCAACCTTTGAAATTCAAGTATATTCGTACTTGAAATTTACACTGCCGGACAAAAGAAAGCACCCATGTTTGATGATGGCTAAAAATCAAACAAGCAAGAAATGTTTTTTCGATGATGATGTACTTGATAGTATCACAGTTATTGTTAATGTTAGTAACGTTTGATGACGTTTTTAATTGTTTGGTCAAATCCAATTTTCAAGTGTATACGTTTTTTGCCTGGCGGTTTATTACCTTTTGATAAGGATTTATGAATTCAAACATTTATCACTGGATTGTTTGGTCCAGACTCGATTATTTACAGACCGCCGTCATTTAGCTGGAATATTGCCGAGAGCGGCGTTAAGTAACAAACAAACAAACAAACAAACCAATAATGATGGTATATTGGACATGTTATCTTTGGAAATCAATAAACTGGCTCTCTTCGGCCCATATTTAAATTTCAAACATTGTAGGGTACACGTGGTTGAAATACATGTCTTACCCGAGTCTTTAGTGAACCAATTTATTTTTACACAAAATTACCCACCCGCAGATTACAATTTGCAAACTGTTGCAGGAATGAGTGATGGTTAAATAGACGTAATCAAATTTAACAACAGTTCATCAATTTACAATTACATAAAAAACAACAACTCGGTATACTTTCTTTTGCCTTTCAGTTTATTACGACTATGCTAGTCGTAAGAGGCGACTAACGGGATCGGATGGTCAGCTTCGCTGACTTGGTTGATGCATGTCATCGTATCCCAAATGCGTGGATCGATGCTCATGATGTCATTACTTGGTTGTCTGGTCCAGACTCGATCATTTACAGACCGCCGTCATATAGCTGTAATATTGCTGTGTGCGGCGTTAAACAACAAACAAACAAACAAAACTGAAACGCTAATGCTTCATTCTGATGGTATTTCTTACGGATACCCAACATGATAAAAAACTGTGTTTCCAATTTTCAACTAAACGTTAATTTAGAGTTTTCAAAGCATTATAGTTCTACCATAGCATAATCGTAATTTCATACAATTTCGCCTTTCAACGTTTCAGAAATGGCCTTCTATCTTGGGATCGCATTCCTCTTGTGCATAGTACCCGTGGAGCTTACAGACAACAGTTCATCTTTGATGCCTAATGGTACCGACAACTCCACCCACGTCAACAGAACACGGATCTGTCTGACGGGAGACATCATCATAGAGATCACCGCAGATGACAACATTACATGCGACAGGGAACAGTTGAATGGCACCGATGGCCATGGAGGCGATGGGAAGAAGGTCAACGAGTCGGACTACATTGGTATCATAACAGTCCCCCTCTTCTTTATACTGAGCGTATTCGGGAATAGTCTCACCATAGCAGTGATGCTTGGGAAGAAGTTCAGATCGATGACTAGCAGCCTAATTCTCATTGTCATGGCATTATCCGATACCTGTTTCTCTTGCATCATCCCCTTCAATAGGTTGTTCTTCAGAGTTTGGGTCGGGTATGACGTCAGAGCCCTGTCCTCCGGAGGTTGTTCCTTTTTTTTCATAATGCACAAAACCAGCAAGATGTCCTCCTCTTGGTTCATAGTCTTTGTCTGTTTCGAGAGGTTTGTTGCTGTCTTGTACCCGCTACGAACTAAATTGATCTGCACAAAACGAAATGCACTGATTGGCATAGCAGGGGTGTATACTGGCCTTTTCCTTTATAACGGATTCTGGACCTTTTCCGTGAGAATTGTAAATGGGGTATGTGTGCCAAACTACGCCACTCCAGAAACTGCCGCAATGGCGAGAGTGTTCCTAATCCTCGGGACGTTCATCTACTCGCTGGTCCCGAGCGCGATCTTGCTTGTCCTGACGCCCGCCATCTGTTTCCAGCTGGCGAGACATTCTAAACTGAGGAGAAAGATGTCAAACAAGCAGGACACTCAGCAAGACGAGACTAACAAGACGACCGCCATGTTGTTAGGAGTAACCTTGGCTTTCTTCACCCTCGTCACGCCCATCTCGATCGCTCATAACATTGCCTTTACACTCGGTGTAAACTTCTTCGAGAGCACAGATTTTAAGATGGTTGTGGTTCGGGAAACACTGCAGGTACGTTGACATTAAAAACAACATTTTGAAAAGACTCTTAAGTGAGGTCACTCCATCATAACTATACTGAACCGCAAAATAACGTCACCCAAGTAACATTGCATGAAAAGTTGTCATTAAATATCTGGGTAATTTTTGTCAAAGTTTCTAAAATTTAACATTACCTTGTCCAGAAAAATGAAATTAGATGATAAAAAAACCAAAGCAGATGGTAAAGAAAACTGATCGCCCAAACGCGTCACGGCAACGGCCATGGTAACGATGCACGTGAGTTCTGTGCAAATTGAAATGCACATGCGTTCCTCCATTTCTTGCCCTATAAAAATCCACCCAGATCGGATAACATTCATTCGTTATTGAATTGCTACCACATGCCAAGATTGACAAGAAATCAGCGACACCAAGCCCTTGGACGATTGCAAGCTGGATAAACCGCCCGGCAAGTAGCAAATGCATTTCAAGTCCACACAAGGACCATAAACAGGCTTCAGCAACGGTACCAGACCACCAACACTACACACGACCGACAACGCAGTGGAAGACCAAGGGTCACCACCCGACGTCAGGATCATCAGATTGTGCGACAGCGTCTTCAGACCATGGGGACACACCAGCGACACATTAGTGCGGGCACCGTGCGTAGTCGATTGACGAGCAGACACCATCACTGTCACAGGCCACACCGAGGACCCATTCTGACACCACGTCAGTGGATAAGAGTCCTCTTCTCAGACGAGAGCCGTTACTGTATCTCAACAGCAGATGGCAGAGAGAGAGTCTGGCGACGACGTGCGGAACGTTATTCGGATGCTTGTGTTGTTGAGAGAGGCTCTTGGGGTGATCCGAGCATCATGGTGTGGGGTGGAATTGGTCTTGCACAGAGTGTCGGCCCTTTGGTCTTCCAGAACATCGGTCCAGGGAGAGGCAATGGTGTCACAGCAGCTCGGTACATTGATCAAGTCTTGAGACCACACGCCAACCTCATTTGGCACGTCGTCGCAACCACGAGTTTCAGCATGATGACGCCCGTGCCCACGCTGCGAGAGCAACAAGAGACTTCCTCCAGCATAATGGCATCAGAACCATGCAGTGGCCTGCACCAGCATTGGCGCCACCAGCAGTGGAGAAGAGTCCTCTTCTCAGACGAGAGCCGTTACTGTATCTCAACAGCAGATGGCAGAGAGAGAGTCTGGCGACGCCGTTGGGAACGTTATTCGGATGCTTGTGTTGTTGAGAGAGGCTCTTGGGGTGATCCGAGCATCATGGTGTGGGGTGGAATTGGTCTTGCACAGAGTGTCGGCCCTTTGGTCTTCCAGAACATCGGTCCAAGGAGAGGCAATGGTGTCACAGAAGCTCGGTACAGTGATCAACTTTTGAGACCACACGCCATACCTTATTTGGCACGTCGCCGCAACCACGAGTTTCAGCATGATGACGCCCGTGCCCACGCTGCGAGAGCAACAAGAGACTTCCTCCAGCATAATGGCATCAGAACCATGCAGTGGCCTGCCCTCAGTCCCGATTTAAATCCCATTGAGCACCTGTGGGACGAGATTCAAAGACGGCTGAATGACGTCCGACCAAGGCCGACAACTGCAGCTGAACTGCGTCAGGCGTTCCTCAGAGTGTGGGCTCAATTGCCTATGGCCTTCATCAACCGCCGCATCCATTCCATGTATCGACGTGGCACGGCAGTCATCAATGCACATGGCGAACACACGAGATATTGACTTGTGATGCCATTTTCTCAGAGACTAGAGTTGTGTTTAAGAACATCTGACACTTTAATTTCAACCTCAATGACCAGTTTTGCCAAATTTCATCTTTTTGATATGTCTCAAAGTATGCTTACAGTGTTTGGACAAATAAGGGTTCTCATATATCTACCCATGGTGACGTTTCTTTTGCGGTTCAGTATATATTAAGCCATATTATTTCGAGATCTGACGAGAGCATTAATTTGTTTCAAAACTTGTTTTGCTTCAATGATGTATAATATTCAAATAATCTAAAGGTGTTGTGGGTACTATTGGCCTAGTCGTTTAAGGAACCGCAATGCGCTCTGAATGGACATACAACAAACCTATCGTTGCGGGTTCGAATCACAGATTCGCCCTGATTATGTTTCTCGGTTTGTCAGCACCATACCTGTGCTCGTGGGTTTCTCCAAAACCCACATGATTTCGGACTTTTCTCTCACATCGAACCGTAGATAACTGAAATGCCGTTGCAGGTGGGGTTAAACCAAACCAAAGTCACTAAACTCGGATGTGGTCTACTATTCGTGATGGTGTAGTGCGGTCGCCTTGTGGTTAAAGCGAAGACAAATGTTCATGTCCCGACAATTTGTGAATAAGTGGGGTTTTGCCGCATTTAGCTGTTACAGCTTAGGTGGACACCGAGAATGGACCCACATGTGTCGGTGTTCCTAAGCTTCTCAGATGTTTAACATGTAGAATAGATCTTCAGCAACCCATGCTTGCCGTAACAGGTGACTATGTTTGTCGTAGGAGGCGACTAACGGGATCGGGTGGTCAGGCTCGCTGACTTGGTTGATGCATGTCATCAATCCCAATTGCGTGGATCGATGCTTATGATGTCAATCACTGGATTGCCTGGTCAAGACTCGATTATTTCCAGACCGCCGTCATATAGCTGGAATATTGCTGAGTGCGGCGTTAAACAACAAACCAACCAACAACCGATCAATTATTTCACGTGGTTTCTTATGTTTGTATTCATTTTCATAGTACAGAGAGTTTATATATTTGTTGATGTAGACAGGACGTTTATGTGCGCTGTGAAGAAACGGCCATACAATTTAGTTGTGAGACTGCGACAACAAATTCTTGTACCATATTTACTCAGTCGTAAAGATTACAATATAGCGAAACCGATCACGTAAGTCGCCTCTTACGACGAGTATAGTCGCCTTTTACAGCAAGCATGGGTTGCTGAAGACCTATTCTTCAACGGATCTTTGCGGGACCTATCCCTGCATGTAAACAATGTCAAGATTCCTATCCCTGATAAAAGTAAACGATCTTGTGAAGATCGGCGGAAATTTGGTTGGAAGAATAGTGAACATGATATAACCATGAACAGTTTTAGGGTCTGGCTGAGTGACAAGTCCCTCGTTTTATACCAAATGCAAGACATTCCAGAAATAATAATAAAAAATACCATCGGGATACCTTATAGTGAAACAATAGTGTAGTCGCAGTATGAAATGAATTTTATGACAGCGGGGGAGAGATAGAAAAATATAACGACATTGACTGTTGTCGTAACTGCTTTCGGGCGTCTAGTGCAACCCTACTGCAGTTACTAAAAGTATTGACGGCGACTCTCCGGCGTGACCAGCGAATGCTTTAACCACTAGGCTACCCGACCGCCCCTAATTATTTCGGAACGCTCTCTTCTACCTTATACATTTCGACTTTCGAAAACGGTGTCAGTCTGAGACGTTGTCACAGAGAATGCTTCAGGCATCCGTGTCTTGTTGCAGGTGATGGAGCAGATCAACTACTCCATCAACTTCTTCATGTATGTCATGTGCAGCCGAGCCTTCAGACGTCGACTTGGCCAGATCCTGGGCTGCAAGTTCCTTCAGGACAGGAGGTCAGAGAGTCATGCATCCTCCAGCGTGCAAACCGCAGTATCAACAGTCTACAAGAACAACTGATAGGCGGGGATGCGCACACACGGAGATCCCAACTTTCAATACATCATTTAGTCTTTACCTTTGTTTAATACTCAATGGTTAGATATGGTATTATTTTGTCTGTTTGTTTGTTGGTTTGCACTGCATTCAGAGGTTTGGCTGCTGTATTTCCGCTTGCTGTCATTAAGTATGGACTAGACATACCATTTCAAGTATAAACGATAGAAAAACATGTTTTTATATCCATAAACGTTACATAAATCTTGTGTTGTTGGCATTATGAACCACGTCACATGTAGTCAGGATAGGATGACACGCTTTCAGCCGTCGGACGCGACCATCCGATCCAGTTTAGTCGATCCTTAAAACAAGCAAGAGATCGTTTTAGCACCTGCACCCACAAGCAAAAAGTAGCCAATCTAGTTCAAAGTAAGGACTTTCCTTTCACAGAGAAACGAGTATTCCCATTTGTCGAATAAACTCATGCACAGAATGTTTGGTACAAATTATTTGATTTTTTACGTTGCCCTCAACAACATAATGAACATCGTTCCACACAGCCGGGGTAGGATGAGACGTCCAACCGCCATGTCATCGAGCCTGGCCACCCGATCCAATTTAGTCGCCTCATCAGAAGCAATTAAGTGTGGGAACGTATTCTAATAGAACCTCACTTCTCATGAGTAATATTATTAATTGGCTGTTAACATAGTTTAAATATCGGATTTGTTTCGCAGAGAACCAAGTATGAATTCCCCTAGACTATACCGCTTGGTATAAAGTATTTATGTGACGTTAGTAAAGGCAAGTCAATTGTTCACACTAAAACATGGGAATATGACGCCTTATAACAGATGGCCACATATACCATTTGTCAAACATGTACTTGTTGTTTTTGCGTGTTGTTGTATATTGTATTTCTTCTCATGTAGTTTTTTCATATACGCACAGGTATTAAATGGCTCCCTGAGGATAGAATAACATAAAGTTTATTTCAAATCGTGGCAGTGTGATGTCCTGCTGCTTTGTCTTGTAGCCTGCATGCACGTGTACACATTCGGAGAATAAATGCAAGTGTGTCTGTAATAGTTCATCCTTTTTTAAATGTGAGTAGTGTTCCACGTATAGTGGGAATTAACAGTGGGTATGTGTTTTCGTCACAGATAGTTTATCTCTTTTATCATATGAAGAAAGCTGTCACGAATCCATGAAAAAATGAATGAAAACATCCATGAAAAAATATTTAGCTGGGAATAGGTTACCGTAAATTACTAAAACTGTCGGGCAAAGGAAAGTATACACCATTGTTTAATGATGGCTTAAACTGTAACAAACAAACTCGTTTTTCGATGGTGGTGTATCTGATACTGGTATCATTGTTGTGTTTTGACCTTAAGTTTGCAGTGTTTCAGGTAACGTTTTAATAACGATCGTAGTTGTTTCGTCGCATCCAATTTTCCAGGGTTTCTTTAGCCCGGTAGTTAATGTTCAGTGCATAACGAGATCAAGACAGTGCCTCCAACGAACGTCAGTAGTCAGTATGTTGTGGCCTTCGCAAACAAAACTGATACGCGTCTGTCAAACAAAGTAATAAATTTCTGAAATCGCTTGTCACATCGTAATGATTCAAAGGAATAAAAGCGACAAAACCCTTTCTATATTCATGAGAAATAATCTACCAATCGAGGATTCCGACTACATGGTACATCTATTTATGAATCACTATACAACAGCGATAATACCAGATGTTCGCAAACCAGCATGACATTCTCACATCCCCCGCCAGGACAGACCCTGACCCGGACCCTGACCGCGAAACTCACCTGGAAATTGTTTTAAAGTGTCCAATATTTTCAAAGCCTATTGTTTATGTCAGAATATAGCATATATGCACTTTGTTCTATTAAATATCAACACCTAAACTAAACATCTAAACTATATATATAAACTAAATACATGTATGTATATTTCTTACAAGCTAAACTCCACAAAATAAGTACTACATTTTACAATACTTTTTATTTTCTGATGAAAAGAAAACACTCATGAAAATTATATAGCATGTATGTCTTTTGAAGAATAAATAAGATAGAAATTGTTTTCTCCTAGCGGTATGCCAAGAAGCAAGGTGATTATGTGCCCCTAGGTGGCGTGATAAAGGCAGTATACAAGGGGTTGTACAATTTTGAATTGTTCTCTCTCACTTACTGTGCAGGCACGGCCTCACACTTGCTTCTTCAAAACGAATACAGAAGCCAAGCTAGACGCCATGTTGGAACAGCTCAATTCGAACAGAGCAGAGTCTCAGTCCTGTCTTAATGAGAAGATTTGTTCATGAAGGGAAGAGTTCATACAGACGTCAAAGGATTTAAACAATCTGAGAGCAGAAAAAGATTATACCTGGTCACGAGAAGTAGGATACAATTCAACTTTCTCTCAAGATTCTCTCAAGAAAATTTTGGCAGTTTATTCAATCTCCACGTCAGCCGGAAGCAGAAGCTTTCTTGACGGGATGAATTCTTTAGGCGAGGTGAGATGAAATGGGGTGTAACGTCGCTTTCTAGATTATTGTACTTACATAGCGGCGTGCGTGCTCGCGGCTGCTTGTACTAGTCCGGACTAATGCCGATTTAATAGTGCTAGCCCACTGAGATAACATAGTTTAACATGAAAACCCCGCTCGGACATAGTATACTGACAGTCCTTGTTTTAGCCCCTTATGCCGAGCGACAGGCAGGGGAACAGCAAGTACCATCTGTATATATGACGCCATTAGTTCTGACAGTCCCACAGTTTGCAAACAACTGTAATCATCCAAAATTGAAAGTGAATCACAAACACATGCTTATGATGTAGTCGGAATCGTACAATAGATGCTGCTTGATAGGTGTTTCGTATGATTATGAAAATTATTTTGTGCTAAATTCTTAATTAATTAAGACTGGGGTGCTTGGGGTACTCCAGATGCGAACCAACTAACCGAACCTCCATGGCCGATGCCCTTACAACTCACCCAGCGAGAACCAACTAACCGAACCTCCATGGCCGATGCCCTTACAACTCACCCAGCGAGAACCAACTAACCGAACCTCCATGGCCGATGCCCTTACAACTCACCCAGCGAGAACCAACTAACCGAACCTCCATGGCCGATGCCCTTACAACTCACCCAACGAGAACCAACTAACCGAACCTCCATGGCCGATGCCCTTACAACTCACCCAGCGAGAACCAACTAACCGAACCTCCATGGCCGATGCCCTTAAAACTCACCCAGCGAGAACCAACTAACCGAACCTCCATGGCCGATGCCCTTAAAACTCACCCAGCGCGGACATTCATCCACACACACTCTGTCGCCACCGTAGCTTAAATACCGTCACTTGTTTTGTTGCCTGAACCAATAATGAAGCAATTACATCTGACCTAAATGTTTATCCATCCATCCATCCATCCATCCATCCATCCATCCATCCATAAACCACCCTGCCTGTCTGTCTGCCTGTCTGTCTGTCTGTCTGTCTGCCTGCCTGCCTGTCTGTCTGGGTGCCTGCCTGCCTGTCTGTCTGTCTGCCTGTCTGTCTGTCTGTCTGTCTGCCTGCCTGCCTGCCTGTCTGTCTGGGTGCCTGCCTGCCTGTCTAAATACCGTCACTTGTTTTGTTGCCTGAACCAATAATGAAGCAATTACATCTGACCTAAATGTTTATCCATCCATCCATCCATCCATCCATCCATCCATCCATCCATAAACCACCCTGCCTGTCTGTCTGCCTGTCTGTCTGTCTGTCTGTCTGCCTGCCTGCCTGTCTGTCTGGGTGCCTGCCTGCCTGTCTGTCTGTCTGCCTGTCTGTCTGTCTGTCTGTCTGCCTGCCTGCCTGCCTGTCTGTCTGGGTGCCTGCCTGCCTGTCTGTCTGTCTGCCTGTCTGTCTGTCTGTCTGTCTGTCTGTCTGTCCGTCTGTCTGGAACAGTTCTCTATTATTTGCGCAGAAAATAAAAGTTTTTACGTTGAAATAGGGACTCGCAGGTGCAGTTCTCATGGGGCAGGGGCACGTGGTCTACACATTACTTCAACTTCGCAGACAAGATGTAGCATTCGTGTCAATTATCCAATTTCATTACAGCTGACCAAGCTAATTCAGTACGTACCCTATGATTTGAAATGCCAATCGCGTTCACGTGTACAGAAAGTAGATGTATTTGTTAGCATGTGTAAGCATATCGTCGAAACAAAATCCTGTCAGAACGATACACACATTAATACAAATTTTATTCCGAAGGATCGACCACACGGTCTACATTTTTCTTCTCGTGTAACAGTTCTCACAGTTTGAAGATGACGCATTGTAATTAGTGTCTGGAATTGATGGAATACTCGTTAACTGTCAACAAGGGATCACTCATATTTGTTTATAGCACCATCTTCCTCAAATGCAACCATGACGTCAACAAAAAAACATTATTTGAATCATACATAGGTTTCTTAGCATAAACAGTAAAAGACGATTTACTGAAACTGCCTATTCGATAAATTCCTTATCGACAGGTGGGGGCACGGGTGGCCCAGTCGTCTAAGGCGCCGCGATTCGCTGTGCAGAGTTGCGTCCCTTGGGCACGCCAGAAAGCTATGATTGTGGGTTCGAATCCCGATTCGCCCCGATTATGTTTCTAGTTTTGTCAGCACCATACCCGTGCTCGTGGGTTTCACCGAAGTGGTAAACGTCCGAGACCTGCATCACTTCGGGCTTTCCTCCCACATTAAGCTGCCACGCCGCGATATAACTGGAATACTGTTAAAAGCGGCGTTAAACCCCACTCACTCACTCACTCCTTATCGACAGGTAAACTCATAATAGTCAAAATGCAATGAAAAGCATATGCTTCGAAATGGTCCAAGCAGATAATACTACAGATTGGATTTAGATTATGAAGTCTACCACCACGAGTCAATGATATAATATGGGTATTTCTCCTATTCATATCATATAAATAAATAGTGCATCGAAGGTGATATATGGGTATTTCTCCCCTCATACCATATAAATAAATAGTGCATTAAAGGTAATATATGGGTATTTCTCCCCTCATACCATATGAATAAATAATGCATTGCAGGTAATATATGGGTATTTCTCCCCTCATACCATATAAATAAATAGTGCAGTGAAGGTAATATAGGGTACTTCTCCCCTCTTATCATATACATATATAATGCATCGTAGAGAATATATGTGTATTTCTCCCCCTCATACCATATACGTGTAGTGTATTGTAGAGAATATATATGTTATTCGCCCCCTCATACAATATATATGTAGTGTGTTGAAGGTAGTATTATATGGATACTTCTCCCCCTATTTTATGAATACTGTAGGGTGTAGAACATCCATCAAGTTAGAACCTTGAGGCGCTGTTATATGTGTCCATGGTAACCATTGACCGAGTGACGTCACTCGCACGTGGCGTCGTCCGTCTCCAACACTTCAGGACCTCAAGCACCCTCTTCCTGAACGACCGATTACACATCACATACATCCAGAAGTTCACAGAGAAGTTCAACTGTTCCATCACCTGAAACAGTTCATATAAGTACTGGATATATCAAATATAGCCAGCTATCATCTATCACGAACTCAAATCAATTTCCTAAATGTAAATGACGAACAGATATATTCCCTTGGTGTTAACAGGTTTTCACTGTCAGTCATTGTTTAATGCTTGATCTTAACTTGCGCTTGGTATTTATAAATGTACTTCTTGAATTTTTACCATGCATGGAAAACTTGTGGATATGACTGACTGAAGAGTACACTTTAATGGGCCCCTTTTGCGGTTAATGGGTAGGAATCTCGGGGAAACGGAATTACTTGGAGCTTCCATACAAGGTTCCCAGTAAGGGGCTTGTTTGTTATTTGAACACGATCTGAATTACACACAATAAATAAAATTGCTAGTTTAGGCAATGTGGAGAATGTTGTAATCTCAAATGTCAAGAATTTTACTTATTTCAGTGGGTTTACAGAAGTCACCGATAAGCCACCACGCTTATTAAGACTATTGTTTATTAAGAACACAGTTATGAAACAGAACCTATCACTGAATCTTTTTGAAAGAAACCTATATGTAACACATGTAATGACTAAAATCAAAACGGTGTTAAAATTTCCTCACTCACTCTGTGAATAGAAAAAAACCTCGTCCTTTCAATACCATACATGTGCTGTCGGTTTCCGTAAACTACACTACCTGGCAAAAGAAAGTATACACCCATGTTTGATACCGCTAAAATATGAAAATAGCAAGAAATCGTCATTCGATAGTGATGTATTTGATATCATTTGGTATCATAGTTGAGTTTTGGACCTTAAGTTACAGTTTTTAGGCGACTGTTATAGCCTAGTAAAGTTTTGATAACGTCTGTAATGTTTTGGGCAAATAAAATGTTCAAGTGTATACTTTCTTTTGCTCGGCATATCCCCTTAAATTTCTCAGTTTAAACGTTTGAAGTGACGTAGTAATGACTTGTTCAAACCTGTAACACAGCTCTTGTGATGATCATGGCAAGATGCTTAGTTTCATAAAAATTTATGTTAAGAGAGAAACAGACATTGTGAACGATGGCCGTAGGGGTGACGAGAACGATGTAGGCGAAAGTGACGCCGAGCAACATGGCGGTCGTGCGAGTAATCTCCAAAGACATGTTGTCGTCACCACTCTTTTTGAAGAGCTGTCTTCGCATCCTCATCTGGTTTATGAGCTTGTAACAAATAGATGGAGTCAGGATGAGGAGAATTGCAGCTGGAATCACAGAGAACACGGCTGACCCCGTTACCAAGTAAACCCGGGCGAGGACAGCGGTGTCAGGGGTGGCGTAATTAGGAATACAGATACCGTTGACTATTACTGTCGAGAAGGTCCAGAACCCAGTGAAGGTAAAGGTCGCACTCGTTATGGCGAGGACAACGATCATTGTGTTTCGTTTGGTGCATATTATTCCTGCTTTTAAGGGGAGCCAAACAGCAATAAAGCGTTCTGCACATATGACAACGATGAACCAGGACGACGCGATTTTGGATCCTTTGTGCACGATGAAGAAGAGGTGGCAGCCAACCTCAGAAAGGGCTCGAATGTCAAACCCAATGAGTTCTCTGACGAAGAGTTTGCTGAAGGGGAATACGATGCTGTACGTGGAGTCGGAGATAGCCAGGGCAATGAGGAAGATACTGCAGGGTGAGCTCCAGAACTTTTTACTCGTCATTACAATCACTGTAAGGCAGTTGCCCGTCAGACTGACGACCAATAGTACAGGCACCGTGCAATATCCCACGTATCTGATGACCGTGTTTACTGTGGACTCTTTAGGTCCTGCTGGTGGGGCATCCTGCCCTTTAGTACATTCACCATTGTCATTACTGTGCGTGCAATTGCACAAAGATGTAGACGAATTTGTATTACTGGTGATGTTTTCGAATCCATTTGAAAGTGTCACGTTGGTAATGGTTTTGTTTTTTCCACACGAAGTGTGTTTATTTGTGGTGTTCATTCTTTGATTATCCTCATCAGTAAATAGCTCAGAAGCGTCGTTGGAGAAATCATCAGCTTTTATTCTAACGCAGGTTTGAAGAGTTAGGATGAGACCAAGCAGAAGGCAGCGCATCCTGAAAGTACATACCAGATGCAAAGTATCTTAATGACTATTGGTTTCTTTTGAGAATACGTATAATCCTAAAATCAAAACAGAAACGCTTAAGTGACATGAAAGAAATAAGCACATAAACGATACCAACATATTAATGACATTGTTGGAATCAACAAAACGCAGCATTAATCAAACAGACCACCTACGTTTGTAAATGTTTGCATTCTTTTGGAATGAAATGTTTGTAGCCAACACTTGCGGTAAAACTCTACATTGAAGTTCGCAGTTATGCCGTGTACAAGCATGTAGACATATTTAATGCTACGAACAAATGCTTTTAACTTTTATGTCATGATGTTCTTTTGTATTCGATGTGACCTCAAAGGGGGTTGAAGTCACGCAAAACAACTGTCCCCACTCAGAGGGCATGTCGGACCACATCACTCAAAGTATGTTATTCCTACCATAGTTTTAATCGAAATGTACGGTTCAATTTTAATTGTCGGCTTAACCTACTAGCATTCGCAAGTAGTAAATCCTGCTGACTAAACAGTCACAGGCTGCTGACTAGTAGAGGTACCGTACGTCCCTATGGTCTCTAGTACGGCGTCCTAACTTTGGTTGCCTGTGATCTTTAGCCTGGTATTATTATATATTATGAATAGTGATATCATTTTATAGTTACATACTAGTTTTGAGTTCAAATTTGTGATACTGTTACTATTGTCAAAAAAGATTAATTATAATATACATTCTAAATGTATCTTATATGATATATTTTTTTATTTGACGTTTACACGATATAGGGCTTTCCCCTTGGACGAGAGGTCGGTCACATGACTGCGAAATTGACGTTCATAAGTGTATGAATGACAAAATTTGACGTTCAGACGTTTTTCACGAGACCATGTTCTTTAAATGGCGTAAACACTAACAGACTACTTCCACATTCCTGGGGAAACCCACGGGAATTCCCTAGCACGAAAACATACAGATACGTTCTTTCTGATCATTTAGAACCTTTAATCTTGAACTCAGCGTTTCAGTATACATTGGAAAAGTCATAGAGTTTGACTGCCTGATTGTTCACGAATATCATCCTAATGAACGGCCAATCATATTGAACAAAACGGAGAAATGTACATCGAAAACAATCGTAGTATCGACTCGGTCCGTGATAGTGAAAGTGAAAGTGAAAGTGAAAGTGAAAGCTCCGACGTTCATACAGTTTGGACCTCACTCTATGAAGGTTCATACTCCAATGAACTCACACAATTGAAAGTCAATTCTTAAATATAGCAACTGTATGGCTTAAAGATAGCCGATGTCGTCTAAGCTGAACTGACTCGGGCGGTCGGGTAGCCTAGTGGTTAAAGCGTTCGCTCGTCACGCCGAAGACCCGGGTTCGATTCCCGACATGGGTACAATGTGTGAAGCCCATTGGTGTTCCCCGCCGTGATATTGCTGGAATATTGCTAAAAGCGGCGTAAAACCATACTCACTCACTGAACTCACTCATTAAAATTGGGTTTTATGGGGAATTGCTAATCATATAATATGATGTAATATGATCTATGACGTAGGGACGCGTCCCTTTACGTTTTCCATCTAAAAAAGTGAATACATTTTCCATTTGTTAACACACTTCCTGAGGCACAGACACTTGAGTCAGACAGTAGATAGTGATAGTCAAAAAGTGTTAAACTACATCTTCCTTTCTATTCTCAGCTTCACCTGTTGCCATTATATAGCAGGTGCTCTGGGTAATATACGATTTCAGAGAACTATGAGTCACATAAATTTCAGAACAGGTTGTAGGCATGGCAGACAAACTGAGGATCATGATAGTTTCGAACCATTCGATAACCATATCCTTGCACATCTAGGGGAAGCAACCATGCATATCCAACTGCGGCGCCTTAGACCACTGTGTCACTTACTACACACACGCGTCTTTATTTCAACAAGGCCAGGGCCTGTGACGATGGATTAGACAAGGCCTTAAGCAACCCAAGCTTGTTTTAAGAGGCGACTAACGGGATCGGATGGTCAGATTTGCTGCTCATGATATCAATCACTGGATAGTTTGGTTCAGACTCAATTATCTACAGACCGCCGTCACGTAACTTAAATGTTGCTGAATGAGTCGTTCAAACAAACAAACAAACAAACAAACACATACATTAAAGACATATATTCACAGATTCTGCCTTAATAAACATATTCTTAATGTAATGTCTGCGTATACACCATGTGCCCTGGTGCCGGAAATGATTGTTACTTCCCGAAAACGAAAACGATTCTCAAATAGAAACGCAGGTAAATGTAGGATATGTTATTCTGCGACATGGTTGAAGGCTGTCGGCATGGTGATATAAGGGAGCAGTTTGATGTCGGATAAAGGTCTATGTAACTGTAAACTGGTAGTATAAACTTGAATATGAGAATCACTGCATAGCCAAGAGCATCCAACACTTTGATAAATATTATCGACAAAATATTATTAGGAATTGATTGTGAAGGATGGCAAAGAATTAACAAACCAAGCATAAATAAGATTCATTTTCAAATTTACTGATGTGCATGCTATTTTGTTATTTTGTCTTTTTGGAATGTTCACATAACTGTTTGTTACAGAGAATGAGAGTTGCAGCTTATACACGTTTGAACTGTACTGACAGTAATTGTTGCTGAGTTTCAACTAGTATTATAAGGGTAAGGCTATTTTTCAGGGCATTATCATTTGCAGAAGCCCGAGGTCTTCCATGAACTGGCCGACGAAGGAGGGCAGTTGAAAAGACCGAGGTTTTTTAACCGGTTTTTGAAACATTTACAACAATACCGGTTTTTGAAACATTTGCTGCAATCAACACGAATGTCACTGACCCACTTTTACAAATATGGAAACCTCATAGAACAAACCAGATGACGTTACTATTGAACGTGACCTTACCTATCCCTATCCTATGACGTCACCTTCGTCACGATATGGCTGAAATATTGCCGATGTGACGTAAAGCATTAACTCACTCACTCACTATGACGTCACCTAACAACGGGTGTGATAATTTCCCGTCGTCAAGCAATATGAGGGCATTATCAAGTTACAGTGGCCCGCTCATTTTTGATAACATGCAGGCGGTTTAATGATAATTCTATCCATTTTAGCCATACATTGTAATATAACTGATTAAGAGGTGAGGTGAACTGGGGTTTAACGTAGTATTCACGATTACATGTGACTGTTTTAAACCAACCTCAATACCCTGGCTATAAACGTAAACCAAATGTGTGTCACATAAATGTTTTTATTCTTTTAGTTATTCTGCCATTTGAAGCTCGGTAGCACAACATGTAGTTCTTGGGATGTTTTAGTTGTGTAGTCACAGAAACAAATACAGCGAGGGCCCTTTAAACACGGTCCTTGCAGAACGGTAACCTCGCGCGCCATTTGGTTATTGTAGTGAAGGTCTAGCTATATACACACATTACTCAGTACGCATATATATTTACACACAGGGAATACTCAGAATAGTGTTCAACATCTATATTTTTACAGGGGGGCAATACTCAGTACTGTCCCTGTGTATCTACGATTGCGACTATTATCATGTGCTTATGAATCACTATTAAGTAGTGTTGATAGCGAGTGTTCGCGAAAAGGTTGCACCCGTTACAAACACATGCAAAGGCAAGTTAAGTGAAGGAATTGCATCATTAATTTGTTTGTTGTTTAACGCCGCACTCAGCAATACTCTACATATATGACGGCGGTCTGTAAGTAATCAAGTCTGGCCGCGACAATCCAGTGATCGACATTATGAGCATTGATCTACGCAATTGGAATACGATGACATGCATCAACCAAGTCAGTGAGTCTGACCAAATGTGTACCATAGAACTGTTTGAAAGCTTTACTGACGCCTTGAATGTTGCAACCTTGATCAAACAATTTTTTAACAAGAGTCGTATGACGCTCTTTGAATTATTCGTAGAAAGCGCATGCTTGTTTGTACCTCATGTGAAATGTAGACACCATGGGCTGGAGCTGCAGGAGTTATGCTCGACATAAAGGGAAAGTCATGATCCCACTTGTCATACAGTCATGTGGAGAGTGTTTTTGACCCCTGAATCCTTATGCATAGATTCATACATGAAACAGACGAGGGAGTTGGCTATTTGATGATTATAGACCGATATCAGATCAACGGTATACCTGAAACTTAAGTTAAACATCTTGGTCAGTTTTACATGTTTAACGCTTATCAAGAAAAGACAAACAACCGTGTTGGAGAATAGGTCAACATTGAATTGACAATAAATCCTTAATGTGTTAAAACAATGTAAAAATACCTCCCTAACTAACATGTACAACATGAAATCATAATTGTACTAGTTGCTCAGGATAGAGGTTATACTGTGTTAATACTTGTTTGAGGTGGCTAAGCTCAGCAGTTAGATGTTGCTTCGTAGAACAGATGTTGTGAGCTCGTCTTGCTAAGGTTGACACAATTCCTTTCTTGACTTGAGGTGGATGATTGGAGACATAGTGTATATATTGATCTGTGTGGGTAACTTTCCGATGAACAGTTCCGATGTTCGAGTACATCAAAGAAGGGGAGCTGTCGATTGGTTTCTTCCTCCATGGTGAACTGCATTCGTGGGTTTGGGGAATTCAGGTGGTCCAACAGTGTTCTGGGGTCATTGTTGGGTTGTAGGATGACAAAGGTGTCATCAACTTTGCGGAACCAGCAGAGAACACAGTTAAAGCCACAGGGAAACCACCATCCAACCACAAGCTAGAACCATCAGGAGGAGTGTACCACATTCCGTGCAATTGTGGACAAGCTTACATAGGAGAAACATCTTGGCCCCTCAAAACCCGAATAAAAGAACATCAAAGCCCAGTCTCTAAAGATAACTCTAAATCAGACCACATCCGTGACAACAGAAGACACAGCATTCAGTGGGAGAGAGTCACAACCCTCACCACCAACCTCAAAGACTTCAAGATCAGGAAACTACAAGAAGCCATCGACATCAAAAGACTCAAGCCGTCAATTAACCGTGACCAAGGCTATTACAAACCCCCGGCGTACTATCAACTCATCAAAGACCCCAATCAGCCATAATCCCGTTGTTTATATTCCTGGCTTCATCCTTTGTTTATGTCACTGACTTAAGCGATGAGTGTCATCACTACCCTTGTGTATACATAGCAGGCTTCCCTACTCCAGTATAACACTGTCTATTCTACTGCATAAACATTGCCTCCTACTTGTATATATACTTGCCAACCACACTATGTGTACTAACTCACCTCCCCAAAACAACACTCCCACTCCACCACTACTCACCACAACACACGCTCTCCAACTCTCCAACACAAATATTCGCAGGACGACGACCTCACTTTTTGCTAGTTTGTTTTCATACGACACAGGGGGTCGTCGTCCTGCGAATGAACCGTATGAAGTTCATTGAAACTGACTACACAAAACATCCGGTATATAAATTGGATATATGTTATTGGAAAACAGCTTCCTGCAGGACAGGTCGCTATCAGTTAAAATAGGGAAAAATCAATTTGATCCTATGTCACTGGACAATGGCACGCCACAAGGCAGCATAATAAGCCCAACCCTGTTTAACATCATGATCAATGATCTTTTTCATCATGTCAACTCTTCTACCCAAACTTCTAAATTCGCTGATGACGGAGCAATATTGGTAAAGCACAGAGATATTTCACAAATCCGAAAACAACTCCAGTTAGCCCTGGACGGAGTACATCAATAGTGCAATAAATGGGGGTTTACCCTTGCAAGTGAAAAAAACTGTTGGAGTTCTATTCAAACGCCGGGGGAAAGATGCTATGATACCTCGTGTCTCCATAAAAGGCAGACCAATCAAATTCGAAAAGTCCCCAATATTTCTTTTGTTGATCCTTGATCAACACCTCACATGCTGCAAACATATAGAATATGTGGAAAACAGATGTCAAAAAGACCTGACCGTATTACGGACAATGTCAGGCACATCTTGGGGCACATCGAGGGACGCTCAGCGGGACCTCTACAAATCACTTATCAGATCAAAAATAGACTATGATTGTGAGGTGTTTCACTCAGCATCAAATACTGTCTTGAGCCGCCTAGACAGAATACAATACAAAGCCCTAATGCTGACCACAGGCGCAGCAACAGGCACTTCGCTAGAAGCACTGCAAGTAGAAACGGGATAACTCCCATTGAAGAGAGCAGGCAATATTATCGTTCTGGGGACGAACATCAAACCCTTTGGTTAAAAAGATATGGCAAGACAAAAACAGTCGAAAAGCCATCTGGGATATTAGTACGTGAACTCAAGTCACAATTGTGATGACATTCAGCCTCCAGAAAGTCACTACAAAGGGTTACACCCTCCTTTGACTTTAAAAACTCCCAAAGCTGACATTGCTTTAACATCAGAAGTCACTAAAAAAGAAAACCCAACCCTACTACGATAGTTGCTATCTCTAAAACTCAAACTACCAAGGACAGCTGGGCCCATATATACACTGATGGATCCAAGAATCCTATGAACAACAGTGCTGGTTACGGGATCCAAATCAGGTTCGCCTGCCTGATGGTCAGTTAGTATTCACTGCTGAATTGGAGACAATTCATCACGTACTCAAACTCATACCGGAACTTCCGTAAGCAAAGACTCGCTAAGTACCAAACACAGTCAACAATATTCTATAAGAATATACAAGACCAAGGGCAACAGGTGGAGCTGTGTTGGATCCCCTCTCACATAGATATTCATGGAAATGAAAAAGCAGACTCACTGGAGAAGCTAGCTCTAGACAAAGCGGAGATACAGCCTATTCCCTTTAGTAAACTAGAGATGAAAATCAAAATCAAAGCCTCTATAGACCAAAGATGGCAAGCCCAGTGGGACGCAAGTAAGATCGGCAGATGGCTTTACAAAAATCAACCCAAGATCCAATGAAAGCCAAACTAATACTCACGCCTCAGACTCGTCACAAAAATCACCATGACAAGGTTTGTTCATCTTGCAATCAGGGTGAATCCATTGCTCACGTGTTACTGGAATGTCAAGACCACGCCCCAGCATTGGCTCGGTCAAAACAAAATTGTAGTTAGATCCGCTATCTGTTCCTAGATCTCCTAGAGCCAAGCGATGCAATAGCGAAGGCCAAACTAACTCTATTTCTGAGAGATGGACAGCTACTCGAACGTATATAAACAGGGCAGCCAAGGATAATAATGAAATTATATCAATATACGAAAATAGAAATCATATCAATACATAAAAAGAAATTATGCGAATACCAAACACACAATAGATATGTGTACCCTACTCACACACATGAGTCCCAAAGAGGGACAGGTCAGCCGAAATTGCTTAGGCAGAAGGCGACCTCTTAAACACTTAATGCAACAACAACGTAGGAAAGAGTTGGTGGCCTGATAATCGACAAACGATGCGTCAAAACGCAGCCATTGTCGATTTGCAATATCTTAAATGGTATTGTTTTCACGCTTGTTAAAGAATGTCATGGAGGAAAACAGTAAAGCAAAATGCACATGCAAATAATGGTATTCGTAACGCGTGGTAGTGGCTATAAAAAGGCAAGAATAAGCCAATAATTTGTCATTCAATTGTCAACATTTTTCAAGTTCGAAAATGCCGAGACTCAGCGCTGCCGATCGGAACATCGCCATAGGCCGTATCCAAAGAGGGGGAATCGCAGTCTTATGTTATACACCACTTCAACGTCCACCGAAGCACATTTTGCCGCCTTTGGGACCGATACACACAGTTCAATTCCACTGCAGACCGTCCGAGAACCGGCCGACCAAGAGTAACTGCCCCAGCACAGGATCGCTACATTCGACTGTTCCACCTAGGTCATCGCAATGCCACAGATACGGAGCCTGCAGAAGGCAGCCCTGGTTTCAGGAGGATATCGGACCAGACTGTCAGGAACCATCTTCGCGAGGCTGGAATCCGACCAAGAAGACCAGTTCTCCCTGTTTTGCAACAGGTCCATCGATAGCGACGCTACAGCCTTGGAATTTGAGAAACTGGAGCCGAGTGTGGTTTAGTGATGAATCACAATTTCTTCTTCGCCAGCGAGATGGAAAACAACGTGTTTATCGTCGTCGAAATGACCGTTTTGCCCCACATTGTGTATGCCATTCGACAATTTCGGTGGCGGTAGTGTCATTAAGTGCGTGATGGGGAGATGGGGAGGGGGGGAGGGGGGGAGGGGGGGGGGGGGGGGAGGGTCATATCCTACACCAGGAGATCTGACTTGGTTGTGATTTGACAGCAAATCACTACATGGATCAAATTCTACAACCTCACCTTCCAATCATTAACCGCCAGAGGGAGCCGATTCAACAGGACAACGCTCCACCGCACACAGCTCGTGTCACGGTAGACTTCCCCATAATGCCAACATCAACGCCTTGCCCTGGCCGTCAAGATATCCAGATCTCAGCACAATCGAACACCTCTGGGATGAACTCGATCGACGTGTACGTCAACGGCAGAACACGCCGCAGACACTCCCACAACTGTCCAACGCGTTACATGCAAATGGCGCAGAATTCCGATGGACAGAATTCGTACACTTATCCAGTCAGTGCCGAGGAGATGCAGAGACGTGATTGCTGCCCGGGGCGGTCACACGAGATACGAGTTCAGCGCCACCTTGTGGCCTTATGTGACATGAAAATGAACAGTTTTCAATGCCTTTGTACAACGACAACATGTGACTATCGAGCTTCAACACTTCATATTTGTATCTATGATATTGAATTACATATAATTAATTATATATTAATTTCAAAATTTACAGTATATAGCCGTCGTATGAAATAATGTTTAAAAAGTCTCAGTTCGAGTCTCATACACGCATATAATTGCTAATATCTGTTTTTGTTTGAAAACGAACAAATATCAACATCTATTTTCTATGCGTATCCTCCAGATTGACAGAGTTCAATCTTGTATCTGTCAACTGCTTTTTCATATATCAAATTACTATCAACAGTTAGAAACATAGCTTCTTGGTCTGTCTGTGTTCGAAACGCTTTTACAACAACTTAAATGAGAAAAATAAGTGTTTTGTGTAATAAGGCTCTGTGTCCCACCTCTCAGGAAATGTTCTGGCGAAATTCGAAATTCTATACGTCAAGGCACATGGTAGTTTGAAGTGTCTGAGGCACCTTATCACGCAAAGTTTCGTCCCTTAGCCGTGCAATGATTCGCCGAATTTGGAACCAAATCACAAGTAAGCCCCGATTGGTTAGTTGGTAATCACAATACTCCCGTGCATGTGTTTCACCGAGGCAGTACACATCTACGACCTGCGTGTACTTGGGACTTTCCTGTCCTGCATAATATTGCCATAATAGCTGGTATAACTTTTCACTACTCTTGAGAACTGAACAAGTAAGACGACCGCGCATTCATGTGACCAACACAAGTTGTATAACAATTAACGGAAATGATCGCATTGATTTGATATTTTAAAAAAAGCATTTGAGAGAAAAAACAAGAAAGAACATTATAAATCACTGTTTTGCCGCATCGAATCTTCTTAAATTCATAAAATGCATTTACTATGTTTACTGTTTGTATTAAAAACAGTAACCTAATTTCTGCTAGACGTTGTGCTGCAAAAATGATAAAAGGCTATCGCCCGTTGTATTTATGTGGTTTTGTCTTGCTGACTCTGGCTAGCTGTCATCTTGTCATTGATGTGCTGACTGTCTTGCTGATAATAATACTTAATTTTTCCTTTTCATAAAAGATCAAATATGAATTGAAGGCGATTCTGTGGTCAAAGGGTTAAGTGTTGTAAAAACCGACGGCCATGACGGTCGAGTTGTAAAATGTTACTTGGAGTGTCTTTGTTCTCGACGCCGTCGATCCGTCTAGAAATCTCAAGATGGACGAGAGATTATCCAACTTATATACTGAAACGCAAAAGAAACGTCACCCCAAGTAACATTGCATGAAAAGTGAGTAATTTTTGTCAAAGTTTCTAAAATTTAACATTACCTTCTCCTGAAAAATGAAATTTGATGATAAAAAACAAAGTAGATGACAATATAACCGATCGCCCAAACGCATCACGGCAACGGCCATGGTAACCCGACGCTCGTGAGTTCTGTGCAAAATGAAATGCACATGCGTTCGCCCCTGTCTTGCCCTATAAAAATCCACCGAGATCGGATAACATTCATTCGTTATTGAATTGCTACCACATGCCAAGATTGACAAGAAATGAGCGACACCAAGCCCTTGGGCGATTGTAAGCTGGACAAACCGCCCGGCAAGTAGCCAATGCATTTCAAGTCCACGTAAGGACCATATACAGGCTCCAGCAACGGTACCAGACCACCAACACTACAGATGACCGACCACGTAGTGGAAGACCAAGGGTCACCACCGGACGTCAGGATCGTCAGATTGTGCGACAACATCTTCAAGATCGCTTTGTTACTGCTGCGGAAACTGCTCAACAGATCATGGGGACACACCAGCGACACATAAGTGCGGACACCGTGTGTCGTCGATTGGCGAGCAGACACCTTCACTATCACAGGCGCCATAAATAGTGGATAAGAGTCCTCTTCTCAGACGAGAGCCGTTACTGTATCTCAACTGCAGATGGCAGAGAGAGAGAGAGAGAGAGAGAGAGAGAAAGAGCGAGAGAGAGAGAGAGAGCGAAAGAGAGAGAGAGAGAGAGAGAGAAAGTCTGACAACGCCATGGGGAACGTTATTCGGATGCTTGTGTTGTTGAGAGAGACTCGTGGGGTGGTCCGAGCATCATGGTGTGGGGTGGAATTGCTCTTACACAGAGGGTCGGCCCTGTGGTCTTCCAGAACATCGGTCCAAGGAGAGGCAATGGTGTCACAGCAGCTCGGTATATTGATCAAGTCTTGAGACCACACGCCATACCTCATTTGGCACGTCGCCGCAACTACGAGTTTCAGCATGATAACGCCCATGCCAACACTGCGAGAGCAACAAGAGACTTCCACCAGCAGAATGGTATCAGAACCATGGAGTGGCCTGCCCTCAGTCCCGATTTATATCCCATTGAGCACTTGTGGGACGAGATTCAAAGACGGCTGAATGACGTCCGACCAAGGCCGACAACTGCAGCTGAACTCCTCAGAGTGTGTGCTCAAGAGCCTATGGCCTTCATCAACCGCCTCATCCATTCAATGTATCGACGTTGCACGACAGTCATCAATGCACATTGCGGACACACGAGATACTGACTTGTGATGTCATTTTCTCAGAGACTAGAATTGTTTTACTTTAAGAACATTTGACACTTTAATTTCAACCTTGATGATTAGTTTTGCCAAGTTTCGTTTCGAATATGTCTTAAAGTATGTTTACAGTGTTTGGACAAATATCCATGGTGACGTTTCTTTTGCGGTTCAGTATATTTGTAACACAAATGGACATGGAAGTAAGGGCAAATCCAATAATCATGGACAAAACCTCTCGCAATCCTGCGTGGTTACGTAATTATAGGACTTTTTAAAAAGCGGTTTCAACCCCATCCAATCCAATCCCAACCAAACCCAGGTAAATACGTGGTCAATGAGCGTCAACAAAACACTTATTGCAAATCTCACCTTTCTCGGTCAGTATACATTATTATAACATTGGCTTAATGCCCCTTAGTAGTATATGACAAGCAATCATAGCATACAAAGACATACCATGTACAAGCTGACACTATTCACACATTTAACTTTCAAATTACTTTGTCAAGCGTTTTTAAGATTTGAAATATAAGTGTTAATTGGGGTAATAAGTCACACAGAGGATGTTATTTCGCCATTCCCTGTCAATGTCCGTGCAGCCGCCATAGAGTTTAAAGGTGGCGCGAGAGCTTAAAGCGTTTGCTCGTCACGCCGAAGACCCGGGTTCGATTCCCCATGTGTGAAGCCCATTGTCCCCGGCCGTGATATTGCTGGAATATTTCAAAAAACGGCGTAATACCACACTCACTCCTTCTTTTCGAAGGCGTCAACCATTGTTCATTTTATTATCAACCATTTGAATACTGCCGAAACAGATTCCATTTTGAGTTCAAGTCCAAAATATGCTGAAAGTTATATGAGTGACTCCCTGAAAATGTGTGATGACACCAGGTGTTCGCGAAAAGCGTAAGCACGTCCTGCCCTACCGGTAGCACCCGGCACTCACACAATTCGCAAAAGAAAGTCAGCGTTTGTTTGTTGCCTGATACCGCACAGCAATTTGCATAAAAATATCTAACTGTAAATCACAATCGTGTCTACTTTGTGAAGGGGAGATGCATAAAACATCAAGATTAGCTAGCCACTGTATGTAAATGCCAGTGAGCCCTCGAGATATAATAGCTACGGATACATATATATCGAGACAAAGGCAACTTACCTGCACTGAGAAGTTGTTTCCTCACAGGAGATGACACGCGGCGAGGCGTTGTGTGTATCTGAAGTGTCTCCATTAATCGATGGCGTATTTTGTTTGGCCGGCAGATCAGTTAGCATTCGATATCTTCCACAGAAATGGTTGGACCAATCAGTATCATCTTTTTTATAGTTTAACACCTGTATTGTGATTGTGAACGTTTATCCGTTTCAACTGGCGATTTTGTTTTAGTATTTTCACTTATAGTAGGGTAAAAGAAAACACAATTCAAAAGACATTTTACAATCGCACCTTTTATTTTTCTCTTGTGTTGTGAATCAAATAACACAAACCCCCTATATAGCCACGATTGTCAAAATTGGAGCTTAGTTGACAAGGAGATGTTTACAGAGATCTTGATCTAAACCATGACCTTATCTGACCTAAACCATGGCCCTATCAAAGTTTTGCTTTGACCCAAAGATAAAGAGGGGAGTGGGAGTGGGGGTGGGGGTGGGGTGGGTGGTGGTTGATATGAACCTAACTCACTCGGGGAATGTTTTCTAGTCATGACATATTTTTGAGAAAGCGGAACGGGCGATCTTTTTGTTCCAAGGGACAATAATTCCCCTTTCGAAATGATATACGCGACGGTCCAGCCTGTAGCTTTCTGTCTGGTTCCCGGATTAATGCGCGCTGTGACAAGTGGCTAGTGACATGTAGAGACGGAGCCAAGCTAAAGCGTTACCCTGTTGCACCTTCATTCAACAACGGTCGTTTACAACTGAATATGTTTAACTAGCACATATTTTCTAGTGATTATTAGTTTAAAATATCAACATTTATTGAATCTTCAACTAACACACGAGTTGTCATTAGGCGAAAGTTGCCCATGGGCGAGACTATTTTCCTTTGCTCATTACTCATGTTTTTTCTTTAACAGATACATACAGGTTCGTCTACAACCATCATGACACATGATTCAACTCATTTTAACTTAACTCAACTAATTTGTGGCATTATTAAAACATTTGGTTTGGCCCATGGGCGAGAATATTTTCCTTTGCTCAAAACTCTTTGGCAAATACATAATGGTTTGTCTACAAGCATCATGACACATGATTCAACTAATTTGTGACGTTATTAAAATATTTAGCCCAAGGGTGAAAAAAGGTTTGACCTATTTGAAATCTTTTTCAATTTGTTTTCACCATTTTCCCTATAACCTTTTATGCATGTTTATGTTGCTTATTCTTTTCGCTCATGTTCTCAACTATTATAAAACTCTTTAATGTTTCTCATTCCTAATCTAACGTTATAACATTTCAGATCATTACCATCATCTAATACACAGAAGATGACACCAAGGTTTTATGGTCTTTGTGGTCTTAAAATTGATTGTATTAGTCTTCAAATCTTATGTCCAATGCATACTTTCACAAAAAGGTCTGTTAGCTGATATAAGGAATGTAACACCCAGATGATTTTCCAGTTGACGTACTTACTGTTTTTTTGTTTTTTTTAAATCAAATATGAGGACTGTATACGACATACGTCAGTCTGTTGGTATGGTAGCTGTCGCAGACAGATTGATAGCCGCTGTTACGTGCGTCACGTGGCTTGTTTTTTCATGTGCCATGCCGAGCCCGTGCAAATTAGCCAAGCGTGTGACACGCAGTAGTCAGTCGATGTGCACGTGCCGAGTCCGTGCAGTTAACCCAGGTTTGCAAGAAACTAGACCTGTCCCAGTCGTGAGCTCAGTTTTTTTATGACTAAGGACATAATCTTAATATAATTCTTTATTTTATCTGTCTATTTTTGTTTTATATTTATCTATTACTTCTGTTGACACAATATGTTATGAAAACATATCTTGTATTATTTCCCTCTCAGTTAGTTTCTCATTACTCTCACAAAACTATGGTGACCTTTCTTTTCACTGTTCAACTTACAAATATTTATCACTTACATTTTCCCAATGAAATCCTTGTGTTTTACTGCCCCTATAGTGCAAATATATATATTGAGTCAAATTAAAAACTTCACATTTTTAAAAGTAATCCCATATAAGATATACAACGGACAAATGTATCAGAGAAGGTAATTTTTAATCATTAATGTCCAAAGAAGGATTTTAATTAACTTTTGTAACCATAATTTGTTCCAAGCACCTACGGTATTCGGTAATAACATCAACAGTTTAAATCATAAGTCCCATGCACGAGAATATGATGGCACACAAGTTCAGTAGCGTGTATGGCCACCATGTGCGTTGACAACTGCCACACAACGCCTCCACATGGACCTTGTGATGCTTGTGAACACATGACTGGGAAGACGACGCCATTGTTGTTGCAAAATGGTGCCAAGATCTTGCAAATTCTGTGGTTGGTTCTGGAGAGTGCGCAGACTTCTGCCAAGAGCATCCCAGACGTGTTCGATGGGATTGAGGTCGGGAGACCTTGACGGCCAGTCCATGACGTTGACTCCCGCATTCTGAAGGAAATTCCTTGTCAAAACTGCTGTGTGGGGTCTTACATTGTCGTGTTGGAAGATCAAACCGGGTCCATGTGCTACCATAAAAGGCAGAAGTTCTGGTGCCAGTACCTGGTCGCGGTAAGCAGCAGCGTCGAGGTCGCCACGGATGACAAGAAGCCTGGAACGTGCATTGCCACAGAAAGCACCCCACAACCATGACACTTCCGCCTCGAAATCTGTCAACTTCCTGTACACAACACTGGGCGTAACGTTCATGACGGCGACTCCACACCCTCGCCTTATCATCAGCAAATCGAAGATTAAATCGGGATTCATCACTGAAGACGACTTGATTCCAATTCCTCTGAGTCCATCGTAAGTGTTGCTGTGCCCACAATTGACGTTGACGTCTGTGTAATTGAGTCAGAATCGGCCCGCAGTATGGCCGTCGTGCTTGAAGGCGAGCAGTTCTCAGACGGTTTCGAACAGTTTGCGCACTCAGTCTACCCCTAAACAGTTCATTTCTGGTTGATGTAGCCGTCAAAAATCGGTTAAGACGTGCAGACGTAAGACAATCTGACGATCCTCTGCATGTGACGTCACACGTGGTCGACCTGGCCGAGGGCGATCAGCGGTGCTGTAGACGCGTCTGTAAATCATAAACAGTCCGTCGACTACAACCCATCGTCCTTGCGACTTCAGCTACGGACGTTCCCGTCTGCAACATGCCGATGGCACGTTCACGTTGCACATTTGAAAGGCGTGGCGTGACAAATGGCAGTAAAGACTTCTGTTTTCTTGTGTTTTTCTTTTTTTGTTAATGACTGCTAACAAGTATGGCTGAAAACACGTGCGGTATTATGGCCACGTTACCAGTTGCACGTGAAAAACCACTTTTGCCACTATAGTGCTGTGCACATGATTTTGATCGATTCACCTGCAAAAAAACGGGTGTTATCTGAAGACAATATGTGGCCATTACTGTTTAAATACACAATAAGGGCCCACAATGATAACTGGTCAAAATGTTACAATTTTACGATTGTGAAGTTTTTAATTTGGTTCAGTATATTACCTCGTATATCCTCACTGTTATTTCCAAATGTATTTTTGAAGACGTCTTTACACTTTCAGTTCCAATCACTGATTGTTTGTCTGTATATAATACTTGGCTTGAAATGAACTTCGACGATGGGGGTTGATATTGTACATTACAGGCAGTCGGTGGGCATATCTGCAACAACGATGTGCTCAAAGAACACGCACACATTCCATAATTGTTTACATTTTTGTAATACGGGTATTCTATATAGATCACATCGCCTCTACCACGTTATCCTGCAGATGATTATGTTCCTCTACTGTAGAGATAACCACCCAAATCCAGGCCCTCATAGACTATCAGATCTGAACATAGTTCAACTAAATGTACGCAGTCTTAAGGATAAGATGGACCCCATAGCTATTGAATTTCAATACCATGATATTATCTGTATTACAGAAACATGGTTACATCCTGGCAATCCGGATAGCCAAGTCTCTATTCCTGGTTATCATTTACCGTTTAGACTTGATCGCAACACTAGAGGTGGAGGGGTTGCAATATATGTCAGGAATAGTTTACACGTTAAACACATGAACCAATTAACTCTAATTGGACTTGAGGCTATCCAAGTCATATCCAAAAATTGAAGTGTATCAATTGGAATTTTTTATAGAGCAGACAAAAGGAACTCATACAAGGGATCTCATTGACAAATCGATAGGTAATGCCATAGACCTTAATATTGATACAATTATAACAGGAGATTTTAACATTGAAATTCTTGGAGTAAATGAACAAAAAATTGAATATCTACAATCGTCATATGGTTTGAAACAGACAATCTCTGAGCCAACAGAAATAACCTACCTTTCTAGTACGCTACTAGATTTGATCTTTGTATCACGTTATAGTATTGTAACGACCTTGGTGTGCTGGACCCTGTTTGTAGTGATCATAGTCCTGTGTACGTAGGAATCAATATTCCTAAACCAAATGTTTTCCATATACCAGAAAAATATTTTATTATTATCTTATCGATGTTGATGGGTTATTAGTAGATCTCAATGGTAATGAGTGGAACGAGTTAATTAATAGCAATTGCGTAGATGATGCAGTTACAGAAGTCACTTCAATACTTTGTAAAAGCTACGACGTTCACGTCCCCGATAAAAGTATTATGGTAAAAAGTAAGGCCAATCCGTGGATGAACAATGATATCCGTTGTTTAATGCGTAAACGCAGCCGTAAACATAAAACTGCAAAAAGAGAAACTATCCCTCGGATTGGAAAACCTTAAGACAATTACGAAATCAAGTTGTCACCTTTGTTAGAATTGCAAATCAAAATTACTGCAAAAAATAGATGAAAAAAATAATAATTCCCGAGGTTCTAAAACGTGGTGGAGTTTGGCGAAGCGCTTTCTAAAAAAACAAAAATCCAAATACTCTCTTTCCAGCTTTTATATATAAAGATAAGGTGTATGATGATGATGTTTGTAAAGCAAATATGTTAAACGACTAATTCTCTGAACAATCGACAGTCGAATTCCCGTCAAACACATTGCCAGCTGTAAGTACTGAGTGTTCTAACGCGTTGGACCATATTGTTCTCACTTCAGGGGTAATTCAAGATGTTTTACTTTCTCTTGATACCCCCAAGGTATCCGGACCTGACGGTATAAACAACAAACTTATCAAAGTTTCATCATAAAAGTGCATCCCTCCCATTATCATTAATCTTTAACATGTCACTTAAGTATTCTGTTTTTCCATCAACATGGAAATTAGCATCTGTATTGCCAATTCACAAAAAAAAGGAAATGCAAATGAATGCTGTAATTATAAACCAATCGCACTAACAAGTATTTGAAAAATATAACCATAAACACGTGTTTAACTTCTTCAAAGACAACAGTATTCTGAGCAATCTCCAGTCAGGCGATTCCACGAGCTACCAATTATTAGGTCTGTATAATTTTATTTCAAAGGCTCTAGACAATGGAAAAGAAGGGCAGTGTTTTGTGACATTGGCAAGGCCTTTGATAAAGTTTTGCATGAAGGACTATGCAAATTATTATATAAATTATCTTCATGTGGATTTCGAGGTACATTTTTCAATCTATTTGACAGTTATCTGTCAAAGACAAAAAGTGGTTATTAATGGCAAAGAATCACAGTTAATATCTATCGCGGCAGGTATTCCACAGGGATCGGTCCTAGGACCATTATTATTTTTTATTTTTATAAATGGCCTGGTTAATGATATAGACAGTACTATACGTCTCATTGCAGACGATACGTCACTTTATACTATTGTAGCTGATACTAACACCGCAGCAATTAATTTAAATGGTGATCTAGAAAGGATATCCGTATGGGCGAATGAATGGCAAGTAACTTACTTGTTCTTTAAATGAAAGGTACTCCAATAACAGAGGTCTCCTCGCACAAACACCTAGGTCTAATTTTAAAGCAAGATGGCTACTGGTAAAATCATATAGATAATATAGTAGATAAAGAAAGCCCAATGATTAACTGCTTTAGAACTTTCAAATACCGCCTTTCCAATATTCGACTATTGTGACCAGGTATGGGATAACTTTTCCCAAGAACAAGCGTTGGTATTGGAAAGGCTAAATTTAGACGCACTGAGAACAATATGTGGAGGTACTCGTGGTACCAGTCACGAGTCTCTATAGTAAACTCTAAACTAACCTTACACCCTTATCCAAAAACGTCAATCTCATAAATTAATCTTTTTTACAAAATGGTTAACAAATTGGCCCCTGAATATCTGTGTTCCTCCTAATGTCTCACCGGGCGCACGTTACAATTTAAGAACTTCTTCACAGCTACAGACTGTAAATGCTAAAAAAGTTAACTACCACAAATTATTTTTACCCGACACAGTGCGAGTGTGGAATGAATTACCGGATAATGTTCGGTCAAACATATTGTAAATGACTTCACTAAATGTAACACCACGACAGAAAATCCTAAAATATTTGGCTTAAACTTTGACTATGGTACCCGTTTCTGGCAAATTATCCATTGCCGCCTCAGGTTAGGATGCAGTGATTTTAATGCACACAAATTATATAGACATATTCATGAGTCTACTACCTGCTCCTGTGGATATCATTATGAGGATCCTACACAATACTTCTTTATATGTCGCAACTACTGCAATCTTCGGAACAATACCTTCTACTATATAAAGGGATATGACTTGGATTCATTATTATATGGAAATGCTACAACATCTACTGCTTCTAACCTTGCTTTTGTACAATCTGTCAATCTATTCGTTGCAAAATCTAAAAGATTTAAAATCTAAATATGTCTTCTTTACAATTACATCAATCAAATAAACTGACGTCCAAAAGAAACTTTACCAACTGAAAATATAAATTTCAGACAAAGTATAATTTTTTTTCGATGAAGTCTATCTAAAACACATTACCTCAATACAACAATAGTGTTGCAGAAATGTTAATCGTCTGTTACATGTTTGCGAGATAACACGCGAAAAAGTGAAAGAAATGCCACGACTCACAGTCGAACAACGTGAACGAGCCTTGGGTATGGTACAGATGGGAGCCACCCACGCCCATATTGCACGAACCTTCGGTTGCTCCCGTGTTGCAGTAACCAACTTGATGCAACGTTACAGACAGACAGGGCGGACCGCTGACAGGCGACCAATGGCCTAGGTCACAGGGTTAGTCGACAGACAGTGGCCAGGAGACTCAGGGCTCATGGAATCAGGGCTTCTAGACCATACAGAGGACAGCTATTGACAGCGCAACATCGTCGTCTGCGATTGAGATGGACCCGGACTGTACGACGATGGCAACGACGTGACTGGCAGAGGGTTGTCTTCACTGACGAAAGTCGATTCTGTATGTTTAGGGCTGATGGAAGACAACGTGTTTACCGCCAAAGTGGTGAACAAACGGCGGCGTGTTGCGTGCAGGAGGTCTTACCATATAATGGAGGGAGTGTAATGGTGTGGGGAGGGATCTGTGGGCAGGAGAGGACACCGCTGGTCATCGTTGACGGAAACTCGACAGCGTCCTGCCGTGGCCTGCACGCTCACCCGACATGTCCCCCATAGAACACCTCTGGGACTTGATGGATCATCGTGTTCGACAACGACCACACTCTCCAGCCAACCGACAAGAACTGATCTTGGCCCTCCAAGACAAATGTCGTCAAATCCCACGTGACCTCATCAGACGACTGACTTTTTCTGTGCGTCGAAGAGGTTTTGCATGTATTGAGGCATTTGGTGGTCACACACGCTACTAATGACTTAAGGATTGACTGTGTATTTTTTTCGGTTCATTGAGGTATGAATCGAAAAACTGATGTGCAAACTGTATGAATCCGCGTAGCGTAGCACAGTCAATGCTTATAATTAAATTCGACAACGTAAAACATGTTTTATCTACAATAGTTTAACCCAAAACAGTTGCATATATTAAAACAGACAAAAATGACGACATTGATAAACATTCAAGGTGTAGGAATACACACAGTGGCGTGACATGTAACAGGCACTGACAAATTATGAACCTGTCTCAACACGTGATGTCCTAAAGCAAACATATCTACAGAAGGAAGGAAAGGGAACCTGTCTCAACACGTGATGTCTTAAGGCAAACATACCTAAAAAAGGAAGGAAGAGGAACATACCTCAACATGTGCGCGTGATGTCCTGAAGCAAACATAACTTAAGAAGGAAGGAAAGGAAACCTACCTCAATACGTGATGTCCTTAAGCAAACATACCTATAGAAGGAAGGAAAGGTAACCCGTCTCAATACGTGGTGTCCTGAAGCAAACATACCTAGAGAAGGAAGGAAAGGGAACATACCTCAACACGTGGTGTCCTAGAGCAAACATACCTAAAGAAAGAATGAAATGAAACCTACCTCAACACGTGATGTCCTAAAGCAAACCTATCTAAAGAAGGAAGGAAGAGGAACATACCTCAAAACGTGATGTCGTAAAGCAAACATACCTAAAGAAGAAAGGAAAGGAAACCTACCTCAATACGTGATGTCCTTAAGCAAACATACCTATAGAAGGAAGGAAAGGTAACCCGTCTCAATACGTGGTGTCCTGAAGCAAAAATACCTAGAGAAGGAAGGAAAGGAAACCTACCTCAAAATGTGCGCGTGATGTCCTGAAGCAAACATACCTAAAGAAGGAAGGAAAGGGAACCCGTCTCAACACGTGGTGTCCTGAAGCAAACATACCTAAAGAAGGAAGGAAGAGGAACATACCTCAACACGTGATGTCCTAAAGCAAACATACCTAAAGAAGGAAGGAAAGGAAACCTACCTCAACACGTGATGTCCTTAAGCAAACCTATCTATAGAAGGAAGGAGAGGGAACCTACCTGAACACGTGATGTCCTAAAGCAAACATACCTAAAGAAGGAAGGAAAGGAAACCTACCTCAACACGTGATGTCCTTAAGCAAACATACCTAAAGAAGGAAGGAGAGGGAACCTACCTCAACACGTGATGTCCTAAAGCAAACATACCTAAAGAAGGAAGGAAAGGGAACATACCTCAACACGTGGTGTCCTAGAGCAAACATACCTAAAGAAAGAATGAAATGAAACCCGCCTCAACACGTGATGTCCTAAAGCAAACCTATCTAAAGAAGGAAGGAAGAGGAACATACCTCAAAACGTGATGTCGTAAAGCAAACATACCTAAAGAAGAAAGGAAAGGAAACCTACCTCAACACGTGATGTCCTTAAGCAAACCTATCTATAGAAGGAAGGAAAGGGAACCTACCTGAACACGTGATGTCCGGAAGCAAACATACCTAAAGAAGGAAGGAAGAGGAAAATACCTCAAAACGTGATGTCCTTACGCAAACCTATCTATAGAAGGAAGGAAAGGGAACCTACCTCAACACGTGATGTCCTGAAGCAAACATACCTAGAGAAGGAAGGAAGAGGAACATACCTCAACACGTGATGTCCTGAAGCAAACATACCTAAAGAAAGAATGAAAGGAAACCTACCTCAACACGTGATGTCCTGAAGGAAACATACCTAAAAAAGGAAGGAAAGGGAACCCGTCTCAACACGTGATGTCCTGAAGCAAACATACCTAAAGAAGGAAGGAAAGGGCACCTACCTCAACACGTTGTGTCCTAAAGCAAACATACCTTAAGAAAGAATGAAAGGAAACCTACCTCAACACGTGATGTCCTAAAGCAAACCTATCTACAGAAGGAAGGAAAGGGAACCTGTCCCAACACGCGATGTCCTAAAGCAAACATACCTATAGAAGGACGGAAAGCGCCGATGAAGCAAAGATGGAGTTGATCAGTTGTGGGAGTCCGATCTGATGGGCGACTCGAATCTCCAGTCATTACTCAACACTCGTTATGGTGGATAAATACCCTACACTTTGGTCAGTCATTCCTCCTTGTGTATTGGCTGCGCCGGAAAGTCCGTGCCGTTGTCCTGTCAAGATATTCAAACTTTGAAAAACTCACAGGTCTGTTGACTACATAGAGAATCTCATAGAGTGTTTTTTAATATCAAATACATCAACACGAGTTGATAGAAGTGGAAAAAACTCTGAGGCTTGCCGAGGACTCGCAGGGACACGAGGGTGAGATTTTATTTATCATCCAACATCATTCTTTCAGTTTGTAGACAGGAATAAGCAGTGTCTAAGTGTAAACAGCTACAGTAGCAGAGCAATAAGTGATGTCATTTGATTGTCTTTGGTTCAAGTGTCGCTGGCAGTCTTATTTCTACTTTTTTCATCTAAAGGCTGCGCCTCCACTGTCTTTATATCAGGAGTTGTACGTGCCATCCGTACATGGCTTAATGTCTAATTCACGGGCTTACACCTGTGACGGTACAACAATTTGAGTGTACAGTAAATTGTCACTTGTCGCCTGTCACCTGTCACCTGTCAGACGTGAATGTATATTAGATCTACTGACGTACTGAACCTGCCTCAATCAATACCTTCTGATATTGACTTTTCTTGCTACAGGCAAATACAAACATTTTAACGAAAGCCCGTCTTCGAATACTTGTCTGGGACAACTAGAAGCCTGTCCCTGCGGCACAATCACATGGTATTTGACAAAAGCACTCTTGATTCTGTCGTTAAAAATATGGCTTACTTGCAAACATAATGCAAATATGTCTTACAAATCATAATCCCCGTAAACATATTGTACAGAATATGAGTCATTGGTAACTTTCCTCTCACATGCAAATAACTGGACGTTCGAAGTATCAACAACTATTCCAGCATGCCTGACCAACGTCATTGTGCCATGAGTGACCTTAAGCTCGTGGACTATCACTCAAGTCACTATTTCCATGACACCGTCAGTCATCAGACCTTCTTGTAATAGCTCACAAACACTTTCTACAGTAAACATATTTTCCAGTTCAGAATTTGTCCATTCTCTATTTTCTGGATCAGCACACAGGGGTGTCTTCAACATTACAATACTAACTGCCCAAGATCCACTAATGCGGCGACCCGTGAAGATCCGGGGTAGAATATGTCTTCGGAAACCCATGCTTGTCGTAAGAGGCGACTAACGGGATCGGGTGGTCGGGCTCGCTGACTTGGTTGATGCATGTCATCGTATCACAATAGGTGGGATCGATGCTCATGATGTCAGTCCCTGGAATATCTGGTCCAGACTCGATTATTTACAGACCGCCGTCATATAGCTGGAATATTGCTGAGTGCGGCTTTAAACAACAAACAAAAAAACACTAATGTGGCTGCAACCGATAATGGTGCTGCATGCGGTGTAAAAGTGTCCTCCCACGAAACAGAAGATATAACACGTTTTCGACGTGAATGTAGATTTAGATCTACGTACGTACTGAAGCTGCCTCGGTTTGACTGTTCGTGTTTTCACCTTTTCCTGATGTCTGCAGTACAAATATTTTAAACTATTTCAAATTAGCCTAATGTTTTTTTCCTCAGGTGAAATCACGAATGTTTGAAGCATGGGACACAACTGAGTGCCCGTCAACGTTCGAGAAACAAAGTGCAAAGTTTGTATATTTACAGTTGTCAAACGAGGATGATGATCAGAACATTGTACTTTAAATATGAGTAATAAATTCAAATTTTACAGTCATGATATGTATGTTATTCATTGACAAAATACTAAAAAGCTTTGTTCTACATTCCTAGTGCATACATATCATGTTATCAAATTCCATGGCATGAAGTCATCAAATTCCTCCGCCCTTCGTGTACCTTTTAGATAAATAATAATTGAGCCATTTTACGTCGTTAAAAGCGTATATTTGCTACAATAATTATATACCATATTGCAGCTCGTGTTGTATTACGTTTGCAGCACTCTTTATGATATTCCCCTCCCTCTCGCTCGTTGAAATATTATAACCGTTAATAGCCTCTATTTATCGACCCAAGACACTGATATTGACCGATGCCAGTGGTCGAGGGCAACAACAGTTTCTAAAGTCCATAAAACATGTCATTTCCCGAATTGTGCTTAATAATTGTTTCATTACAAAAAAAATAAGAATATGTCCCTTATATTTTTAATCACCAACATTTTTTTAAAAATCCTTGAATTAAATCACGGGAAGTAACAGCTGCTTCACCTCGTGATTTTTAGTTACGCTCTCGTTGGTTGGCTGAAAATAGTGCTCTCCTTTGAATCAGCTGGCCTAGTCACACAGGTCTATACAACTTTTGGTTGCAGCATCACAGGTTGAGTCTTCGGGGAATGCCTTTTTCTAGAGGACCCGTGTTAGAATAGGTCCCCAGCTCACTAAACACATCTGGAGGACCGGTGTTGGAATAGGTCCCCAGCACACTAAACACATCTAGAGGACCGGTGTTGGAGTGAGTGAGTGAGTTTGGTTTAACGCCGCTTTTAACAGTATTCTAGTTATATCTCGGCGTGTCACCTTAATGTGGGAGGAAAGCCCGAAGTGATGCAGGTCTCGGACGTTTACCACTTCGGTGAAACCCACGAGCACGGGTATGGTGCTGACAAACCTAGAAACATAATCGGGTCGAACCGGGACTCGAACCCACAATCAAAGGTTTCTGGCTTGCGCAAGGGACGCAACTCTCCACAGCGAATCGCGGCGCCTTAGACGACTGGGCCACCCGTGCCCCCGACCGGTGTTGGAATAGGTCCCAAGCACACTAAACGCATCTTGAGGGATAGTGTTTGAATAGGTCCCTAGCACACAAAACACTTCTAGAGGACCGGTGTTGGAATAGGTCCCCAGCACACTAAACACATCTAGAGGGGTGGTGTTTGAATAGGTCCGCAGCACAATATAAACATCTAGGGGACCGGCGTTTGAATAGGTCCCCAGCACACTAATCAACCCGTAGGGACCAGTCTTTGAATAGGTCCCCAGCTTACAAAACACCCATTGGGGACCAGTCTTTGAATAGGTCCCCATCACACTAAACAACCCGCAGGGACCAGTCTTTGAATAAATCCCCAGCTCACTAAACACATCTAGAGAACCGGTGTTGGAATAGGTCCCCCAGCACACTGATCACATCTACAGGACCGGTGTTTGAATAGGTCCCCAGCCCTCTAATCAACCCGTAGGGACCAGTCTTTGAATAAATCCCAAGCTCAATAAACATATCTAGAGGACCGGTGTTGGAATAGGTCCCCAGCACACTAAACACATCTTGAGGGACGGTGTTACAATATGCCCCCAGCACATTGAACACATCCAGAGGACCGGTGTTTGAATAGGTCCCCAGCACACTAAACAACCCGCAGGGACCAGCCTTTGAATAGGTCCCCAGCACACAAGACACCTATTTGGGACCAGGTTTTGAATAGGTCCCCAGCTCACTAAACACCCATTGGGAACCAGTCTTTGAATAAACCCCCAGCTCACTAAACATATCTAGAGGACCGATGTTGGAATAAATCCCCAGCACACTTAACACATCTAGAGGACCGGTGTTGAAATAGGTCCCCAGCACACTAAACACATCTAGAGAACCGGTGTTGAAATAGGACCCCAGCACACTAAACATATCTAGAAGACCAGTGCTGGAATAGGTCCCCTGCACATAAACACATCTGTGTGCCCGGCTCCTAACATCTGAATAAAGAATATCAACCTTTCATGAAAAATATCATCATCATATTTCATGACTAGGCAACTTGGACAATTACAAGGTTTGAAGAATAAATGATATTTCTCTTTATCAGTCATCATTAGTCATGATGGCCGTTTTACATCCAATGTCCAATGTATGTATTTTTTCAAACGAAACTGATTATGTTAATTGGACAAATTATATATTTCCTTTGCTGCATATAACTATTAAATGGTCGTTATTATTCCAACAAAGGTAATTTAAGGCATGTAGCTACCGATAAGCATTCAATTTTTCCTCTCCACATGCTTTTTCGATGGCACGATTGCAAGATTTATTTCTGTTAACAACGTTTTTAGCTTGCATGAAATCACATTCTGCAGTAAACATATTTTCCAGTTCAGAATTTGTCCATTCTCTATTTTCTGGATCAGCACACAGGGGTGTCTTCAACATTACAATACTAACTACCCAAGGTCCACTAATGCGGCGACCCGGCGACCCGTCTTCAGAAACCCATGCTTGCCGTAAAAGGCGACTATGCTTGTCTTTATAAGGCGACTAACGGGATCGGGTGGTCAGGCTCGCTGACTTGGTTGATGCATGTCATCGAATCCCAATTGCGTGGATCGATGCTCATGATATCAATCACTGGATTGTCTTGTCCAGACCGCCGTCATATAGCTGGAATGTTGCTGAGTGCGGCGTTAAACAACAAAAAACAAACCAACGAGTAACGGTATGGTGCTGACCAACCTTGAATCGGGGCGAACCGTGATTCGAACCCATGATTATAGGTTCCGGCTTGCCCAAGGGACGCACAGCGAATGGCGACACCACAGGCACGTTTGAAGGTCTGCCTCCACCAAAGCATTGGTGGGAAGGGTACAAATTGGATTGTCATCAGCAGCGCGAAAGACTATGAAACACATACAAATTAAGTGGAGAAAATTCTAATCAAGTTGATGATAATGTGATGATGGACATATGTTTTATTATTGTCAAAACGGATCAGCACCAGTGCAACTACTGACATCTTGAGTATAAAATTCGTCTAATACTGCTGATCAACATATGATTTAGTATTATTCTATGGATCGTTAAATATCATGACAGATTGATCTTCCGAGGAAGTAATAGACACTTTTACAATACCAGGGAACACCACAGCTATCTTTCTTCCTGACATGGATCTATTACAATGCTAATAGCTAAGCCTGGCAGCGGTAAAAGCAATACAGCTGGTTCATATACCTTGTTAGTTTCCTTGTTAGGGTATTGATTATACATATGTTATTTTTCTTGGCATTGCCTAGCAGCATCATGTCCAAAGTACACCTTTCAATTAAACTTGAAGATGTACTTCATGACCATAAGACCATGTAGACGCCAAATGAACGACCTCCTGGACTATTGCTCGACATAAAGGGAAAGTTGACTATTGGAAAGGCATCCCTCTTGACCTTCAGGCTTCTCACTCTGAGATTTTTGTCATTCTCAAACTTTATGCAGAGATGTTTATATGATGTTTATGTGTGTGTGTGTGTGTGTGTGTGTGTGTGTGTGTGTGTGTGTTTTGGGGTGTGGACTGGTGTTGGTTCACTCGGATCTTTTATTGCTAATTCAGGTGTGTCAATCAGTGTAAAGGAATTGTCAATTCGATCATTATTGAACGATAACAGATCATCGATATAAGCTTATCTCCTCCGACAAATTAAATCTGTTTTGTTTTGCCAGTCCAAGCATAAAGAAGGGAGCACGGTTAGCGCTAAGCATGGTTAGCCCCTCAACCAACTCAAACATGTAACAAAACGCTCACTTACACACCACCTCCTCTTTATTCATGTAAAACAAATGAAAAAATTAATTCCGTCCTCCACATCTGCGTCATTTGACATCATTGATATTCTGTGGCATGAATATTTTCAAAGGTTACCACACGGCAACCCAATGTTATGTCTCGTAAGCTTTTGGCTTTTGACATAAAAGGGTCTTAATGCTGTGACATCACGAAAATAATATCCTAAGAGCTCTCTGTGGTAAACACATTGTCACTGATACACTTGGGGCCAGACCTTTGAGTCTTCCGGGATGTTAAAGTACAACATTGTGTAAGACCTTCAGATAGGTACATACAACATTGTTCAATGCATTCTGACACATGATGTTGATTATGCACAGCCGGCGAATGTCCTTCCTGTCATAAGATTGTCCTCTTTAATGTTGAAATACAGAACTCTCAAAATTTATGCATAACTCCGCCCACTGAATCCAAATCGAGGCCGACCCGGCGCGCGACCGACCAGGAAGAGTGTCTAAAATGGCGCGACCTTCGAGTAAATTTCACTGTTGTGTCCCGCAATGTTCAAGCGATTCGCGCAACGAAGCCAATATCAGCTTTCACGCGTTCCCCAAGGCTGAAGATCGGCGGAGGAAATGGATTATATCAATTCGAAGAGACGAGGATCTGTTTTTCAAGGTACTTTGACAGTGACCTGCATACCTCCTTGACCTACGATTATGTAATTCAATGCGGAAGTGTTTTCTTTTGTCCAAGTCTACAAACATGAACGTTGTTGAACGAACTGAATACTGATAAATGTTTACATAAATTAGTAATTTATAACCTGTATCCAACTATCGAACTATTCGCCAAATGTCTTGGGTGACATATTAACTACCAACTTTGATGATTAATAGTTTGTGTGTAGCATTGAAATTACATCTAGTGACTAGTACTGTGTTGATCGAAGTACATTCTTAATAATGTGGTTGACGTGCATTTATTCCAATTTCAGATATCAAAATGCACTGTCGTTTGTGGTAAACACTTCAGAGAGGAGGAGAAAAGAATGTTTCTTTTAATGTTAATCTTAATTACCGTCCAATTTAATTTGATATGCTAGATCTATGTGTGTGTTATGTTTCCGAAGTTGTGTCTGTTCCAAACATATATATTTTAATGATTTAATCTCAATGATATTTATGTTTTCTTTCAACATCATGCCCATATGAATTTGTTTTATATGTTTGCACTGTATAAGATTTTCTACTGATACTTTATAGGTACTGTGCCCTCTATTTTCGCATGGTCCAACCCCACCCCACAGCGGAAACCACCTGTCCAAAGGTCACACCTGCAATCCAGCCAGTCCAGGAAACGTCCTCACATATATGGGTAATTACAATGATTCTCTTTATTTAAAAAGTAAAATTGATCACTTTTTGTTGATTTATAGTGAATATAATTATATTAATATATATAATATAATCTTCCCATGAAACTCCAAGCATCTTCTGAACAGAAATATTGTTGTTCTAATTTATTGGAGAAATACATGTCAGCCATGAGGTGTGTGCTGAAAACATACCTGATATATATGAATAATATTACCAATCATGTTGATATTACTGGCAAAACATACCAATGGGCACAGATGAAGCAGCAGATGGTGTTGACCAGGTTGATCAGCTTGATGAACTACACAGAAAACTCAAGGAAACTGAAGAAGCACTTCGCAAGAAAGAAGAGGAATGTTGTGAACTTAATAAAAAAACATGTAGAACTTAAAGATAAGATATATCTTAAAAGGTTTGGAGTTAACCGTTTTAGCACTGATAATTCTTTGATACGATTCTACACTGGTTTTCGAACATATGCTCTGTTTTTTGCATTTTTCTCTTTCATTCAGCCTAGTGCCTCCAGCATGGAAAGTGCATACTATGTTCCAAATGAAATTGTATCTCTTGCTGGTAGACCAAGGTCAATGCTGCTCATAGATTTTTATGTTTTTATGTAGACTGAGAGCTGGTCTGCTAGAACTGGATTCATCTGTTTTAACACCCATATAAGTACTGTAAGTAGAAAATGGATTACACGGGCTAATTTTTTGTACATTGTACTGGGTAGCATGCCCACATGGCCCTCTAGGGTGATAGATATATGCCTTCATGTTTCAAATTAACTTATCCATCTTCACGAGTAATCATTGATTGCACAGAAATTAAAACACAGTACCCATCCTCTATGAATCTAAACTCTAAAACTTATTCACATTATAAAACTACAAATACATTTAAAGCTCTTTTAGGTATTACTCCACACGGTGCAGTTTGTATCTTGTTTAAATACTGGGTGTATGTCTGATGTTGAAATTGTTCAATTGAGTGGATTATTAGATCTACTGGAGCCTGGTGATAGTGTCATGGCTGACAAGGATTTTACTATAGGCAACAAGTGAAGTGAAATCAATGTTGGTCTCAACATCCCACCATTCTTACATTACCATGGTCAGTTAAGTAAGAGCGAGGTTGAACAAACAGAAATGATTGCCTTCCTCCGTATCCATGTTGAGCGAGCCATCCGCAGGGTAAAAGAAAATCATATATTTGACAGCATTATTCCCCTTTAATCTTGTTGGATCCATCAACCAACTTTGGACAGTAGCTGCTCTTCTTACCAACTATGAAGGTCCACTTATACAAGATAAGTTAAAATAGTATCAATTGCTACTTGTATACAGCACCATAAAACTGTAAAAAAACAACAAAGTCAGAATTAAAAGAATTGTTTTATTATATTATTATTATTTTAAAATACATTGTATTGTGTATATAATTCAAGAAAGTTTGTAAATGTCTCAAACAGTGTTAGCAGTTAAAATAGCACACTGTTCACCATAATTAAAGATCCATGAAGATCCAGGTTAGAACAGATCTTAAGCAACCCATGTTTGCTGATTGGGAGGTCAGACTCGCTGACTTGGGTGATGCATGTCATCGTATCCCAATTGCATAGATCGATGCTTATGATTTCAATAACAGGATTGTCTGGGCCAGACTTGATTATTTTCAGACCGCCGTCATATAGCTGGAATATTGCGTTAAACAACAAACGAACCATAATTAATATTTGGTTCAAATCAGGACAAGCTGGAATAGTGTTGTTACTGACATGACAAACATGAGGTTACTGTGTTGTACACTCCTGACTTCTGCTTCATTACATTTAATTACTTCTTTATTTTCAGTAGTTATATTATCATGGTTAGATACAAGTGTCTATAATAGATCAGATATCCTTATGTCATTATAAATGTCGACCCGTGAAGATACGTGGTGAAATAGGTCTTCTGCAGCCCATGCTTGCCGTAAAAGGTGACTATGCTTGTCGCAAGAGGCAACTAACGGGATAGGGTGGTCAGACTCGCTGACTTGGTTGATGCATGTAATCAATCCCAATTGTGTGAATTGAGCTATCAAGGGAAAATCAGATTGGATCATCTGTCATGGATCCTTATTGTTTTGAATACACACACAAAGTTTGTGTTTCCTAGAAAAAAAATTCTGCAAAAAGTAAATACACAGTGTAAGCCATCCCTCTACATTTTTATGATAATACTTGGATGATAATCTGGTCATTATATTAAAATCATTGTGGTCTAATGATCATGATGAAAATAAACTTCATGTTGACTGATCATATCTTGTTCTTTATGTTTCAGTTTTATGGTGATTCTAGTATTACTATGGGAAATTGTAAAATAGCTGCAGAGAAAAGATTATTAATTATTCCTTATTAATTTTGTATAAATTAATTAAGGTAATACTAAAAAAAGAAATATTATTGCAATCACTTAATAAGATATCTATAGTCCTATATGTACATTTCATATATTTAAAAAGAAATATATGGCACTAAATTTACACCACATATCACAGTCGATGGACTTAATCTACATGAATCTGGACTGATAACATAAGTCCTATTTTTTCTCTCTTATTGTGATAGCTTTTTTTTATCTCGGTGGCTGACATTGTCATGCTTGCATGAACGTTTTCCGGATGGGGATTGACAAGGCATATTACAGTGCATCTGCCCACTTCCCAAAGCTTCCCATTCTTTGGCCTATTAGGCTACTGATTACCAGCTGATTGTTCAAAGTTACTTGTAATCGAGATTTACCCCTGCCATTGTGATACACGAGATTCATTTTGATGACATCGGTAAACGTTGAACGAAATGATCAGCAGATGACCGGTTAAAATATTAATTGAATATACAAATAGCTCAGGGGCATCACACTGATTTCGTCGTGTTTACAGTGAACCCAAACTCGCATATGAAAGGATCTTTTCATAAAATGCGCTGTTCCTATACGTAGAATATAATTTTAATGTTATTTAATCGAATCTAGTGAGTCTCTAGTGAGAAATAATTTTATAGCTATGTCGATCTGTTTTAAGGTGAAATATAAATAGCCGTCGAATATTGCCTAACCCATCCCGTGTCTTTCGCGATTTAACAGGTTGATTTCAGAATAATACGCACTGCGAACGGTATGCACATAGCTCTCACTGTAGTACATAAAACCTTTCTCAGGGTGTCTTTTTCCTGAACTGGTACTGTCTTTCGGCGTATTTCTCCAGGAAGGAGAACGTAAGCTTTGGAAGATGCTGTAAATCATTCATGTCCGACTGCTAGCGCGCCATATTTTAAACTACTTACTTCCGCGTACCCGCCGGGTCAGCCTCGTTTTCGATTACCTCATGAATATTCATGAGGGAATATTAAGAATCCCGTTTGCCCTATTTAATAAACCCCAAGAGACCATGTCCTCAAACTACAATGTCAGAAAAAATTAAGGTCATAAGGTCGGTTGACAACCATGTTTGACCCGACTAAGTACTGGTATGTGTCAGGGCTGCAGAGTTATGTCCCTTGGGCACGCCAGGAACCTGTGATCGTGGGTTCGAATACAGATTCGGCAAGATTATGTTTTCAGGTTTCTCAGCACTAGACCCATGCTTGAGGATTTCATCGAAGTGGTCAACGTCTCAGACACGCAACACGTCGGGCTTTCCTCCCTAATTAAGCTGACACGTCGTGATATAACTGGCATACTGTTCAAAGCGGCGTTAAATCCAACCCACTCTGATATTTGTCGACGTACAAGGCAAGCGAAGATTGTTTCTCATGCTATGCTATCAACCAGTGGCCCACCTCTTACAGACCTGGTACAAAGTATATATGATACAACACTTCATGTAAACTCACACACAAATCACAGTGTAAAGGTTATGACCCCATATACAGTAAACTACAGTTAACACAAACTCAAAGGGAACACTAATTTTAGTTCGTTATAACCGTAGTTCGTTATAATCATATACAACATATGTACAAATGTAATCAAAACGTTACATATATATATATATATATAAGCTCACATTACAGAGCATATTTTCCTTTTTCGTTTGCGCTTACTCTTGACTTGGAAGCTATGCATATTTTGGTCAGACTGGCTGATCATTGATACACTGCGGTCAGTTACATAATTTGCCCTACTTGAGATGATTAACTGATGGTTCATGTTCACCCCGTTCTTTGAGTCAACTTCCACAGCGAGAAGATCCAAAATATAATCGATATGATCGCCCAATCGTGCACTGGTTTCAATGAAGAAACATGTCTCCAAGGACTTCATAAGCTGATACCCGTCCTCATACGTCAGAGTTCGTTCTGAGCTGAGATCTGTCTTATTCCCAACAAGTATAATTGGAGCTCTTTGATTCTCTGAAAATGAAACGGGAGAGACATACGTTTTAAAAAATCATTAGGAGGTTTTCCAAATATACAATGTTTACTCTTAAGGTTGTCATAAAAGCAAATGAGATAATTTGATATACTTGTAACACGCTCGGATGCCTACACTATTTGATCGATCGCCCTCTGCATTTAGGAAGAGCTGGGCGTGAGTGAGTTGTGTTCTTATACTACTTTGAACAGTGTTTCAGTGACAGTGCATCAGTTTGTTGAGCGGAAAGCCCCAAGTGACGCAGGTCTAAGACGCGCACCACTTTGCTAAAACACACGAGCAAAGACAATGTCATGCTGCTCGGAAACCCTGTGCTCCCTAAATTGTGAAAGAATAAGTTTGAATAACGCTGATTTAAATAATATTTTAGTTAAGTCAAGGTATGTCAACTGATTTGGTGAAATTCAGGATTATAAACTTGTCAAATGAAATCGATTCCTAATGAGGCAAATATCTATCTTTCATCCATGAGCAAGTGAAATGTAACTGCATTGGTCGACAAAATAACCTCACATCTACGTCATCTGTCACGCTACACATATATTTAAACAATGGTGTGATTTTCACCTCACTGTGTGTGGCAACATGTTTGGTCCAAAACATTACCTTTAACCCAAAACGTCAGTTCAAGACTAACGTTATATACACCATACAGGATTTTGGAAAGTAACTGAAAAATACCCCTAAAAATTGTAAGTTTGGGACATATCGATTGCTTACCTTTTATTTCCTTGATATTGTGACACATTCTGACTGCATACTGAAAGGATGCCTGGCTGTCTACTGCATACACCACGACGGAGACCTCTGCTTGGCGAATTCTCAGGTCTCTCATCACTGGAAATTCATCGGTCCCAGACGTATCAGCTATGTGCAACACCAGACTCTCTCCATCTGGAAAACAGTTAAATCCTTGCATATTACTTTGAATGAGTGAGTGAGTTAAAGTTTAACGTCACATCGGCAATGTTTCAGCCATATTACTTTAAAAACATATCACAAAACAAAATACTCACATATAGTTTTATAAAGTTTATGAAATGTGTCCTTATTACATGTAAATTAAAAAAGGTATAACTATGCATATTATGACATGATGATGTAAATGTAAGTGTAGGTTTTGCCTACCTGGTAGAGTTGCATCCAGTTGGAAGTGATCTTCTACGGTTGGCTTGTATCTGTATTGATAAGTTTGATACATCAGTCTTTGTATGATTGAGGTCTTGCCCGAACGAGTCGCGCCGACAAATACTACTTTCATGGTTAAATGTGTATTTGAATGACGAATGACACATTTCTCGCTTTTATAGTAGCATTTAACCGATTGCTATAGAAACAAGTTATCAAATGTGAGGACGAGGTAAATGGCAGTTTGTGCGTGTGTGTGAAGATGAATCATACCCGTGACGTATTCTGCTTTTATCAGTTGAAGTGTACGAAAATGCGTGTTTTTTTTCAATTGTTATAACAACATTATTAGGATATACCTGGATGAGCCGAAATCCCAAATATTAGCACACAGAAACACACAGTAAGAAGCCTTATCCAAATGCCCATTTTTCATGTTGTAATTTATGTGATATTGTAGATTATGTCTCCATATTGTTTCATTAATGTGCATGTGTTTTCGTTTCACTTGATTAAAATTTCATTTACATACAATACAAAACTATCAAGATAACAACAAAATGCTAATATCCTTGAAGGCACATAGAGAACATTTGCATTTTAAAGTTGTTGCTTGAATTTATATGACACTTTCGCCATATAATCTATAGAAAAGTGACAAAATAAATGTAGCAGTTCTTATTCACTTTCCATAAACTGAATGTGATCCTACTAAACATTATGTACTCTATCTACGGCTAGTCGTGTCCCCATGTCGTTTACCAATGCGTCGTCACGTTAGTTGCTCTTTCAAAAATATTTTGATTCTTTTATCCTTGGTTAGATGAGTCTAATTTCTCATTGAACTTCTCTAAACGTAAATTGATATGAATTGATATCAGAGCTATGTAAGACAGGTGTGCCCAGTGTAATGTACGTCACAGGTAACACATTTTACAATAAATGTCATTGTTATAGAAAACATCAGCTGTTGTATAGATAATTAAGAATTGAACGTCAGTTTGGATTGGTTCATTGAAGTGTTAACGATTTAAAAGCGCTGGTTAAACTGTGGGAAAGTTTAACCAGCGCTTTAACAGCCATATATTCGTTGCTTTAAAGTGCTGTAAAAAACTAATAAACAAAATAATAAGTCAGTGGAGACATATTCATGTTTCAAATTAAATGTTCCCTTCGCAAACAGCAGCATACATGTGTGCATGGAGCAGCCTCTGACTCATGTAAGACAACCAACAACACAGCCTGCTCACGCCGCCTACTGTGTGCTATATATATAGTCCATGCTAGCTGTGGTAGTAGCCAGGCCACCTACACTTGCTACTTCCCCTTTCATAGCCTGATTGATTCTGCTCTTCTCTTACTTCAATTACACATTTGGATTGATTGCTTCATGTCAGTGTTTGAACCTTTGTCTATGATGCTGTACTATCATTAAAAACGAACTGCGAATGCAGATGTACTTAGGATGCATCTGTGACATCTATAGCTATAAGCCTTGTTGATGTTCCTGGACAGTCAAACCTCATATAGCATGTATTGACTTGGAATCGTTTTACCATTTAGCATTTACAACTTATTTCCGAATTCAGTTATCTGTTTATATTTCTAAGAAATACATACAATTATTACTGGAAACAGTAAGTGATTTTTCCATCCTCCATTAACATACTGTGAAACACTTTACTAGCATATGAGTGGTACGGAGTTGCAGAATGTGTAGCATTTACGGTTTCACAAATCAGGTGAAGTAAGCTTTTGGTCTCATAATCAATGAACTGATTGACTATCTGACAATAACCCATATCTCATTGGTTTCACCAAGCTAAGTAATACACCAATGTCCAATGCCAGTATCAAGAGTATCGATGACCGCAGGCTTCGTCGTACCAATTAGAGACGCATTAATGATTCATTTCAGCGTCTTGATCTTAAACTTCTTATCACAACTTAAGCAGCAACGACAGACACATCTTCTGTGTGATAGTTACCCAGTTGGACCAAAGAATATTGCCTGTGGCTTTCTAATCTGGGCAGAGGGTATGCATCATGGTTATGTTGCACATACATTCCAAGCTTCATCGACTTGTTTTATTCTCTGGTTCTCGTCTGTGTGAAATTGTCTATTATAAAGAGTGTCTGCCCGGAGAGCGGAAGGTCGGTGGTTTGATCCCCGGCTGCCTCATAACAAAATACGTTAAAAGATGGTACTTGTTGTTACCCTGCCTGGCGCTTGTCACTAAGAGGCTCAAACAAGGACTGGTCGGCTCGGAGTCAGTACACTGTGTCTGTGTGGGGTATTCATGTTAAACTGCGGCATGGTATCTCAGTTGGCTGGTAAAACAAAACCGACATTAGTCAGGACTAGGACAAGCGCACACAAACACACACGCACGCGCACACAAACACACACGCATGCACGCAGACGCACACGCAAGTACGCACACACAGAGAAAACACACAGCCACTCTTGCATGCACGTCGCTATGTAAGTGCAATAATCTTCAAATAGTAAAACAACGATGGGTTGTTTATTTCCTGGGCAGTTATAAACATTAATCAATAATGGGGTGACAAGGACATTGTTTTGTTGTACATCAGCATGGTCGTATGTTCTCAATGGTACCATGGAACCAGAAGTATTTTGGCAAGTTGTTGACTGTGCCGAACAGCATTGTCATTGATATTGTTGGACGTGATGTAAGATGTACTGGGGATATTACATGCTGCAGTAAGTTGTCAACCGATCTCGAGGGGAATATGGTGTGATATACTCTGTGTGTGAGCCTGTACATAGGCGTTCATTACGATTTTTTCGTTGTTTCAGTGTTCACTGCTATTGTTTCCGTGTTTCATTGTTCACTGCTATTCTTTCGTTGTTTCATTGTTTACTGCTATTGTTTCGTTGTTCCATTGTTCACTGCTATTGTTTCGTTGTTCCATTGTGCACTGCTATTGTTTCGTTGTTCCATTGTTCACTGCTATTGTTTCGTTGTTCCATTGTGCACTGCTATTGTTTCGTTGTTTCAATGTTCGCTACTATTGTTTCCTTGTTTCAGTATTCCCTACCATTGTTTCGTTGTTTCATTGTTCACTACTATTGTTTCGTTGTTTCATTGTGCACTGCTATTGTTTCGTTCTTTCACTGTTCACTGCTATTGTTTCGTTGTTTCAATGTTCGCTACTATTGTTTCCTTGTTTCAGTATTCCCTACCATTGTTTCGTTGTTTCATTGTTCACTACTATTGTTTCCTTGTTTCATTGTGCACTGCTATTGTTTCGTTCTTTCACTGTTCACTGCTATTGTTTCGTTGTTTCACTGTTCACTACTATTGTTTCGTTGTTTCAGTGTGCACTGCTGTTGTTTCGTTGTTTCACTGTTCACTGCTATTGTTTCGTTGTTTCATTGTGCACTACTATTGTTTGTAGTATCAGTGTTCACTAATATTGTTTTCTTGTTTCAGAGTTCACAACTATTGTTTCGTTGTTTAAGAGTTCACTACCATTGTTTCGTTGTTTCAGTATTCACTGCTGTTTCGTTGTTTCAGTATTCACTGCTATTGTTTCGTTGTTTTAGTGTTCACTTCTTTTCTTTCGTTGTTTCAGTCTTCACTACGTACTATTGTTTCGTTGTTTCAATGTTCACTACTATGCTTTCGTTGTCAAACTATTGGTTGTAGTTTCAGTGTTCACTACTATTGTTTGGTTGTTTCAGTGTTCACTATTGTTGTTTCGTTGTTTCAGTGTTAACTGGTATTTTTTAATTGTTTCAGTGTTCGCTACTGTTGTTTCGTTGTTTTAGTGTTCACTACTATTGTTTCGTTGTTTCAGTGTTCACTGCTTTTCTTTGGTTGTTTCAGTGTTCACTGCTATAATTTCGTTGTTTCAGTGTTCACTACTATTGTTTCCTTGTTTCAGTGTTCACTGCTATTCTTTTATTGTTTCAGTGTTCGCTGCTACTGTTTCGTTGTTTTAGTGTTCACTACTTTTGTTTGGTTGTTTCAGTGTTCAACTATTGTTTCATTGTTTCAGTGTTCACTGCTATTCTTTTATTGTTTCAGTGTTCACTGCTATTCTTTCGTTGTTTCAGTGTTCACTGCTATTGTTTCGTTGTTTCAGTGTTCACTACTATAGTTTCGTTGTTTCAGTGTTCACTGCTATTATTTTATTGTTTCAGTGTTCGCTGCTATTCTTTCGTTGTTTCAGTGTTCACTGCTATTGTTTCGTTGTTTTAGTGCTCAATACTATTGTTTCCTTGTTTCAGTGTTCACTGCTATTCTTTTATTGTTTCATTGTTCACTGCTATTCTTTCGTTGTTTCAGTGTTCACTGCTATTGTTTCTTTGTTTTAGTGCTCACTACTATTATTTCTTTGTTTTAGTGCTCACTGCCATTGTTGCGTTGTTTCAGTGTTCACTGCTATTGTTTCGTTGTTTCAGTGTTCACTGCTATTGTTGCGTAGTTTCAGTGTTCACTACTATTGTTGCGTTGTTTCAGTGTTCACTACTATTGTTGCGTTGTTTTAGTGCTCACTACTATTATTTCTTTGTTTTCAGTGTTCACTACTATTGTTGCGTTGTTTCAGTGTTCACTACCATTGTTGCGTTGTTTTAGTGCTCACTACTATTATTTCTTTGTTTTCAGTGTTCACTACTATTGTTGCGTTGTTTTAGTGCTCACTACTATTATTTCTTTGTTTTAGTGCTCACTGCCATTGTTGCGTTGTTTCAGTGTTCACTGCTATTGTTGCGTTGTTTCAGTGTTCACTACTATTATTTCTTTGTTTTAGTGCTCTCTGCCATTGTTGCGTTGTTTCAGTGTTCACTGCTATTGTTGCGTTGTTTCAGTGTTCACTGCTATTGTTGCGTTGTTTCAGTGTTCACTACTATTGTTGCGTTGTTTCAGTGTTCACTACTATTGTTGCGTTGTTTTAGTGCTCACTACTATTATTTCTTTTTTTTCAGTGTTCACTACTATTGTTGCGTTGTTTCAGTGTTCACTACTATTGTTGCGTTGTTTTAGTGCTCACTACTATTATTTCTTTGTTTTAGTGCTCACTGCCATTGTTGCGTTGTTTCAGTGTTCACTACTATTGTAGCGTTGTTTTAGTGCTCACTACTATTATTTCTTTGTTTTCAGTGTTCACTACTATTGTTGCGTTGTTTTAGTGCTCACTACTATTATTTCTTTGTTTTAGTGCTCACTGCCATTGTTTTGTTGTTTCAGTGTTCACTACTATAATTTCGTTGTTTCAGTGTTCACTGCTATTGTTGCGTTGTTTTAGTGCTCACTACTATTATTTCTTTGCTTTAGTGCTCACTGCCATTGTTGCGTTGTTTCAGTGCTCACTGCCATTGTTGCGTTGTTTCAGTGTTACTTGAGTATCACATATGAAGAGGAAGATCGGTTATGTTTGTTCCATGATGCTGATTCTTTGCTAATGACACTAAAATGTACGCCATTTTGAATGATATTTTCAAATTCACCTTTACCTTAACTTCTTGTTACCGGAATAAGGTTATAGAGAAAGATATCACAAACATCCTCATGTATCTTATAGAGAAAGATAACACAAACATTAAAACTATGATATTGTCCACGAAGAAAACTATGGCACCAAGTCTGCTTGACCAGCAACACTTTGTTGCAATGCCGGCCATTTTCAATATATAAAACTGAAAAACTCTATCTTAATATAGCCAGAGACATCAAGAATGTTCCGCAAAGGTGATGCTGAAATGTTCAGAAGTTTTGTTAAAGAAGCATTTACTTTGCGAACTGAATGGACGGACAGATAAATGGACAGGATGATGTACAGAAATGATCATAGGCTCTAAATAGAAGCAAGGATGTTATTCATATATGTAAGACAGTGTGTGAGTTACAAGTACGTTTGTTTCCGCCATGTGTTCACACCGTGTTTTCGCTTATACAACAACTAGGATGTTATTCACGATCAAAAGAGCCAATCGCGTTACTCTTATTATTGACTGTGTGAATGTCCGCTCGAAAAAAGTCCCGGAATAACATTGTTCATTATAAATATGTCATCAAACACGAATTATGTCACAACGACCTGAAGCTTAACGATGAAAGTGGTATTTATTGGCGCTGCTCGAGCTGGCAAGACGACCATCATACTAAACATGTTGTATGGAATCTGCAATCAGAAATACAAGGCTACGATAGAAGATCACTTTAACTTTTGTGCAAAGCTACCAGGTACGAATTCAACTTTAAACTTATCTATGCATTTTCTTCGAGCGTGATTTTAATTTGTTTATTTTTTATATTTGGCAGTGCGGTTTATATTAAACAGGAGAAGGTAACATAGCGACTATTGGTGGCCTACAAGGAAGGTTAAATAGTAAAGTTATGGATAACCTTCACATATTGGGCCAACGTTTGCAATCTGTGTCAATCTCATTAAAAGCAGATCTTATGTATCGCTACCGCCAAACAAAGATCTGAAGACATCCCATTACAGGTCACGTCAGAACGACCTTTCATCCGAACAATCAGAGCGTCGTTTACCAGATAAGGAAAGTGACACTCGGAATTTGTTTTCTAATCATGCAACCTCGTAGGGGTATTCCAACGACAGTTACGGTCGATAGGACGGAATTCATTCAATCTAGTCCATCTATAACCTATTCCAAAATGTTCCTTTGCAGTTTTCAAATTTTCAATCGAGAATTTGTCACTTTATATTTCGAAGTGTAGTCGCCAGTTTGAAACTAGTGCCGCAACGCATGATAAAGCGGCCTTCTGATTAGCTAATGTCGACTTCTTGTCAGTCAATCCATTGGTCGGTTAAAGTTCGCGAAAGGTCTGTCTGACGTGACCCGTAATGGGATGTCCTCAGATTTTTGTTTAGCGGTAGTGAGAACTAAGAAGTGATTTTAATGAGTTTGGGTCTGTATTTTCAAACGATCTTAGTTTCAATAAATCTCAACAACATATGTTCAACATGGAGATTGAAATATCGGTGAGTTTCACTTTCATATCATGGTTGTCATTATTAATATGCATCTATTTAAATTACTTTCCGTACAACCCTACACATATTCTACATCATATATTGGATAGTATTTTCGCATATGACGATGACATAACGTTCCTTTCAAACCCGGTAGCGACACATATATTCCTCTCGCATTTTAGAATCAAATGAAAATTGTCTTTGTCACTGATTCAAATGATCAAGAATCAATCGCACGAAATAAATCTGGTGTTGAAACAAACGCTCCGCTTTGAAAATGTAAATAAAAGCGACAAAAGTAATTCCACAATAATAAGAATTCTCTATTAAAAGGTAGGTCCATTGTACGATTCCGACTATATCATAAGCATGTCTTTATGAACCACTATCAAATAGTGATGAAACAATGTGTTCGCGGAAAGGTTAGTGAGTGTACCCTGACCCACCGGTGGCAACCGTCACAAACACATGCAAAGGCAAGTCAATAGTTCACTTGAAAAAAAATGGGAACATATGATATACTTCAAAATGGGGAATTGCACGGGACAATATTTATGTCACCGATGTGCCAAATTTTGAAATATCCACATGTCTTCCATCAAACATTTTGAGGGCTTTACCGAGGCCGTGAATGTTGTTACCCTGATGAAAAGTATTTTGCACTTTTATTATGGTTCACATAATTCACCTACAAATTATGTCAATGAAACAACAATAACAAATGCAAAACGTTATGTTCAGATGGAGAGAGTCTAGTGTTAGACATTGTCGATACGGCTGGGACCAATGTGTTTCCAGTGACAATATACAAGTCACAATACGCAAAATTATTCTTTTATCTAATGTAGTTGTACACGGATAAATTCAATAAACTTTTAAGAACTACGTGTGCGTATCATGTTTTGTGATTATCTTTAAAGTAATGTGCAATGAATGAACTGTTTTCCAGATGGAAAGATTCAGGTGTTAGACATAGTTGATAAGTCTGGGACCGATGAATTTCCAGTGATGAGAGACCTGAGAATTCGCCAAGGAGAGGTCTTCGTCGTGGTGTATGCAGTAGACAGTCGGGAATCCTTCCAATATGCGGTCAGAATGTGCCAGAAAATCAAGGCAGTAAAAGGTGAGTCAAAATATATGTCCGTTCTATGCTTTCTATGATAGAGTCGAAATCGTACAATTGACTCAGCTTTTGAGATATCTTGTTATTAGTTTATTTCCGCGACCTACATCTTTCTCTTAAAACAGACACAAACTCTAACATGAAAAAACAAAATGGAGAACTGTGGGGATTGCAAACACAAAAGGATGTCATTTATTGCTGACTACTTAACGGGTTATTCTGATGGATCAGACGATTCGAAACAACTGATTTCATATAACTTTACCGAGACATTATGACTGACCTATATCTAGGCTTTTCAGACACGTTGAGGCAGGATAGTTAGTTAACAGGGAGTATCCACTTCACTTATTAATGCGCTTAGGCAAACTGTCAGTTTAATACAAGACAGAGCACATATCACCTGGTCAGACACTGCACCAAAGTGTAAAGGCAGCAGTTCGCCTTTAGGTCAGGAGTAAATGTATATGCAATTGTTGTATATACTTGTGGGGCATCTTATGGTCACGCGATTCACCATCCTCACCAGGGAAATATCCGTTAGATGTTAAGCAGAGTTGCGTCCCCAGTTGTACCAGGATCTGTTTATCGTGGTTTGGAATTTTATCATTCATTTATGATCCTGGATTTGCCAGCATCAAATTCGTACTCGTGGATTTCACAAAGCTTATAAACGTCACTTACAGACGTTCCCGTAAATAGAAGAAGTGGCAACTGACTTCCTTATGATTGCTATTTCTGTTACATTGTGTCACGTTGGCTGGATAAGTTCATTAACAGCAAGATATATTTGGAGACTTGAGACACCGCAATTTATTTAAGAGGTGCGACTCCCATTTAAATATATGATATGTTTAGTTGCTACTGAGACTCAACACATGCTCATACATTGTCACACATTCTTAGGCATGTATATTTCATCATATTTTGTTTAAATCAAAATGATCATAGTGTGATTTTGTTATTTCTCAAAGGTTATATATCAAGATATATTTACGAGAATATATTTGAATATCAAAGCTGACATAAAATTTCGTCAAGTGGCTGTTTTTGGTGACATTTTAAACTACATTGTTACCATGACGTCACAATCAAATGACATCAATAATGGCCCTGCTGCTGAAGTTGTTAGCAGTACCTTTTACACTAAGACACTGCTTATTACCCCCTACAAACTGTAAAAGCTGGAAGAATGATGTTGGATGATAAATAAAATCTCACCCTCGTGTCTTTTGATACCAAATATATCAACACTCGTTGATAAAAGTGGTTGTTTTTAGTGACATTTTAAACTGCAGATCCAAGTGACTTACAGCGTCGCGGACTATTTCTAACTTTTCAGTTCAGGAAACCAAAGGGCATGAATCATTAGTTGTTCCGTTTCATTTTCAGACAATGAAAGAGCTCCAATTATACTGGTTGGAAATAAAACAGACATGAGTTCTGAAAGATCGGTGACGTACGAGGAAGGGTATCAGTTCCTTCTCTCCTGGAAGACATGCTTCTTTATTGAAACCAGTGCAAGATTGGGCGACCATATAGAACGGATGCTGCATCTCCTCATTGTGAGAGGGGACCCCAGTCAGGATAATTATGATATGAGAAATCGTCCTTCTTTTTTAGATCAGGAGAATTATGTACATGACCGGAGTGTATCAACAGTGAGCAATTCTGACCATAATTTACAAAATTTGCGTTTCACTAGAAAGAGAAAGAAAACGAGTGAGTGAGTGAGTATGGTTTTACGCCGCTTTTAGCAATATTCCAGCAATATCACGGCGGGGGACACCAGAAATGGGCTTCACACATTGTACCCATGTCGGGAATCGAACCCGGGCCTTCGGCGTGGCGAGCGAACGCTTTAACCACTAGGCTACCCGACCGCCCAGAAAGAAAACGAAGAGGCGATGCTTTGTCATGTGATCTACGCAATGTATCTTGCCTAGAGCCTAGACTCATACTGACAGCCTACATCAATCTATGATTTTAACTTAGTATACATTTACAAATCTTCACAATCACTTTTAATGATAGGCCATTTGACTAATGATGATTAACGCTTATAATCGCCACAGGTTCATTAACAACTTCTGCAAATGTGTAAAGATGCGCTCTCAAGGTGACAAACTTACTAAGGTCAGTTCTTAACTGAGCTTTCTCATCTAATAATGCTCTTATTTGATTATATTTACTGTGATCAAACTGCAAAAGATGTCACCGTGAGCATACATACGCTCATGTCACTCCTCTCCATTTGGGGAATTACTTCATTTCGCGATATAGTTGGTTGGTGTATGGTTGTCAGTATAAACAAGACGTCACGCGTACTAAATAGAATTGTGTATAGACCTCGATTTTTCGAAGTATAGAATAGTGATATAAAAAAGTATATGAACTGACTTTCACTTTGTGGGAGTTCATTCGTAGAGTGATAGCCAAACATTGTATGAGCGTCGTTGTAAGATCTGACGTCTATATAGTTCAAGCTATTTAATTTGTTGGTTTATTGTATGTTTTTCCCGTGGCATTTGAATAGCTAATCAAGCTAACTTTTAAGCGTTAAACTTTCATTAAACTGAATATATAGGCCGCGCCTACCAACGGACTACTATTTCCTGATTGGCTAATCATAGAGTGGGCGGTGCTTGTGTTTCATTATTGCACTGGACAATGTCACTGACTTCGTATCATTGTCTACAGCTTTTCTGTGTTACTCATTAAATAAACAGTATATATGTGAAGTTATTATTGTTGACTTATTTATATATAAGAATAAGGTGTTTGCACCTACATACATGTTGTTATTAACTAAACACTAATGTGCCCACCTTGCGTAAATCCGCGTAGAAATTCGCAAAGTGTGCTCATCGGTTCCTACGTTTGTAACTCCATAAGCAGAAAACCTATCCAGGTAAAGTGGCTGCATGGCAACCCCACACCCACCCAGCCCAAAAGAACATCTCGGCCAACACCATGCTGCAATATACGTGCTGAGGAGTCTGATTGTTCTCGCCAGGAAGTATTTTACAGCTGCTTCTTGTACTTGTGATGATGACACAGCAGGATGTTGCTAAAGACAGTCAACCATCATTTTGGCACCCGGTTTTTCACAATTATTTCCCAAAAAACTCACTATCACGTGACAAAGTTTGGTTATTGTCGAATAATAATCATTTACCTAACTAAAAATACCAACACCTATCAGGTAGTTTAAATCATATTTCATTTTAAAACTCATTTTATTTATTTACCTGTCTTTGAGACAATCCCTCATCATCGGAGTACAAAATGGCGAGTGAGTGAGTGAGTGAGTGAGTGAGTGAGTGAGTGGGTGAGTGAGGTTTTACGCCGCTTTTAGCACTATTCCAGCAATATCACGGCGGGGGACACCAGAAAATGGGCTTCACACATTGTACCCATGTGGGGAATCGAACCCGGGTCTTCGGCGCGAAGAGCGCCCCAAAGGGTACATATTCCTAGTTAGGTCAATGATAATTTTTGATAAAATAAGATAGCTCCGCGATAAATCGCAAAGAACAATGAAGAACGAAGCGTGGTTTATTTAACGATAAAACATTGCTCTATCATGACGTCTTTCTGGAGATTTGAAAATGCGCTGGCAACTTGATCAATCGTAATTTTAACGACGTTGTTTTTGAGAGTGGAGTGTCTTGTGAGTTGATCCCCATAGATGTAGCAGGGCAACGAAGATAAACGCGATGGCCAGACGATCGCATCCAAAACCGGGAGAGATATGACAATTGTTATTGGGAGAACAGGTAATCGAGGTGATGAATGTGAGAAAATTCAGGAAATAACCACCTGTGCATAAAATGGACTTCGGATTCCATTGCGGGAGTATTCATTATTTAAATGGGGTTAATATTATTAAAGCTTGTACATTTTATCAAAATCCTTAGAGATATCTTAATGTTGACATCACATATAAGAAATAAACGACCAGTTGGAGTTGGTTTTCGTACAATAAAACAATGCAGGGAGAATACACCATGTGGGGCGCGTAAATAACAAACTGTCGTCACGTGAATGTGTGTTTTATGGAAAACGATTGTAAAAAAATACCAAAATGATGGTTGACGGACTATTAATGACAATGTAGTTAAATGCCAATTTTTCAGTAGCACACATAATGAGGAGCCAAACAGGTAGGACAAATTATCTCATTCCAGCATTTTCAGCAGCAGACTTGTGAATTGAATTGGAGAAAGCGATATCTCCCTTGGGAGTCAGTTTTGGATGATAGACAGACATATACGCACATGTGTAACCAAGAAGATAAAACAAACATTATTCAGTTAGTCAATGTCTACATTATCATGTATACCATTATGACTGCGTCGACTTAATACCCCTTGTTCCTTGAAAACAATGACAAATGTTTAAGGAAGTCATTGTTATGAAAACAAATGACTAGTTTTATTTTCAAAATATGTTTGTTTTCTACTTAAATTTTACAGAAATATTTAAACTGAAATGGGTCATATTGGCATCCTGATTCTGAAGGCAACACATGCAAATTACAATTTGTTTTATCTTATTGGTAACACATATGCGTATATGTCTGTTTATCATCCAAAAGTTAACAGTGAGTATCCATCCGACTTATCAATGCGCTTAGGTAGATTGTCAGTTTAATACAAGACAGAGCACATATCACCTGGTCAGACACTGCACCAAAGTGTAAAGGCAGCAGTTCGCCTTTAGGTCAGGAGTAAATGTATATGCAATTGTTGTATATACTTGTGGGGCATCTTATGGTCATGCGATTCACCATCCTCACCAGGGACATATCCGTTAGATGTTAAGCAGAGTTGCGTCCCCAGTTGTACCAGGATCCGCTTATCGTGGTTTGGAATTTTATTATTCAATTATGATTCTGGATTTGCCAGCATCAAATTCGTACTCGTGGATTTCACAAAGCTTATAAACGTCACTTACAGACGTTCCCGTAAATAGAAGAAGTGGCAACTGACTTCCTTATGATTGCTATTTCTGTTACATTGTGTCACGTTGGCTGGATAAGTTCATTAACAGCAAGATATATTTTGAGACTTGAGACACCGCAATTTATTTAAGAGGTGCGACTCCCATTTCAATATATGATATGTTTAGTTGCTACTGAGACTCAACACATGCTCATACATTGTCACACATTCTTAGGCATGTATATTTCATCATATTTTGTTTAAATCATAATGATCATAGTGTGATTTTGTTATTTCTCAAAGGTTATATATCAAGATATATTTACGAGAATATATTTGAATATCAAAGCTGACATAAAATTTCGTCAAGTGGCTGTTTTTGGTGACATTTTAAACTACATTGTTACCATGACGTCACAATCAAATGACATCAATAATGGCCCTGCTACTGAAATTGTTAGCGTACTATTTACACTAAAGACACTGCTTATTACCCCCTACAAACTGTAAAACCTGGAAGAATGATGTTGGATGATAAATAAAATCTCACCCTCGTGTCTTTTGATACCAAATATATCAACACTCGTTGATAAAAGTGGTTGTTTTAAGTGTCATTTTAAACTGCAGATCCAAGTGACTTACAGCGTAGCGGACTATTTCTAACTTTTCAGTTCAGGAAACCAAAGGGCATGAATCATTGTGGTTCCGTTTCATTTTCAGACAATGAAAGAGCTCCAATTATACTGGTTGGAAATAAAACAGACATGAGTTCTGAAAGATCGGTGACGTACGAGGAAGGGTATCAGTTCCTTCTCTCCTGGAAGACATGCTTCTTTATTGAAACCAGTGCAAGATTGGGCGACCATATAGAACGGATGCTGCACCTCCTCATTGTGAGAGGGGACCCCAGTCAGGATAATTATGATATGAGAAATCGTCCTTCTTTTTTAGATCAGGAGAATTATGTACATGACCGGAGTGTGTCAATAGTGAGCAATTCTGACCATAATTTACAAAATTTGCGTTTCACTAGAAAGAGAAAGAAAACGAAGAGGCGATGCTCTGTCATGTGATCTACGCGATGTCCTATCTTGCCTGCGAATGATTTAAAACAACATTAAACGAATCTACTGCAAACTACAATTAAGTATGCAATAAATGGTATGTTTTAATGTAACGTTTTAACGATATACGGCTTTTCCATTGGACGAGAGGTCGGTCACATGACTGCGAAACTAAAGTTCGTAACTGTATGAACGACAGATTTGGACGTTTTTCACGAGACTGTATTCTTGAAATGACGTAAACACTGACGGACCACTTTCACATTCTTGGAGAAACCCCTGGAAATTCTCCAGTACGAATAAATACAAAATTCTTGTTTCTGATCATTTAGAACCTTTAATCTTGAACTTAGCGTTTAAGCATACATTGGGATAGGTCAGTGAGTTTGATTGCATGCCCGATAAGTTATATCCTAGTGAATGAAACGAAGAAACGAACAATGTCATTCAAACTATCATAGTATCGACTCGATCCGATCCTAGACTCATACTGACAGCCTACATCAATCTATGATTTTAACTAAGTATACATTTACAAATCTTTACGATCACTTTATATGATAGGCCATTTGAGTAATGATGATTAACGCTTATAATCGCCACAGGTTCATTAACAACTTCTGTAAATGTGTTACGAGTCGCTCTCAAGGTGACAAACTTACTAAGGTCAGTTCTTAACTGAGCTTTCTCATCTAATAATGCTCTTATTTGAATATATTTGCTGTGATCAAACTACAAAAGATGTCATCGTGAGCATACATACGCTCATGTCACTCCTCTCCTTTTGGGGAATTACTTCATTTCGCGATATAGTTGGTTGGTGTATGGTTGTCAGTATAAACCCGACGTCACACGTACTAAATATAATTGTGTATAGATCTCGATTTTTCTAAGTATAAAATAGTGATATAAAAAAGTATATGAACTGACTTTCACTTTGTGGTAGTTCATTCGTAGAGTGATAGCTAAACATTGTAAAAACGTCACTTACAGACGTTCCTGAAGAAGAGGCAACTGACTTATGATTTTTGTTTCTGTTACATTGTGTTAGGTTGGCTGAATAAGTTAATTGACAGCAAGATATATTTTAAGTTAACTTGACGGAAGGTGAAGTGAGCTTGAGACTTGCCATTCTGTCCGCATGAAACCTCACATGCTTGTTTTCACCATGACGACACGGCAATTTATTTAAGAGGTGCGGCTCCCATTTAAATATATGATATGTTTAGTTGCTACTGACACTCAACACATGCTCATACATTGTCACACATTCTAAAGCATGTATATTTTATCATATTTTGTTTAAATCATAATGATCATAGTGTGATTTTGTTATTTCTCAAAGGTTATATATCAAGATATATTTACTAAATTATATTTGAATATCAAAGCTGACATAAAATTTCGTCAAGTGGTTGTTTTTGGTGACATTTTAAACTACATTGTTACCATGACGTCACAATCAAATGACATCATTAATGGCCCTACTGCTGTTAGCAGTACTTTTTACACTAAAGACACTGCTTATTACCCCCTACAAACTGAAAAAGCTGGAAGAATGATGTTGGGTGATAAATAAAATCTCACACTCGTGTCTTTTGATATCAAATATATCAACACTCTATGATAAAAGTGGAAAAACACCTCGGCAAGTTTTTATCCACTTTTATCAACTCGTGTTAATATATTTGATATCAGAAGACACTCGGACGAGATTCTCTATAGATAGGTATGCCGCAAAACTTCTGTGTGCGGTCATGATCCACTGGATCAAAGTTGTGTTCGTTAGTTGGTCAAGGATTCGCTTATTGTCCCATATCCAATTATAACTCCTCTCCTTAAAAGCCGACACGCCCTGTTGTAACTGAAATACGAGGGTTGGCTTAAGGGTTCTGAGCCTAACTGTGGTGGACTGTTGATGTAGTTTGTGGCTAATTATTTTTCAACATGATCCACACATTTCTGCTAGCGATGCTGGAGTGTCTGGAAGCCACTGGTGTCATCATGATGTGCACCTTGCTTGCCAGACAGTTCTTTCTTCAAGTTTGGGAAGAGGTGGAAATCTCACGATGCTAAATCTTGTATATACGGAAGACCTTCAATGAGTTCAAAGCAACAGTGATACAATGCTCCAACTATTGGTATCGCGAGCATTTAACAACAGAAAATACCAAGAAAAATGGTATACAAATAACATATGCATTACAAACTTTTCTAGGTTTACAATTTTCTGCACAGCAATTACAATGACAGTGGACAATTGAATGGCAGTACAAAATTCAATGATATTGGGGAGGAAGACAATTGCATAAAAATATCTTTCACGTTGGTATACATGTGCATGTAGGCAGAGTGTAATTAAAAGTCACAAAACCCTTTCCATATTCAATAGAAAGAGTCGATTGTACGATTCCGACTATATTAAGTATAATGTTATGTGGGTTAACTTGAATCACAGGCTACTCTTGTATCTATAGAAAATAGATTCACTGACTGGGATCATTCTAGTTTAATCCTCCTCATTGGAACACGCGGCATTTTGTACAAGGAGATAACTCTACGTGGCATACAGATCTCAATATAGTGAAGTACTCATACAATCTGGCAGATTTGCCACAAATTCGACATATCCCTTCTCAAAAAATGAACGTTAGACGTTACAGTTCTACACATAGAAAAGCTCCATTAAATGTTCGTCAACATAAATACACACTGCAGTGAAATAAAACAGTAAGCACATTTGCTTGAAATCCACACTTTCTGGATTGACAATAAAATCAATGGAAATTTAACCATTCACTCACATGAACTCAGCCACGTTAACCAAAACAATTTAACTGAATAAATGTCAAATGTTTATAGGTCTAGCATGACCTCAGGTTTCACAGATCGACCACTCCTGGTGATGTATGTTTAGTTCTGTGATGGACTTGAAATCACACTCGGACTTGCTGTCTTGATTGGTGTGCTGGTTACATTCTGATCACAGCTCAGTTTGATTGACAGCAGGTGTGAGTTTGTCACTGGTTGATAACAAGTGTCGACGATTACGACGATATTGAGCACCATCGTTGGTCTGAACGATGCATGACCTATCCTGGTCATGTTGGCTTTTGCTGATCACTGTGGCTGGTTTCCACAGGGTTTCTGTTGGAAGTCGAACTCGCACTGGCTCGTTGATATTGAGTTTTGAGATTTGTTTCGCGGACTTGTCATAGTTCTGTTTCTGTTGAAGTTTTGATTGAGCAATCTGTTTCTGTACGATTTCAGGATCAACAGTTTTAGGTTTCATTTGTTCATACGTCACAAGAAGTGTTGAACGAAGATGACGTCCCATTAACATGTGGGAAGGCGAGCATGTCCGATGGGAGTGTTGTACTCCAACAAGCTGAGTCTTGGATCTCTGTTTTCAGCTGGTACTTCGTCGAACAGACGTTTGGCTATCTGCACACATTTCTCAGCCAAACCATTTCTCTGCGGGTAGTGAGGACTAGACGTTGAATGTTTGAATCCCCAACACTTTGTGAAGTTGACAAAATTCCTCTGCCGTGTATTGAGAGCCATTATCTGATATCACTTCCTGAGGCACTCCATGTCTTGTTAATATGGATTTGAGCCTGTCGATCACTGTCACGCTCTTTGTACTGGCAAGCTTCTCCACTTCTAACCATTTACTGTAGTAGTTGACAACCACTAAGTAGCCTTTACCTTGAAACTGGAACAAATCAGTCGCCACAATTTGCTATGGATATGATGGAATCGGTCGTGGAACAAGTGGTTCTTTCTGGTTGGAAACACGTCTTTCCTGACATATGCGACATTTACCGACTTCAGCGTTAATGTCGGAATTCATTCCAGGCCAGAATAGTACAGATCTTGCTCTGCTCCTGCACTTATCGATACCCAGGTGGCTTGAAGGAATACACTGGAGCATTTTCACTTTCATCCTATTGGCGCCAATAAATACCACTTTCATCGTTAAGCTTCAGGGTGTTGAGTCATTGTTCGTGTTTGATGACATATTTATAATGAACAATGTTATTCCGGGACTTCTTTCGAGCGGACATTCACACAGTCAATAATAAGAGTAACGCGATTAGCTCTTTTGATCGTGAATAATAGCCGAGTTGTTGCATCAGCGAAAACACGGTGTGAACACATGGCGGACAAAAACTTACTTGTAACTCACACACTGTCTTACATGTATGAATAACATCCTTGCTTCTATTTAGAGCCTATGATCATTTCTGTACCTCACCCTGTCCATTTATCTGTCCGTCCATTCAGTTAGCATAGTAAATGCTTCTTTAACAAAACTTCTGAACATTTCAGCATCACCTTTGCGGAACATTCTTGATGCCTCTAGCTATATTAAGATAGAGTTTTCAGTTTTGAATATTGAAAATGGCCGGCACTGCAAAAAAGTGTTGCTGGTCAAGCAGTTTTTTTCGTTGACAATATCATACAGTTTTAATGTTTGAGGAGACAGGAGGATGTTTGTGATATCTTTTTCAAGTTCATATATATTTCATTTTAGATGTTCAGCGTATTAAATGAAAAGCATTCAGTCCTGGTATGATGGTATCCTTACATTTCATCTTCATATTCCCAGTTTATTTCAAGCCTAGTGGTTGAAGCGTTCGATTCATCACATCAGTACAATGTGTGAAGCCCATTGCTTGGTGTCACCCATCATGATATTGTTGGAATTTTGCTCATAAAGTGGCAAAACACCATACTCACTCTTACAAAAAAATGAAAGTCATTGGCTATGTGCTCTATAATTCTCTATATAATACAGGAGGATGTTTGTGATATCTTTCTCTATAACCTTATTCCGGTAACAAGAAGGTAAGGTAAAGGTGAATTTGAAAATAACATTCAAAATGGCGTACATTTGAGTGATTAGCGAAGAATGAGCATCATGGAAGAAACAACCGATCTTCCTCTTCATTATGTGATACTCAAGTTACACTGAAACAACGCAACAATAGCTGTGAATACTGAAACAACGCAACAATGGCAGTGAGCTCTAAAACAACGAAACAATGGTAGTGAACACTGAAACAACGCAACAATAGAAATGAACACTGAAACAACGAAACAATAGCAGTGAACACTGAATCAACGAAAGAATAGCAGTGAACACTGAAACAACAAAACAATAGCAGTGAACACTGAAACAAGGAAACAATAGCAGTGAACACTGAAACAACGAAACAATAGCAGTGAACACTGCAACAACGAAACAATAGCAGTGAACACTGAAATAACGAAAGAATAGCAGTGAACACTAAAATGACGAAACAATAGCAGTGAACACTGAAACAACGAAACAATAGTAGTGAACACTGAAACAACGAAACAATAGTTGTGAACATTGAAACAACGAAACAATAGTAGTGAAGACTGAAACAACAACCAATAGTAGTGAACACTAAAACAACGCAACGATAGCAATGAACACTGAAACAACGCAACAATAGCAATGAACACTGAAACAACGAAACAATAGTAGTGAAGACTGAAACAACGAAACAATGGTAGGGAATACTGAAACAAGGTAACAATAGCAGTGAATACTGAGGCAAGGAAACAATAGCAGTGAACACTGAAACAAGGAAACAATAGTAGTGAAGACTGAAACAACGAAACAATGGTAGGGAATACTGAAACAAGGAAACAATAGCAGTGAATACTGAGGCAAGGAAACAATAGCAGTAAACACTGAAACAACGAAAGAATAGCAGTGAACACTGAAACAACGAAACAATTGTAGTGAACGCTGAAACAACAAGAGTAGTGAAGACTGAAACAATGTACCCTGTGTGAGCCTATGTACAGGCTTACACACATAGTATATCACACCAGTTAGCCCTCGAGATCGGTTGACAACTTACTGCAGCATGTAATATTCCCAGTACATCTTATATCACGTCCAACAAGTCCCATCTTTTAACGTCTTCTGTTATGACGCAGCCGGGGATCAAACCACCGACCTTCCGCTCTCCGGGCAGACACACTTTATAATAGACAATTTCACACAGACGAGAACCAGAGAATAAAACAAGTCGATGAAGCATTGAATGCATGTGCAAAAAAAACCTGATGCGAACTATCTGCCCAGATTAGAAAGCCTCAGGCAATATTCTTAGGTCCAACTGGGTAACTATCACAGAGGAGATGTGTCTGTTGTTGCTTGAGTTGTGATAAGAAGTTTAAGATCAAGACGCTAAAAAATGAATCATTAATGCGTCTCTACCTGGTGCGACGTAGCCTGCGGTCATCGATGTTGTTGATACTGGCATTGGACAATGGGGGAATGCTCAGCTTGGTGAAACCAAGGAGATATGGGTTATTGTCAGATAGTCAATCAGTTCATTGATTATGAGACCAAAAGCTTACTTCACCTGATTTGTGAAACCGTAGATACTACACATTCTGTAACTCCGTACTACTCATATGCTAGTAAAGTGTTTCACAGTATGTTAATGGAAGGATGGAAAAATTCACGTTTTGCTTCCAGTAATAATTGTATGTATTTCTTAGAAATAAAAAACACATAACTGAATTCGGAAATTAGTTGTAAATGCTGAATGATAACACGATTCCAAGTCAATACATGCTGCATGAGGCTTGACTGTCCAGGACACCAACAAGGCTTATAGCTATAGATGTCACAGATGCATCCTAGGTTCATCTGCATCCGCAGTTCGTTTATAATGATAGTACAGCACCATAGACAAAGGTTCAAACACTGACATGAAGCAATCAATCCAAATGTGTAATTGAAGTAAGAGAAGAGCAGAATCAATCAGGCTATGAAAGGGGAAGTAGCAAGTGTAGGTGGCCTGGCTATTGCCACAGCTAGCATGGACTATATATATAGCACACAGTAGGCGGCGTGAGCAGGCTGTGTTGTTGGTTGTCTTACATGAGTCAGAGGCTGCTCCATGCACACATGTATGCTGCTGTTTGCGAAGGGAACATTTGATTTGAAACATGAATATGTCTCCACTGACCTATTAATATTTTGTTTATTAGTTTTTTACAGCACTTTAAAGCAACGAATATATGGACTCATTATTTTTTTTATTTTTAAGAGATGTGTGTGCGGAGGGTGTTTAATGCTGCTTTCATAATTATTCGGTGACATCAGGGCCTCAGGTGACAAGTAGGAGGGGAATAATTGATCAATTGGAGTTACGCATGTTCATGGGCATGGCAGTGAGCACGTTTTATTCGTTTATGTTTCAATAAACCGAAAGCAATTTAGACCACGCTTCGTGGAAAAAGATGATGTGCACCGAGTGTTATGTTCATACGTCCTTATAAACCTCTAATGGCGTCCTCTATTGTTTTACGGGGCCTTCATTTGGCAGTAAAACCTCTCAGCAGAGACTCCCCCCATAACATCCTTTTGTCACAGGGGTATTCTATAACCTACGTCTGTCTCGTGGATATTCTCCAGAAAGTCCCCCTGTTCCGGGGATATTCTATAGAACGTCTCTCTGTCTCAGGGATATTCTGTACAAAGTCCCTCTGTCTCAGGAATATTCTACAGAAAACCCCTCTGCCGCATGGATATTCTATATAGAAAGTCTCTCTGTCTCAGGAATATTCTATAGAAAGTCTCTCTGTCTCAGGGATATTCTGTGAAAAGTCCCTCTGTCTCATGGATATTCTGCAGAAAGTCTTTCTGTCTCATGGATAGCCTGTAGAAAGTCGCTCTGTCTCAGGGATATTCTACAGAAAGTCCCTCTGTCGCAGGGATATTCTGTAGAAAGTCTTTCTGTCTCATGGATAGCCTGTAGAAAGTTGCTCTGTCTCAGGGATATTCTATGGAAAGCCTCTGTCTCTGGGCTATTCTATAGAAAGTCCCTCTATCTCAGGGATATTTTGCAGAAAGTCCCTCTGTCTCAGGGGTATCCTGTACAAAGTCTCTGTGTCTCAGGGGTCTCAGGGGTCTCAGGGGTATCCTGTACAAAGTCTCTGTGTCTATAGAAAGTCCCTCCGTCTCAGGGATTTTCTATAGAATGTCTTTATGTCTCAGAGTTATTCTATAGAAAGTCCCTCTGCCCCAGGGATATTCTATAGAAAGTCCCTCTGTCTCAGGGATATTGTGTAGAAAGTCCTACTGTCCCAGGGATATTCTACAGAAAGTCTTTCTGTCTCAGGTATATTCTGTAGAAAGCTCCTCTGTTCCAGGGATATTCTATAAAAAGTCCATCTGTCCCAGGGATATTCTATAGAAAACCCCTCTATTTCAGGTATATTCTGTAGAAAGTCTTTCTGTCTCAGGGATGTTCTATAGAATGTCCCTCTGTCCTAGGGATATTCTACAGAAAATCTCTCTGTCCCAGGAATAAACTGTTGAAAGTCTCTCTGTATATGTCCCACGGATATTCTGTGCAAACCCCCTCTATTTCAGGTATATTCTGTAAAAGTCTCTCTGTCTCAGGGATATTCTGTAGAAAGTCTCTGGCTCAGGGACATTCTGTAGAAAGTTACTGTCCCAGTGATGTTCGACTCAGTGTGTTTACATTCTCAACCAAACACCCGGGGGATGTTTTATCTGACTTATTAACTGAATGATAAATCTGAAATTACGTTCAATTCTAAATTGAAATGAAGTGGATAAACGTCAGTACCTTGGTAATGTGGAATGCCTTTCATATCATAGCATCTCCACGAGACCAATGACAATCAGTTCTCGCTTGGAATAAAAGCATGATCACCATTAAAGGCTGAGCAGTTCTGTTTGATGTAGTTGACCAGGAAGAGGACAAATTAACTTTGAATATCACTCCATCCAGATTGAAAACACGTGCTCATGTGTTTACATTGTTTGTAGACAATACTCCTTTGATTTTCACGTGCAAGCGGTACACAACGTTCACTACAGTAGTAACATTACAGCACCACTCTTGTGCAGCTTGTGCATCAACTAGTAATGGATGCTAGTGGTTGCTTCAGAGATCATCAGGGCAGATAATGAAAAAACTATCGAGTATTATGCCGGTACTATCAACATTTGTGTTACCGTAATTAGTTTGGTAATCCACGAGAAAGCGACTCCATACGTGTGTTTACAAGTTAGGCAAATACCATTGGACGTGACCTATGCAAGCTCTTAAGAACTTGACTTCCTTGGGTGATATAAATATCCATTATCGATTTGTGGTTGTGATTCGACACTAAACAGAAAAGGCTCACTGTGACATGGTAGGAGATATTTGCTCTAATTGGACACGTTTGCTACACCAAAATTTCAACAGCACGGATAACAAGTTTGCTATAGCTTTCAACAACATATAAGCCCCGCCAAAACCACCACAAGGAGTAATATGGAGGTGTTATGTTTCAGAGCTGATTATTTGTTAACTTGAAAAACAAACAATATGCTTGTGTGAAAAAAATATTATTCTGGTTGTCACTCATTGGATAATGAATAAACACTCGAAACTACCTTCTCTGACAAATTATCAACTTACCCAGTCGTTTTACACACTAATCGACTATGGACAAAACGATGTTCTTAATGTATATACACTACGGTATAGATGGAAACCTAATCCATTTTACTCCTAAGCAATTTATGCATGTGCAGAGAATAGCCATCACCATCGAATAAACCATTTCCTGTTTGCTTAAATTTTAGCCACTATCAAATAACGGTGTATACCATTTTTGCACGGCCGTTTATTTCTCACAGTTATTCCTCTAACATTGTTTCGTAATGTTTCACGCTGATATAACTTATGAAGCAATATGCATCCTTTATCTACGTTTAACTCCAACCATGCATCCGCCTTACCCCTTTCCTCGACCACAGGGAACCCGTGGAAAAATAAGTGACTAGATCAAAAGTATCTTTGCTCCTCGGAATTTGAGCTTTTCGCCACATGCGAGCTGTCGCGTACATGCACAGACATATCGTTAGTCTCCATGTCAAATTCATTCAGTGTCAGTCAGTCATGTTGTAAACGAATGCCCATGATATGATACACACGTCTATAATCACCTATCGCATACAGCGTCCGCCCGGAGAGCGGAAGGTCCGGGGTTCGAACCCCGGCCGCGTCATACCAAAAGACGTTAAAAGATGGTACTTGTTGTTACCCTGTCTGGCGCTCGGCATTAAGGGGCTAAAACAAGGACTGGTCGGCTCGGAGTTAGTATACTGTGTCTGAGTGGGGTATTCATGCTAAACTGCGGCATTGTATCTGAGTGGGCTAGCACTATAAATCGGCATCAGTCCGGACTAGTACAAGCAGCCACAAACACACACACACACACACACACATGCATGCACGTCGCTATATAAGTGCAATAATCTTGGATGCGACGTTAAACCCAATTTCACCTCACCTCACCTATCGCATACAAAGTCCCCGGGTGAGAAACAACGAGTCCTGCGCAAGAGCGAATGCGTTGTGCCGCTATGGAATACTGTATGTTGAGGATTGTCCTATGCCATTTCAGTGTCCGTGATACCCTGTCCTCTGTAGAGGTCACATTCCTCGTCACTGTATGGTACTCCCAGCAATCTAGTGTACATAAGTGCTCTTTAATATTATCATTCGTGTTATATACGAATATGACTAAGACAAAGAGCTTGAGTAAGCTGCACGGATCAGGCGAACAGAGTCTTTAGTCTCTCCTCTGTATATCTCCCAACATTTGTCGGTCTTCTGCAGCTGTATATCTCCCAACATTTGTCTGTCTTCTGCAGCTGTATATCTCCCAACATTTGTCTGTCTTCTGCAGCTGTATATCTTCCAACATCTGTCGGTCTTCTGCAGCTGTATATCTTCCAACATTTGTCGGTCTTCTGCAGCTGTATATCTCCCAACATTTGTCGGTCTTCTGCAGCTGTATATCTCCCAACATTTGTCGGTCTTCTGCAGCTGTATATCTCCCAACATTTGTCGGTCTTCTGCAGCTGTATATCTCCCAACATTTGTCGGTCTTCTGCAGCTGTATATCTCCCAACATCTGTCGGTCTTCTGCAGCTGTATATCTCCCAACATTTGTCGGTCTTCTGCAGCTGTATATCTTCCAACATTTGTCGGTCTTCTGCAGCTGTATATCTTCCAACATTTGTCGGTCTTCTGCAGCTGTATATCTCCCAACATTTGTCGGTCTTCTGCAGCTGTATATCTCCCAACATTTGTCGGTCTTCTGCAGCTGTATATCTCCCAACATTTGTCGGTCTTCTGCAGCTGTATATCTCCCAACATCTGTCGGTCTTCTGCAGCTGTATATCTCCCAACATTTGTCGGTCTTCTGCAGCTGTATATCTTCCAACATCTGTCGGTCTTCTGCAGCTGTATATCTTCCAACATTTGTCGGTCTTCTGCAGCTGTATATCTCCCAACATTTGTCGGTCTTCTGCAGCTGTATATCTCCCAACATTTGTCGGTCTTCTGCAGCTGTATATCTCCCAACATTTGTCGGTCTTCTGCAGCTGTATATCTCCCAACATCTGTCGGTCTTCTGCAGCTGTATATCTCCCAACATTTGTCGGTCTTCTGCAGCTGTATATCTTCCAACATTTGTCGGTCTTCTGCAGCTGTATATCTTCCAACATTTGTCGGTCTTCTGCAGCTGGGTTCTTTTCATTGACAGGAATAGAGTTCATCAGTTTGCCAAATCGCATCTTTGATTGCGCTATTATATTGTTATGCTAAGGTTTCGGCTATCTATTGAAAACAACAGTCAGTTCCAAACGTATCAGCTTTTTTATCAGAATTCTTTCAACGATTGAAACTATCATACATTCAGGATTGACATGGGACGTTAACTCGTAGCACAAAAGCATATGGTTACTCATTGTACAACGCAGTGTAGTAATGCTCCAGCTTGGAACGTGCTTACTTACTTCAGGTCGCGTAATGTTTCCGGAAAAGGACACACTTAACAGTTGTTGTACAACAATGTTCTTCAAGCAACTGGCACTGTATTGTAGCTTCGTTGCCTGACGTCATGACTTCAGAATGACTTCAGTGGAATGTCGCTGTGCGTTAGAAATTACAGAAAATACGTACATGCCTACATTTTTAGACATTTGCTCAAAATAAACATATAATTCAGATGGTGTTTTTTCCATTGATGTAAGTATCATCCAAATGCCATCTAATGTTAATCAAAGTTAAATTCTACGAAAGATAATACGGTGCTTAATGCCCACACATTGCATTGGGTATACTATTAATATTCCTTGGGACAATCAACTTCCAAAATATACTGCATTCTATTTGGTAAAGTATAAGCTTCCGTATTCGCAATGGAATTACATTCTTTCCATTGAGACAAACATCATCCATATCAACAACTGTCATCCCCACCCCCGCCCCCTCTACCCCAAGATACAAAAATACAAACACACTTGCCGACCCACAGGCATCTCTTGGCCTCTCTCACAACCAATTACAGGACTCAAAAACACCACCCTTACCCTCACCCCCTACATACTTTCCGGTACCAGCCCCCTGCTGGTTATTACTATTCCAGGTTTATACACCACGAGGATTTGGTCAATGCGAGGCTGCTCGTGTCTGCAGTAGACCCCTATCTTATTACTGAACAGAAGTCTAAGTAGATCTCCCGTGAACATTTCTTCTCTGAAGTGACCAACATCACTGTGTTGTTGTGCTTCGCTGTCAGAACCGTGATCATGCACATGTCAAGAGCATGGAGGATAAAAGAGAGCAATTACAAGCATTGCCGAAGCCCAGCCACAGATCGCATAATTGAAGTAAAAAATAAAAAAGCACAAGTGACGTCATGAACAAACAGCTGCATTAAAAACGCACCACAGGCAAAAAGTGAAATGACGTAAAGCCAAATGATATGTTGTGTCAGATTTCCTACAATCTCACTCGGATAACTTAGCTAAACATTAGTAATGACAAATATCATTGGAAAGTAGACAATTTTATTGTATCGTAAAGGAAACAAAAAGGGGTCAAACGTCAACGTCAATATTGGGCGACCGCCTCTGGTTGCAATACATGCCACACAACGCCTCCTCATGGACAAGATCAGACTCTGGATAAAAACCTGTGGTATCTTAAGCCACGTTGCAGGTCAAGTCGAGTTCTCTTATGATGCCGATTTGAGTAGTCCCACACGTGTTCGATGGACGATAGATCGGGAAATAATGCAGGCCGTGGCATAACAGGTACGTTGCTGTGTACCGTGAAGTCCACAGAAGCATGTGTTGGGTGTGCTCTGGCGTTGTCCTGTTGGAGTGCAGGCATACTGACCGAAAAAGGGAAAGATGTCTCATAATGGCCCTCTCTGTCTGTCGGATTTCTTTGTCTGTTGTCACACGTTGTTGTCCTGGAAGTGGTCGGACTCTGGTTCGTCCCGCCTGTCGTGTTTTGAGAATGGTCCTTGGTGCGTTTTGGTGACGACTCTTGAAGGACGTCTACTCTTAAAACCTTTCATCGTGTCTTCAACTCCAAACCATGACGGATTTCTATGTTCTTTTAGAGTATTGCGATATGTTAATTAATTCATGTTTGTGAGTTTTCAAATTGGGTCAGTATTCATAGCTCCGACACAGGAAGCAATGGGTTGATTATCTCTCGTTTTACGTAAAATCTATATTACTCGAGTGTAAATGTCAAATAGCATCAATCGACATTTATATAAAACCTCCTCTTATGTTCAAAGGTGTCACTTTAGAGTTTGAGTTTAGAACATAATTAGTTTTATTATTGACTTTCTCCTAGTCATTACAAGGTGCTGTATGCATGCACTACTCGGTTAAAATATGGCACAAGACTGTGTGGGAGAGTAAAGCTTGGGCTAGTGGAACTTCTAAAGCTTTAAATCCTGGGATTGGGGACGGAATACATCAATTACAATCTTTCTTTTTTTAAATGAGGTCTCTCTGTGATAATGTGTTCTGTGAGTGTTACACTGTCGCCACTTGGAAATCACTGGATTATATGACTCGTTGCCTGGAAACTGTGGATGGGGCTGTAGTAACAGCAGATCGTAGTTGTAATTGTTTGGTACGTGGCACCAGCAGAAGTACGATCAGAACCATGACGCACCAACTGCATCAACTGGTCATGGTTGACACTACTAACTTCAGTTACACCAGAGATGGTCAGATAAAGTGAGAGGATCTGTTTCGGCAGTAGATTAGGCAGTAATCTTAGGTCACATTACTGACTCCGTAGCAGATATCTCGGCAGTAGATTAAGAAGTAATCGTAGGTCACATTACTTACTTAAGTAGCAGCTATTCGGCAGTCGATTAAGAAGTAATCGTAGGTCACATTACTGACTCAAGGAGCAGCTGTCTCGGCAGTAGATTAAGAAGTAATCGTAGGTCACATTACTGACTCAAGTAGCAGCTATCTTGGCAGTAGGTTAAGCAGTAATCCTAGGTCACATAACTGACTCACATAGCAGTTATCTCGGCAGTAGATTAAGCAGTAATCTTAGGTCACATAACTTACTCACATAGCAGCTATCTCGGCAGTAGATTATGAAGTAATCTTAGGTCACATTACTGACTCAAGGAGCAGCTGTCTCGGCAGTAGATTAAGAAGTAATCGTAGGTCACATTACTAACTCAGGTTGCAGCTATCTCGGCAGTAGATTAAGATGTAATCTTAGGTCACATTACTGACTCAAGGAGCAGCTATCTCGGCAGTCGATTAAGAAGTAATCGTAGGTCACATTACTTACTCACATAGCAGCTATCTCGGCAGTAGATTAAGCAGTAATCGTAGGTCACATTACTTACTCAAGTAGCAGCTATCTCGGCAGTCGATTAAGCAGTCATCGTAGGTCACATTATTTATTAAGTAGCAGCTATCTCGGCAGTAGATTAAGATGTAATCGTAGGTAACGTGACGTACTCAAGTAGGAACTTTTTCGGAAGTAGATTAAGAAGTAATCGTAGGTCACATTACTTACTTAAGTAGCAGCAATCTCGGCAGTCGATTAAGAAGTAATCGTAGGTCACATTACTAACTCAGGTTGCAGCTATCTCGGCAGTAGAGTAAGACGTAATATTAGGTCACATTATTGACTCAAGGAGCAGCTATCTCGGCAGTAGATTCAGAAGTAATCGTAGGTCACATTACTGCCTCAGGTTGCAGCCATCTCGGCAGTCGATTAAGAAGTAATCGTAGGTCACATTACTTACTTAAGTAGCAGCTATCTCGGCAGTCGATTAAGAAGTAATCGTAGGTCACATTACTAACTCAGGTTGCAGCTATCTCGGCAGTAGATTATGAAGTAATCTTAGGTCACATTACTGACTCAAGGAGCAGCTGTCTCGGCAGTAGATTAAGAAGTAATCGTAGGTCACATTACAACTCAGGTTGCAGCTATCTCGGCAGTAGATTAAGAAGTAATCGTAGGTACAAACTCAAATATCATATCAAATACCCGACCTCACCATCACACTAACATCTTCAGATTCATCAAAGGAGAAAAAGACGGGTGCACAGCAAGAGCGAGAATCCATTTTGCTAGGAGCAACTGATGAAGGAAAATAAAACCGATGCATCCAGCAGGCCATCTACTTGGGTAGACTCACTTTCAAGAAAAAAAATAATAATTGTTGCTATTATTTTGTTTGTTTGTATGTCACTGTTTTCAGCAACAGGTTATCAAGAAAGCATCAGTCATCTTGTCATCTCTTGTGTTGACGTCTTTTGGGGGACTCAATCAGACTAACACCTTATCAAGGTAAGCACTTTTGAGGTCATTAAATTTATCAAATATACGTCTTGAGATACGTCACTGACCTGAACAAAACCATATTTAGGTCTCCAATCACCCAAATTACCACAAATATTCCAGACAACATAAAATATGCCTGTGTAGAGTGATGAAAATATCCTTACCCGTTAAATTCTGCGTACTTATAACACTAGCGGTCAGATCATTATGCGATGTGTGAATAGATATCGGTGGACTGTTCAAATGACTTTAGCAGCTGCTGTGTTCAATCTGACCGGCATCAACATCTAATCATCCTTATCAAGTATTTGAAACACTATAAAAGTAAAAAGTGTCAAATTAAAGTGTGGACGAGTTGGTGAGTAATGTTTTACGCCGTGTTTAGCAATATTCCAGCAATATCACGCTGGGAGGAGGCATCAGGAATGGGCCTCACACATTGTACCCATGTGGGGAATCGAACCCGGGTCTTCGGCGTGACGAGCGAACACTTTAACCACTAGGCTACCCCACCGCCCTAAAAGTGCGTATGAAAATACCGCATGGTACACAGCGAAAATATGACGGCTGACGAGGACACATGAGGAGTATTGAACACAGGTCTTGGGTAACTGACAACCGTCATCCCCCTGTCAATTTAGAGGCAACCAGAAGGGTTTAAATTAATTTTCGCCATAACAGTAACTAAACATTATATACATTTCAAGATATTATGCACATGCGTCTGTACCTATATATGCATTTGCATTTGAGCAACCTCCCTTGCGTGAGCATGGGAGGGTGACAAGAATGCATATATTTGGCAGTATCTGAAGGTCGGATGTCGAAGCTATGAGGTTGTTGACAGCTATATACAGCTTATACAAGCTATTGACACCGGTAATATGTTGATATTCGCATTCCGGGCGACTATGATATCAACACAAGCCCCTGACATGGACTTGTTAGAAATCAGTGCCAGTGAGGCGCTGGAGCTCTTTGTTTAGATTGAGTGTAGGCGTGTGGCGAGGGGCCGCGACATGATATAGACGTTCTGCAGACCATGTGACCAGAGAACAGCGTTCTGATAATAAACACCAGGATTCCAATGATACGCGAAGCCTTAATTTATGACTAAAGCAAATAATCAATAAGGGCATTTTGGACATTGTGCATTCGGTTATTCTTAGCACTGACATTATCTCTGGATTATCAACAGGATTCGATGGATCTGCTGAGATAGGTCATAACATGTATACAGTTCCGCGCAAGTCTGGGTGTAAGGGTTTTTACTGTTGAGAGAGAGAGAGAGAGAGAGAGAGAGAGAGAGAGAGAGAGAGAGAGAGAGAGAGAGAGAGAGAGAGAGCACTACATCAATTGCAACCTTTTTTAAAATGAGGTTTCTCTGTGATCATGTGATCTGTGTGTATTACACTGTCGTCTCTTGGAAATCACCAGATCATATGATTAGCTTGCCGGAAACTGTGGATGGGGCTGTAGTAACAGCAGATCGTAGTTGTAATTGTTTGGTACGTGGCACCAGCAGAAGTACGATCAGAACCATGACGCACCAACTGCATCAACTGGTCATGGTTGACACTACTAACTTCAGAGATGGTCAGACAAAGGGAGACACACAGAGAGTCAAACATACACACACAGAGACAGACAGACAGACGAACACACACACACACACACACACACACACCCTGACCGAGAGTCATCTTGGTGGTGAGACAGAAATACCTTTAGTGTCCTGTACGTCCCACTACGTTACACACACACACACACACACACACACACACACACACTGACCGAGAGTCATCTTGGTGGTGAGACAGAAATACCTATAGTGTCCTGTATGTCCCACTGCGTTACTCTGTCTGATGCAGCACCTCATGTAGCAGCTTACCCTCGTGTGGGGAACCATCAGAGTTAATATCCACAACGGGTTATGATAAGATGGTATCTTGCAGAATAATTGTTCTTCAAGCGTCCCTTTCATCTTCGTCACATCTCTCCACTTGAACGCCACCACCAAGTATGTTTTGCAGCTTATAACCAAAACGTTCATATGAACCCTGTTTTTTTATAAATAAACCTGTCCATTTCTGTCACGTTTTCTTCCATCCGATCATTTTTTATGCTTATAAATATCAAATATTTATAGAACACACAAGTGCCCTCAATCACATTTCGAATACAGACACTTTCTATTAATATAGGTACACTTATAAAGACCTATAAAGACGTTACACAAGTGACTTAATTAAACTTTATTCCATCTGAATCAATAGCGGTTAGTTGATTGGGACCATACGATCCGCAGCAGTAGTGAAACTACTGCCCACATAGAAATGTTTATTTGCAATATTTGTAATTATTTCTCACTGGCTGCAACTGGATTTTTAAACATGCACAGAGTTGGTTATAGAAGTAGAGTTCCAACGGTTTTTCTCTTGGTTTGTCGTGGATTTCCTCGAATTTGTAGCGTCTTAACCTGCTTTCCTACACTATTAAATTGACACGCCGTTATATTACTGACATACTGTTCTGTAGCGTTAAACCGACCTTACTCACCAACTCACAACTCAGCTTACCTCTTGAGTGATTGACAGAGAAGGCTTCAGGAAGGTACCCAAGCTGGGTATCTGACGAGGGTCTTCGGCTTGCCTCACTGCCATTCACCTCATTTTATTAAATACTGTGCAAGCAGTATCTTGCACATAAAACATTGCGTCCCAGCAAAAATCCTAAAAATCAAATATATTGCAGTATTTGTTGAAGTATTTTGTTCCTAATCCATGAAACGTATCCTTTCATTCCAAGACATTGAGTTTTGGAACATGATAAAGAAATCGTTTACCTTTCATTTCATTATTTCTGTATTTCATTCAATAACCGCGATCTAAGCCTTGGGTCATATATACGGCTTGTTAATTCATTTCCACATTGCCATTCACTTGCGTAGTCCGTACACTCTCGATTCCATTAGCTAGGTCTCCGTTGGTCAAGCTCTGTGCACGTTGTTTAAGATAAGAGCTCGTTGAAGGCGGAAGGTGGATCCTGCGTCAAGAAGCAACCAGTCACCTGGAAGACGAAGGCGGGAACAGCTTCGCCTTGTGTTGAGGAAGCAGTGAAGAAACACCTGAGTTGTGATGAGTGGATGGCATTCACGGTGCTCAGTCGGGCGACATCCCGCTGTCAGGATACATACGACTCAATAGTCACAACGGTCAACATGATTCCACGATAGGAAATATCTCCAGTCCACCTTTAGAACACAGCTCGCTGATAATTATGAAATAGTTCAAGCGAACATGTGATATGTGAAGGGAATGCATTCATGGGTTATTCGTGTGGGGCTATTTGAAGAGCGTTTCGTCATATGAATATGAGCTTTATTACTGTTCTTGAGAAAATGAAAGCGAAATTAACCATTTCCGTAAACATACGAAATCTCTGCTAAAAGCAGGGTCAATTGTACAATTACGACTTTTTCAATGGTAGTGTTTGTGAACTATTATCAAATTGTGATGATACCAGATTTCGCAAAAGAGGTGAGCGTCTCCTGTCCCACCGTAGCACCCGTTACGAACACATGCAAAGGCAAGTCAATAATTTTTGTTCTGAAAAAAAAGAAAACAAGGGAACATATGGTACAAGTCAAAATAGGGAATTGCATCAGACATCATTTGTGTCACTGATGCATCAAATGTGGAGAAAAACAACTTGTGTTAAAGTGCATGTACAATTATCAATATGTTTCGGTAAAAAGGGGAAAATAAGGCTCATACATATATTTGTAAGTTTCGGATCCATGTTCGGACCACATGAGGTGTATGATATGTTTCCTTTGTATGATAGATCTTGGCCACGAATATCATGTATAGGCAGGGTAACTCTGATAAGATAACTACCCTGAGCGTTATTAACGGTAACCAAGGGCTGGAATAGGGAAGGAGGAAACATCAACCGTTATAGACGTATTTGAACTGTTTACCTACCGTGGGGATTACGGGGCAGGTGCAAAGTATCCAATGGGTGTCGTAATAGGCGAATGATAATGTCATTGATCATATGTATCCTAACTCTTTGTGTGTCATCGTACGTACCCCGACGCGGTGGATCGTTGCTCATGCTATCAACCACTGGTTTTCCTGACCTGGGATATAGAATTCATTGTGTAGCTGGTATATTGCTGACTGTGGCGTGAACCAGCATTTACTTACTCACTTTGACATTTTACACAAAGGGGTCACGGATGGCCCAGTCGTCTAAGGCGCCGCCATTCGCTGTGCAGAGTTGCATCCCTTGGGCACGCCCGAAACCTATGATTGTATTTGTTTGTTTTTTTGTTGTTGTACGCCGCACCCAACAGTATTCCGGCTATATCGAGTTTTGACCAAACAATACAGTGATTGACATCATGAGCATCGACTTACGCAATTGGGATACGATGACAAGCATCAACCAAGTCAGTGAGCCTGACCACCCCGTTAGTCGCCTCTTACGACAAGCATAGTCGCCTGTTACGGCAAGCATGTTTTGCTGAAGACCTTTTCTAATCCCGGATCGTGGGTACAAATTCCGTTTTCCCTCAATCATATTTCAAGGTTTGTCAGCACCATACCCGTGCTCGTGGATCACCCACACAAATGTACTTCACAGTTTTGAATAAAGTTGGAAATTTCCTGTTCTGTGATATCATCCACTGGCATTTTAGGCCACGCAAAAGTACTGAAAATGACCACTGAAAATTAGCTACATCGTAAATGTCGCCATTTTTTACACATTACTAAATCACCACTCACGGCGTGTTTCGAAATGTAAATTCCGGATATTTACTCGGAGAAATGAATTTCAAAAATAGCATATTAGTGATCACAAATCACCAATGATCATTCAAAAACGTCTCAGATAACCCTACAATCGTTTCAAATGTTTTGGAAAATACGCAAACAGGAACGCCGAAGTGAACTTTCCGCCATATTGGATAGTGTTTACAAAATCACGTTTCAGGTACACCGGTTATGAGACGCCTATAACATCACGTATTTTTCAAACTTAGCTGCCATACATACATCCTTGAATTCCTAATATATTTAAGAATGAAATGACCAATGGTCTTTGTCACCAAAGCAAAATATGTTAGGTGTGAAAATGAACGCTGTGCTCGAGAAACTGCACTTGTTTGAAATGTAAAGAAAGCAAAATTCAGATTTTACTTAGTGTAGCATTTTCTCCTATTGTGAGCTATCCATTCATCTATTCGTTCAAGATATTGGCTAAACATTTTCAGAATATGCATGGGAAGAGAATCGTAGGAAGAATTAGGGAATTTAAAATAGATACATTGCAATGATTTGATATTTTCAACAGAAATTATCAAAGTTACCGTCCTGTGTGACGCTATGACTGACGCAAAATCACGCACAACGATAACGGTATTTATCGGTATTTCTGACTATTTCCGTTGGTTTCAATGAAAATTATAACACCAAATAACAGCACATAGATTGTCAAAATGTTTTTGATTACTTATATGTCACATTTATGTATATACGATCCCTGAATCAACGAAAGTCCCCTCGTAAAATCCCGCGTACTGATGACATTGAACACGCCATTTTGTAAAGGTCGGTCACCGGTAGTGATGTCACACGTCAATATTGTTGAACATATTAGGTAATTTCTTTGAGGTGAAGGTCCTTGAATGAGGGTGTACACGATCATTGTACCAAGCTGTTTACAGGTTTCAGTTATGATGTAGATTTTGCATATCTTTTATACATTTTTTCACACAAATAATTATCCTTTGGATATTTGTCGGTGTTCAAAATGATATCAGACGTAAATTTAGGCAACAACATGTATGAACGAACCTTTGATAATCTCCTGTTTGTTTGAACATTGTTTACATAAGAATTGATAAATTTATCGTGTCAAATACGATATTTCTTTCCTTTGGGCAAGTGTTACAAGATGAAGTGTAGATGTACCGGCGGCATGTACGTATTTCTTGGGATGTGTAATAGTCAATATTATAAGTTCATATAACCATGAATAGCCGTTTAATTCTATTTTATAACTAAAACTGAATAAATTAATTTAACAAAATGGATAATATTTTTCGTTAAAATATATGCACACATCTCTGAAAGAATTGTCTTGGTCTTGGAATTGATTATTATGTCGTATGATACACAGAACAGTGATATCTAACGATTCGCCAGATGTGCGTTAGTCACAAACAATTTACGAATTATTCCTCTCGTTTTGCATTATATAATCAATAGGTTCATTTTGTTTTTCAATATTGCCCTCACAGGATATTAAACTGTTCACTTTATTTCTCAAGGAATTGTAAAAAGTATAAAAACAAAACCCAGGTACCCCGTTGGTTCAACTTTATACGATTATCCTGATAATTCTATACCAATAGAGCTTTCTTCGCATCTTTTATTGTGTAATTCTGAGACGAGATCAAGAGAAATAATAACATAAATATTCTTTTGGGTATTTCATTACGTAAATTGATGCCAAACAGGTGCGTGTCTTGTCAAATTAAGATACACGATAAACTATCTAATTGTTTACATATTCAAGACATTACTTACTTGGTGAAAGCAGTCATTTTATGTTGTTTCGAAAAAGCGCCAAATTCCATTTTACACATCGAGATTTTCCATGCCATGAACGAAAATTATGGGATATATATATTAATGAAAATACCAGTGTCCTCTTTCTCCGACGTTATCAAAGACATAAAACCAGCCATGACGTCAAAAGGAATGGTGTTATTTTGGGGGTATTTCATTACATTTGATGATAAGGCTTGTGCTCCATTAATAATGGTGCAACGTTAGTCAAATTACACTTACACGATCGGGAGAATGTTGAAATCTAAGGACTAAGTTATAGGTTAGATTGGGCCTTTTCCATTTCTCTATTACCTCTTTTTTATGAAGTACGATTTCATCATTTCTTATGTTGTTGTTTTTAATAACTAAACGTATACAGTTTCAATATGGATATTTGTGTTGGAATAGTTTGGTTCCTCGTGAACAAAACACCACGAAAATATATTGCCCTTACCCACAGCTAATTCTCACCAATTGACCTGAGTTACAATAAACTAGTGCTAAGCATAGCGGAGTTATGCCCCCTTTTCTTTGTACGTGTGTAACCTCTCTGTCGCCTTTTGGCGTCATAGAGAAAACTCAGTTTTCGTCATTTAAGGCATGCTATTTTTGGCATTGAATGTATGTCTTTATACATACGCATATATCTACATTTGATATGTGGTTATGTCATTCAGATATTAGGCAGTATTTTGTTCGCTGACAGTTTCCGTAAAGCTTCTAGATAAAAAAAAATCGTCGCACAGTACTTTTATCAGTGTACGGTAAAAAGCGGAGAAATTTACTATTTTTCAACGCAGAATAAATTCTCGGACAACACGTTTTTAAAACCTGTTTAATATTTGCAGTTACATTTACACCATCAAATAGTTTGGTTGGTTTGTTGTTTAACGCCGCACTCAGCCATATTCCAGCTATATGACGGCGGTCTGTAAATAATCGAGTCTAAGGAAATAAGAAAATAAAACCCGGCATCCAGAGGGTTAAACCAAACTCACTCACTCATCTTTTATACAACACAACAGTTGTCAAGACATGCCATGGTAAACAAAGAAACTCTTACCTCAATTTTCAAATTGCAGTGCAAGAATGAAAAAACAGATATTTCATCATACATGTGTAAAGAACACAAAACATGAAATTAGTTTCAATTTGCTAGTTAATAAATTGAATCTTTGTAGAACTACAGGATCCATCGTAAGCCCAAATAAAAATCAGTACTCGAAATAGTCAACAGGAGGGCGAGGATGTTTATGTGTTTCTACAATGTCTCACTGTGAGGTGAGGTGAAATTGGGTTTAACGTCGCGTCCAAGATTATTGCATTTATATAGCGACGAGCGCCACACAGGGTAACAACAAGTACAATCTTTTAACGTCTTTTTGTATGACGCGGCCCGGGATCGAACCCTGGACCTTCCGCTCTCCGGGCGGACGCTCTACCACAAGACCACGGAGGCTGTCCACTGTGATAAATAACAACTTACTTATGGTCACATTGCCTATGAGTATGTTAAGTGTGATTGGGGACTTGTCGCTATGCGACCAATGTTTAATTATTGTTTATCATATGTTATTGTCTCGGATGCGTCTGGACAACCAGAGACATTTAAGAATAAGAATAGTATTAATTGCATATTAACTCAACGGTGTCTTTTTCAAAGCTGTGTACTCATAAGTAAACTCATATCTGCAAACGTTGATGTTATTGCTGTTATTTTGATTATTTTTCGTATTCAATATTCATATAGTGCGATAAATTGGATATGTTCAAATGTTTAAGATGTCAGGAACGAGTTTTTTAAGGACTGTTGTTTTGATATCATAAACACTCAAAGTTTACATTAATAACTGATGACACATAACTTTACAAATGCCGACACGTCAGTGATTACATAGCATGCAAATGGCTAAGATAAAGGGAGACTTCAAATATAACTTAAGCTCATAAAGACACTGGTCAGATTGTGGTCAGACAGTGGTCAGACAGTGGTCAATGAAAACGAGAATGGAATACCTATTTCATGTGAGGTGACTTCATGGACCGGATTCAGAGATCCGTATTTGATTTAAGCTGATGAATAGTGCAAAAAGTTACACAGCCAATGAATTCCCATGAACACGTTCATGTTGACAAAGCGAAGCACCCTAAACACAAAATATATTGTTCACGAAGCTGTGACAGTTTTATTCCAGAATCCTTATTGACAGTGGATCTCATGTCGATACTTCACTGTGGGTACTCTGCATTGACTCGATGTTCCCGTGACCTCGATTCAATGAGGTTTTACCAACAAAGATTACGTTCATCCAAGCTGTAAATACGTAGTTGATGTTGGAAATATGAAACGTCACCATCAATCTCGCTTTTAAGCCGAGACAAATTCCGCGGGGCGTATAAGAGAAAACAGTGGTAAACACATGATGTGACAGTGTGGATTAACCCATAGAGCCATACAGGTGGTAGACATATGATGTGACATTGTGCATTAACCCATAGAGCCATACAGGTGGTAAACATATGATATGACATTGTGGATTAATCCATAGAGCCATACAGGTGGTAAGACAGTCTAGGGGTTACGAGGAACGCCCAGCTTGAATCCGACATGTCTACAATGTTGGAAGTCCATTTTCCGGCATACTTTACCATAATATGACTGGAAGTATGCTGAATGCGACATTTTCGCGTGTCATATCCCAGTATCGTTGACATACGTTCAGTGGAGATCCACGAGTGCATGTTTCCGTTGCGCCCTTATCACTCATCACCAGAAGAAATCAGAGAGGAGTTTTGTCTCCTATCTGGGAAGTGGCATCAGTAAAGAAATGGTAGATGTCCTCAAGGAAAGAAGATCACGAAATGTTTGTTGATTGACATTTGTAAAATTGAGAAATAAAGGTATTGCATCCTTGAGTGGGCGTCAACCAGTCAAGTTCTGCAACATGTTGGAACTATCATCTGAAGGCCAATGAGATAATGTAAAGAAACCGAAAGCCAGAGCCTGATTCATTGGGAGATGAGCTGGCTTTAGGTTTGATAGTGATCTCGAGAATCATTCATGTCAGTGTCACAAGGCAAAGGTGACAGACTTTATTTAGAACGCTACTGTGGGGTAGTTGTCTGATAAACATTGTATGGATAGTTACAGACACTAGTTTTTGTTCAAACCAGAGTTGCTTAATGTATATCTTTTGCGCGTGATGAATACACGGCGATTGCAGACATCACAAATTCATACATTGTATACATTTGGAACGAACCACTGTTATATAATAAGATCAAGTAAGTGTATTTGGGCCTACGCCGTCATAAGCAATATCTAAGCTAGATCACGACGGGGCCACGGAAATTGGGCTTCAAAATGTGCATCCATGTAGGGATTCGAACTCGGGTTTTGGTTCTCGTGACGAACCATAGCTTGACACATTAGCCTTCCCCTTCCCCCCTGCGCCTGAAAAGACATCGGGTAAACTACATACAAAAATTGCATCAGAATTAAAACAGACATGTCCTGAGAAAAACAAAAAGCAGACAAGAAATAAATAGTGTCTATTACATGCTATGGCCTTGCCATACTATGGAGTGTTCACCTGTATTCTCTTGACACACTTACAATGAACCAACATAGTGAACTAATTGCTCTCAGGGTAAATGAGATTACGAAAACCTAGACCCAACGGTGAAGGCTGCATCAAATTAACCTAAAAAAGATGCATTATCTGTGTCAACCTTGAGACAACCTTGAACCGAGAACAGAGGACCTTAATTATAAGAAAATGATCAGCGTAATAAAGAAACACACTCCTTTGCAAAGACAACGTTTACATGTACGTTCTATGCTACCATAATTAATGTGAAGAAAAACTTCGGTTCCGTTATTTCTGATCGACTGTTCGACCAAATGTTCAAAATCTTGGCACTAAATGGCGTGTCCTGCTGATGGGCATCAGGAACAAACAAAAAACACTTAAATTTTATGCAAATTGGTTGAGTGGCGGGTGCCACCGACAGGGTAGGTAAGCTTACCCTTTTAGTGAAAACACGATATCAGTGAGATCCAGTGATCCATTCATATATATCACCCAAAAGAAGTTAAAGAAACCCCAATAATGTCATATTAAAGTTAATCAGTCATGGCATGATTCTTACATATTACTATAGTTAATCTACCATTGCATACTATGGTAATACGAAAGAATCGGATGCTCTTTAACTTCTTTGGGTCGTTTCAGCACCATTTTGGCTTTTTTCGCCCAATGGAATCTGTATCGATGGATTATCTATGGCGTCGACGTTTTCTATGTATACATATTCCAGTATCCAGCGGGTCAGGTTATAGCAAGAGAAAAAAGAAACAGTGATGCAAGTCATAGCCATTTTACACTCTGAATAAACCCACGAGCACGGGTATGGTGATGCGAAACCAGGAATCGTTATCGACGAAAATTTGAGATTTGAATTCCACGATCAACGGATCATTGCAAATAATAGACACGACTATGTACAGCGACAGGTCTAAAACTCCTGGTCACCGTGACACATTTGTCCATGATTCATCATCATCAGATGACATGGGAGTGACCATCTATCGCAATACATATTCAAAGCAAAAATTAGCTATAATAACAACACAGGGATGCATATCAAATGTCCATCTCTTTTGCTGCGCAATTCGACCTTGATCCCCCCACACCCCTGCCAGCTGCGAGAACTGGAAATGAACCGAGTCATTTACCCTGGCGTTTCAGATGCCCATATATAGGTAATTAGAACAAAAGATACTTGTCATAGTAAATTCCTTCTGTTCATGATATTGTCCATGCCTACACATGTGTTGTTTCGAGATCGTGACTGTGACGCTGCCGGTGTAAATGTCACGCAGATGTGAGTGGCACGTTGTTGTTCCACAGATAGACAACAGTGTATATTGTTTGTGATTAGCAAAAGCTTGTCTTGACATGATCAGTATGAGACGTTTGGAGCTGCATGCGATGTGGACAGAAAAGGGAATAGTGAGAAAAGCTTTCTCGTAGGACACAATCCTCTGATTCCGCAGACTCCGTGATTTGGGTTTTATGCCGCTCTTAGTATTCCTTCACATCATGACAGGTTGTAAACGTTTGACCCTCGATGAGCCTCAATAGCACGGGTATGGTACTGGCAAACCAACTATTTTAATCTGGGATAAGGATACGATCAGCGAATCCTGGCACAACCATGGGCCGCAACTACTTGCAGCGGTTGTGGCGCCTTACCCATCTCATGGTCCCTGGTCGAAGACTGAGGAGTATTCATATCCCCTTTTGACCAAACGCAATAGAAAATTCACCACAGTAATGACCACCTTGGACACTTAGGGTAGCAGGCAACAATAAAATATCGTCAAGGGCAATTAACTTTGACCATTTCATATCGTTCCATCTACAGTGCACCCTTATTGGTATATGCGGTATAAATGAAGCCAGTCAAGAAGAAGATCAGGATTGATCAAGATCCCCAATGCCTATCTGATTACGCTGAAGACGAAAACTAACCATTCGAAAACGAAAACTACCATTCACAAATTCCCATAACGTGTTTTTTGGAAATAACATTTTACTTATGAATTAACAAGATGTGTTAAATAATCGCAATAAATTGCCACAGAAAAAAACTGAACTTGTGGCATGGGTTGAATTCAACTGTAAGACATTCTTTGTCGGCTCATTTAAGTACACACATTTTCGTAAAGAATTAATGGAAAAGGTACATCAAAGATTCTTAACCTAGCTGCAGGTATGAGACTGTCTAGAGAATTCGGGCGGGCGAGAACCGCCCAATATCAATATTGCAAGAAGAATCGTAGGTTATTGATGTAAGCTGCGTCAGCATTCACAACATAAACGTAATATCGCGTCTTGTATGTTAAAATATATATAAAAACTCACAATATATTAAACGATACCGCCTATCTTTGGAATAATCATATCAAAAGTCCCTTCGAAAATTGCGGTCTTACCTATATGTTTGATGTTATATGTAGAATGCTAAAGTTTATATAATTGGTTACGTGAAGTAGGCTCATTCATGTGCAACAGATTGTACAGCTCGCTGTATTTTGTATTAGTGGCTTTGTGTGTAGTATGCTTTATTTTGCATTATTGTCAATATGCAATAGGCTAAATTGTGTACAACTAATTATGAATCGTAGTGTACTATATTTTGTACAATTGACTATGTGTGCAGAAGGCCATATTGGGTATAATTAGCGTAGTGTGCCGTATGTTATATATTGTATGATGGTCTTTGTGCTATAGGCTAAATTGTACAGCCGACTGTGCTATAGCTATGGGCTAGAATTATGGGTACTCTGCAGTATAACATCTATTTTATATGTAATGCAGTGTTAGTGTTATGAATTTAGTGTCTCATCGGCCTGAAAGACGGACATTGCGTGTAAATTATTGCACTTATATAGCGACATGTGGGTGCGAGTTTTCTGTGACTGAGGCTGTTTGTACTAATGCTGATCTTATCGTGCTAGCACACTGCGATACCATGCCGCAGTTTAACATAAACATCCCTTATAGACACAGTATACTGACTCCAAGCCCACATGTCCTTGTTTAAGCCCCTTAATGCCGAGCGTCAGGCATGGTGAGAACACGTACCATATTTTAACGTCTTTTGGTATGACGCAGTCGGTGATAGAACCCCGACCTTCTGGTCTCCTGCTCTCCGCTCTACCACTAGCCGAGGGGGGCGTGCATAGAAACTACAGAAGAATGGAAGATAACATACAGCCTATTTTGGCTAGATGAGAGAGAGAGAGAGATTCTTTATTTTCTGGGTTTCTGTCGATCTAAACAGTTTCCCCTTGGATATGATTGAAAACACGAAAGATACATCATTCATTGATCTTCATGGGCGGTCGGGTAGCACAGTGGTTAAAGCGTTCGCTCGTCACGCCGACGGCCCGGGTTCGATTCCTGACATGGGTACAATGTGTGAAGCCAATTTCTGGTTTCCCCCGCCGTGATATTGCGGGAATATTGCTAAAAGCGGCGTTAAACCATACTCACCCACCTACTCATTTATCTTCGGCATCGCATGAAAACAAAAAGCGGATTAGGGGAAGTGTGAAGTATAGTTGCTCTCGACAAGTTAGTCAGCAGAGCAGTTTGCTATCATAGTTATCATCCAATACAACCCATCGAGGCGTAGACATTGGGATCTACGCAGGTGCACCAAGGACCTATACGGTACCGATTAGTACCACATGCTATTGCCGCTGTCTGTTAAAATGCTCAGCTTGCTGAGTTGATAGTTCATCTGCTAGAAGGGTGAGCTTGTCATGTTCATTGCTCATACTAAGAATACGTACCACTTTATGGATAACAACTTCTAGTTTATTGCATATTGCGACTATCAGTAGACTATTTTAATTAGGATACAATCAGCTTGCCACAACTGTTTTATCCTTTTCCTTACTGAACATCTAGCTTCATTACCGGAACAGACGGTTTATTCACAAAAATCACACAAAGTGATATAGTGAACATACAGCTATTGACATTTTCTATATACATATACGTTTGTTGCCCGTGTGCTTCATTACCTGTGTGTTATTTGTTATTCTTACTGTACACCCAATTATCTGTATGCTACTTGTTATCTATTACCTGTTGTTGTCAATATTACTCTACTGCTTACTACAACACGCCATGCACATAAACCTCTCATCACTTGGTTGGCACTCCAGCTTGACAACGGTGTAAGAATCTTCATAGAAACGCCGCTATATGCAACAAACCAGAAGTTGTTCTTCATAAAGTTGTACGTTTTTCTAACTGACTCATAAACTTCTAAACTGAGAATCAGACAGTCGTTGCTCATACTAATACAGCGTTAAACTCATCTTTGTACACAACATAGAGTGTGAGTTGAATTCAGTTGAATAAATATTTTGTGGACGTACTCTTCTTCATCTTCTCAAACTGTTTTCTTTCATGAAACAGCCATAAAAGCTAAACCAACGTCCCCGCCAGCATCCTGTACATAAAACTACATCCATGTATGATGTCGACCAGCGTGGTTTCAGAGTTTGATCGAGAAATAAGCCATTTCGTATATTATACTGTGACGAAGTATCAGATACCTGTTTAAAACATAGTTCAACATTTCCAAAAAACGATCAGTTGTCACACCAGAAGAATATCTCAACTGGACGAATACGGATATTCTTTAATCTTAAGAGTTAACAACCTTCCAATACATTTGTGGTGGTGTTTAATGTGACAAGGAAGCACCGCAACTCCCCATGTTTTATATGAATAACTTTTTACTATATCATCTTTATATCATTTTTGTATAAATTCTGTGATAATTCGTCTCTCATAATTCTATTGAATGGTTCTGTACATTTTATCTATGTCAGGTTGTATAAAGCTGTTTTATGTATGTACAGGAGTGAGACGTTAATAAACTATTGTCTGTCAGTGTGTCTGTGACCTGCGCTAAAAGGAGTTTGTGTGTTTTTATAGGTTTAGTAGTTTAGGATTTATTGGCAGCTATTTTGTTGTACTTTTATTTTTAAATGCGGTCAGGTAAGCTTGTTTTGATTAGATATATGCCTGGTACTTTAAAGGTTTGTAAGTCATTTCGGGGGTTTAGTACCGTTGCTAATGTAATTTGATTGATGCAATTTGGTGTGGATTGGAGTGTTGTTCTGTGTTGCTGGTAATGTGTGCAATATAAATTTAGTATTACGTGTTGAGGCGTTTCTTTTAAGTTGCAGTGGGGGCATTTACCGGTTTGGTGGGGTTTTTTTTAATTTGGTGTAGGTGGGACTTTAACTTAGTTTGGCCTGTTTGTAGTTTAGTTATTACTCTGTCAATTGTTTTGGCTTTATGATGGATGTTTGGTTTTTTGAGTGGCTTTTGTAGCAGGTGTTTTAGTTTGCAATCAGATTTCTGATAGTTATTTTGCAACTTTGGGAAGATTTTCTCCTTAGTGATACTTTTATTTTCGGTTTTTTATATTGGTAGGTTTGATGCTTACTTCTAATTTTAGCGCTGATTTGGCTGCTTTGTCTGCGTCCGTTGCCAAACACTCCAACGTGGGCAGGGATCCAAACTATGTCTATGTCTTTACCTAGTTTACGTAGATCAGTGGCGCTTTTAATTATCTGTTGTATTAGTTTGGGGCGCTTTTTTGTGTTTTTGTTTTTTTATGGCGTGGAGCCCAATTAATGAGTCTGAAAGGATTAGGGATTTTTGGTGTCTATTTATTTGATCGCTGTGCATGGCTGTTACAATCCCCATTAATTCGGCTGTGAAAATTGATTGATTATTTGGGAGCCTATATGATTGTGTTTCTTGTTGGGGTTTGTTGATATGGATGCCGAATCCTGCGCGTTTTGAGCCCGGGTCAAAGGGCCCGTGTGTGTAAATGTGACATCAATTTGGCCATTTTTCGTGAATGTATGCTAGGGTGATGGATTTAGTGGTATTTGGATCAGTTTCTTTATTTAGTCCGGTGGAGAATCATTCGTTGATTCATTTGAGACATAATATAACATAATTCCAAGTGATGGCAATAAGTGGTTATTTTTAACAGCCTGGCAATTGAACTGTTTAAAGTGCGCAAGTGCACAGGTGTCACAACTGGAACGTTTGCTGGGCCTTGAGGGTTCCCCCGAGGGGGGATATATGACGCCTTTTATCCCAGAATAACGCTGGTGGGTTTAATCTTCAAGATTGGAATGTGCCATTCAAAAATGTGGAAGACGTATTGTTTCGAAATCTTGGCCTTGTGAATTTGAGAATTCATTGTGCGTTAATTGCTTGGTAACCCGGGAGGCAATCCATTAATTAAGCAATGGTGCTAATGAATGAATATGTTGCATTATAACAAGCAGTCGTGGCACTTTTCAAAAGCCAATTAAACCTTTTCATCTTAAAAAGAAAGGGCGGCTTTACTTTGTGCGGCTTTTCCGTTCTTGTTTGACAGTTTCATAATTAAATTGGAAAGGATGTGTCAAATATCCGTTTCTTTTGTTTATTGTCGACAGCACGTCACACACAAACACATCCTTCGGTTTTTTTCTCTTAACATCAACAACGTTACCACGACGCGCAATTTAACATATCTATTTCGACAAATTGACACCATATTATTTGGAAGCCGGAGTTTTTCTGCATACATTGCACCATGGTGAACTGCAATTTCATCTGTGGTTTTAACCCAAATGACATCCATAGGTATTGGTTTGTTGGCCAAACATGCTGAAACGGTCCCCCTCCCGTCCTCCAACTTCTGAAAACACCCATAACAAACAATGACCTTATATATACATTGATAAGACCAACAAAAAGTAGGATGCTGACTTCGAGTGGCGATAGTCCTATGTACCACATCGATATCAATATATACAGGTGGTCACAATTGCGAAAGACGGTGACATTATTTTTGTAATTAACAGCTCAGTGTTAATTTATCATACCAGCTGCAGTGGCTGTGCCATAACAATCCCTTTGGACAACTGTGGTATATATAATATAACTGCAGAATTATTGTCAAAATCCCAAACACATTATTGTTGAAAGACACACAGAGAAGTGAATATTGTCACACAAACACTCCATACTTTGATTCACATTACAAAGGGCAACTGTGGTCTCTGCTCCCATGCATTGTTCTGCTAATTACCCGAGGCCATGTGACCACACGGGTCACAAACAATAGAATAACGTCCCCGGGGTAGACAGGCAATTATTGGCTGAAGATCGTAACTTGCATGTGTCTGCGCGAGCCAGACTTACATTGCTGTTTGAGACTGGGACTGACCACATGCGTCAGCAAATACCATCTTTCTACGGGCATGTACGAGGGATATTTATACGATGACAAATTGTAGCTCCCCAGGTAAGACTTTATATAGCAGATGAATTTAGAATTTCGTGGATTAGTGGTCAACGAATTTCGTTTCGATTCCGACTTCGATAGTTAATGTTATTTTGATGTGCCCCCTGTTCATTGATTGTTGAGACACTGGCTTATGAGACACTATATACAATATAAACAAAATATATACATAATTTATGTGAGAGGGGGGAAATTTAGCTACGAAGTCAGAAGACTCACAGGAAACAATAACAAACTCCTCGATTCAACAACGAAAGAAAAAGAAAGGATAGTTAGAGAGAGAGAGAGGTAATTTAATAATCATGGCGACGACTGTCGTCTCTTAAACATTTTAAAAAGCGGCTGCGGCAAGCAATTTTTGTAAATCGTTTGAATTCATTAAGTAAATAAATTTCTCTTCTTCGCATATCACATTAAACTTTCGGTTGTTTTCTTCAGCTGCACAATATAAATCATGCCGTAAATCTTCATAAAAACTGCATTGTAGTAAAAAATGACATTCATCTTCCACCAAATCACAATTGCAATACATGTATTTACATAACCTCTCCGAGAGTGGTATAGGAGGCTTGGAATATCTGCCTGTCTCAACAAACAAAGGTAAAATTCCACATCTAAACTTGGCTAAAATACGGCGGTGGTCTCTTTGCAAAATATTTAAAACATAGAAATCAACAGAAGGTGTACACTTATATTTCCTGTAGGTACGTAACTTATTTCCATTCACATTACCCGTATCATTCCAAAGCGAAGTGTGCCAATTAACTACGTCATCTTGAAATAAAACGTTTTTAATATACCAAACACAGTGTTTAACAACCCATCTGATTTCCTGTAAGTGAGTACAATTATACTGGTTCGAAAGGTTCATTATTTTCTATCCCAAGAATGGAAAACATCCAGACAATCGGTGAATATTATTAGGCAGGCGCTCTTGCTGCATAGATTTAAGTCTGAAAAGATATCTGAAACATTCTATTTTCTGAGTAACCAAAACTGAGCACCAGCCCATATCCCCTCTACTTGCAAGAACAGGAGCATATTTATTTAAACCAAGAAACATCCTGGCAGCCTTATTTTGCACAACCTCAACTTCTTTAACACTATGTAAGCCCCATATACTGGCACCATAAAACAAAACTGCTTCAAAGTAGTGATGACGTTTTGATGCCTCTCGAGTGATGTCAGTGTCACTGATGTGTGATAGATCACCTAATCCATTACAGTTCATTAATAAAGTGGTCCTGAAAAGACTCTGATTAGAAGGATGTTTATTTTGAAAAGGGCTAGACGCACAGTCTTTGTTTGATATGTACTGATATTAAAATGTCCAATGGATTGGGCAAAATTTGTCCAACATAGAACGCCGTTCCATAAACATTTATGCAGACATTTGACAATAGCATTGAAATAAATAACGTGCATATAAAGTGTGACACTTCCATGGAGATAGTAACAGTAATAATTTGTCGAATTACATGAACTAAATCTGTATACCTGTAATCTGATGGAGGTCAGAAATGCTAAAACAAGAAATGTACAAGACTTGATGTATATGAGTAAAAGTTGTAGAGAATATAATGTCAATCAAATCTCTTCATGGACATACTGTATCGTCTGGATCGAGAACTGACGGCATTATTATTAGGATATTCGAGAAAGAAGTGATAGACGTTTTCACATTGATTTCCACAAAGACATGTTCGGATAAACTGACTTTAAATAAATCTGTATGGAGGGAACTACAGGAATATCTTTTACGGGTTTGTAGTATTTTTGCTCAAGGAGTAACAAGGAGGTGAATGTAGTTCTGGTTTAACACTACATCTAAAAATATGACAAAAAGAATCTTCAAAAAGAATTCACATACTTTTTTCCTATGTTTACTCTGACGTGATGTTTTAATTAGTTTTACATACTTAATCACCACATACTGCTTATTACTACCTCAGGGGTAAAACATATCGGTGCTCATATTTCTTATAATTATAGAGGTATTACCCTGACTCCTGTCTTAAGTGAACTGGTGCAGAGATTAAGGGTATTAAATCTCGTCGATGAAGATCTAATTACGCGATACACTATTTTAATCAGAATCCAACTAGCTTGTCACAACTGTTTAATCCTTTTAATCCTCATCCTTACTGTACATCTGGCTTCATTACCTATGTGCTTCATTACCAGTGTGCTTCATTACCCGTCTGCTTCATTACCTGTGTGCTTCATTACCCGTGTGCTTCATTACCTGTGTGCATAATTAACCGTGTGCTTCATTACCTGTGTGCTATTTGTTATTCTAACTGTACATTTGGCTTCACCCAATGAACTGAATGCTACTTTCATCTATTACCTGGTGTTGTTAATGTTAATCTGCTGCTTATCACGACATGACATGCATACTTGGTTGTTGTCACTCCAGCTTTATATTGGTATAAGAATCTACATCGAAACGCCGCTATATGCAAAAAACTAGAACTTGTCATTCATGAAGTTGTACGTTTTCTTAATCACTCACCAACTTCTAGAATGCCAATCAAACAATTGGTACGAATTATAATACAAGTATTTTGAAGCATAAACTATAGTTGAGTCCCTTTTATATTACTGCAATCTGACATCATTCACTATCACATATGCTGATAATATGTGTTGTAATTCATTGAATTGTGATTAAGATATGAATTAAGTTTAATTGTTAATTGTTTTGTGAACACAGCTCAGTTGTCGTCTGATTGCAGACACAATTTATGGATAACAACTTCTTTATTTACTGTGAAGGCGACGTTTCGGTATAGATCCTTATACCGTTGTTAAGCAAGGCTGAATAATAAACATGCTACAGAATAAACATAGTAGGTGGAGGATTAACAACAATTGCATACATGAGGGAGATTAGCATGAGTAGGTTAAATAATGACAACAAAAGGATAATACTGTAACAACATGATGGACAGAGAACACGTGGTGAGGACTGTAACAACATGATGGACAGAGAACACGTGATGGGGACTGTAACAGCATGATGGACAGAGAACACGTGATGAGGACTGTAACAACATGATGGACAGAGAACACGTGATGAGGACTGTAACAACATGATGGACAGAGAACACGTGATGGGGACTGTAACAACATGATGGACAGGGAACACGTGATGGGGATTGTAACAACATGATGGACAGAGAACACGTGATGGGGACTGTAACAGCATGATGGACAGAGAACACGTGATGAGGACTGTAACAACATGATGCACAGGGGCGCGTGATGAGCTGTGTAACAACATGATGGACAGAGAACACGTGATGAGGACTGTAACAACATGATGGACAGAGAACACGTGATGAGGACTGTAACAACATGATGGACAGAGAACACGTGATGGGGATTGTAACAACATGATGGACAGAGAACACGTGATGAGGATGTAACAACATGATGGACAGAGAACACCTGATGGGGACCGTAACAACATGATGAACAGAGAACACGTGATGAGGACTGTAACAACATGATGGACAGAGAACACGTGATGGGGACTGTAACAACATGATGGACAGGGAACGCGTGATGAGGACTGTAACAACATGATGGACAGAGAACACGTGATGAGGATGTAACAACATGATGGACAGAGAACACGTGATGGGGACCGTAACAACATGATGGACAGAGAACACGTGATGAGGACTGTAACAACATGATGGACAGAGAACACGTGATGGGGACTGTAACAACATGATGGACAGAGAACACGTGATGAGGACTGTAACAACATGATGGACAGAGAACACGTGATGAGGACTGTAACAACATGATGGACAGAGAACACGTGATGAGGATGTAACAACATGATGGACAGAGAACACGTGATGGGGACCGTAACAACATGATGGACAGAGAACACGTGATGAGGACTGTAACAACATGATGGACAGAGAACACGTGATGGGGACTGTAACAGCATGATGGACAGAGAACACGCGATGAGGATGTAACAACATGATGGACAGAACACGTGATGGGGACTGTAACAACATGATGGACAGAGAACACATGGTGAGGAATGTAACAACATGATGGAAAGAGAACACGTGATGGGGACTGTAACAACATGATGGACAGAGAACACATGGTGAGGAATGTAAGAACATGATGGACAGAGAACACGTGATGAGCTGTGTAAGAACATGATGGACAGAGAACACGTGATGAGGACTGTAACAACATGATTGACACATCATAAGGAAGCCAATTAAACAGGATAGGTATACATAGGTCGAGTGATTATTGCTGGACAATGAGTAGTATTCAGTTAAAACAGACTATAGCCAACACACTATTGTGCCCTAATGACAAATCCTTTCAGTCGACTGGCAAAGTGGGAATCAACATTCTCAAATGGATATGTGTGATCTGATAGGAAAAGTATTAATTAAGTCTTTGATATGCATTTAGAAGTTGGAAGAACATGGATACATGACACTTGTTATGGACAGCAACTTATTTTATTCTTTGTCTCGACGTTTCAGAGCTGCTCATTCTCCTTCTTGAAGGAACAAAAAGTGTCATCTATTCATAAAGGGTAAAGTTTAAAAAAATAATAGTTGAGCTGTACCTTTGCTTTACATGGCAGATCAGAGAAAATTATCACACCACATCGAAACAGCGCTGCGCAGCACGTCGACATAAAAAACATGTTTCAGTGATGTTTCCAATAGCAACCCAGAAAAAAAGCAGCCCGTTGACTTCCTTAAAGAAGCGATTTTTTGCTGCTTGCTGTTACTTTTATTTTTAAATCTCGTCTCCGATAAAACTCATGATTGTTAATGCTTTCTTCATACGAATTTTCCTAGCCACCGTAAAGTACAACTCACTGTTATTCAACACATACTATAAGCATTCAATAAAACGAATGTGAATTAGAAACACAACGCTATGACGTGCTGCGATGTAGAAACTCCCGCTTCGGTCTTGATAACGTGAATAACAAACGTCATTGTTCTAATATTGGCTAGCGAGAAGAAGGTAGTGCACTTAACACCACGATGGTCAGGTGGTCCGGTTACATGGTTACTGGCACAAGTTAACCGTCAACAGACAGAGCTGCGTTCATACAAGTTTCGTACCACATTTGGGGATAAAGTGGCACTGAGAACTGTTGACACATTTCGTCAGAGGCAACACACAGACAGATGATGTATCACTAGACATCCGCTGGGGATATACAAATATGCAATCGTTTTGTATGATGGAGGAGCCATGAAACTATATTTTGCGTGTAACGATGAATATATTGAATATCACCTCCTATAAGTCTGCTTTGGTTATGAACGAGGAAGTACAAATCACTCACCAAAGAAATAGTATCTGCATCGTACCAATCAAAAATGCAATCCCAGCATGTCAACTCAAAACTAGTGTACTTCAACATTCAGCTATTTATACCTACCAGTCGGTGTCACCTCGCAGATCATTGATGAAATAATATATATCTAATTATCTATTTTTTATATGTGTGTAATCTACCATAATTCTTTACTATAAGGAAAACATAATTCCTTCACCAATGGGGCATTTGCCACTAAACGTGGCGACCACATCTATCTTCAAATGTTCAAGACAAAAATTAAACAAAATATCATCAGAAATTTAATGAGAAAACCGAAAAGCTGAGTTCCTCACAGAAAAATTATATGTGACATTAGGGGATATGATATTTAGGCAAGAAGTAGACATCCCCATTGGCACCCGTTTTTCTCTCCTTCTTGCTGATTTGTGTCTTTATACATACGTCAGAACTTCTCGGATTGGCAAAATCAAAAAGTGAGTCTTACTCGTGGCCTCATGTATATGAGTTAAACGTATTTTTATTCAATCGTACAATCGCTTCCTCTGCCGCTTTTATACAGCTTCTAGATAGTCTTATGTCAAATATTAAATATCATTTCGAAGAGCTGATGTATCCTTGCCACTCACAGCTGTTCTAAGTGGCCTCGGTTAAGGTTTTTGACACCTCCCCTCAATCAAAATCGTTTAGATATATCAAGTCCATCGGCTGAAAACACTTCGAAGCGAATACCCTTCTTGTGAATATCTTAAATTAAACAGCCGGCAACAGTTGGCATACGTCCAGATCGCTTCTATCTTAATCGATTTCATCGTCAAACTGAACTGAGTAAACTAATTGTTTCAATTTGGCAACAGACACGTAACACAGTTTATGATTTCACCTCTTGTTATAGAAGTATTAAGTATTGTGCCTTCTTCAATCTTTACATCATGTACAAATTCTATATCAAAGTAATTATTTCCCGAAATTTAATTTAAAGTTTTCAAAAGGCTGAATAAGTATTCACTATTCGGGAGGTTTTTCATCGCCAGATCGTCTTTGCTTAAGAAGTTTCCAAACTGAACGAGGATAATTCTTTCAACATTATATAATTTGTCTTGAAGTTTTTTAGTGCAGTTTAATAAAATGTGAATACAGGTTTAATTACTTTTACTTGCCTTAACCATTGGAATGTTAGGCTACTTTCAAAATATCTTTTGGGCTCAAAGAATTTTCCATACTGTTTACATTTGACGCTGTCTTCAATTGAGTCAAATCTTTATCCAAATGTTCAGGTAGTGTCTGAATGTCCTCGAGCACATTTGAGTTGTTCAAACTCGATGTTGGTAATATTCTTGTAGATTGTTGCGGGCTCTCGTCGTTCTGTTTCATGTTGTCTGTCAGTATTACTTTTCTCCTGGTTGCGAGGTAATTTCCAGTGGCCAGACCTCTAGGCTCCCGCCTGTGCGGTCGGTGACGACATGACAGTGCTTGTTAACACCGTGATTAACCAAACACCTCTATTTATATCCATAATCAGCCAAGTACCTATTATTATAGCCCTCAACAAACACGTTTATCAATAGCTATAATGAAGCAGTACTGTGTTCAAGAGTAGTATGTGATGCATACGTTTATTTAAGCTTATTTTATTAAGCTGTAAATACTGCTCCCTGTTACATAATTACATTGGCGTGGACATCAAAAAGTTAAGGTCAAGCAGAAACAATTCACATTATCTATCTACCAAAACTACAGTTATATTCACAGAAGACTATTACATATTTACACCTAATTTACAATTCTGCCACTATCTTCTTTGAATTCACAGATAGACATAAGCATGTTTGGATATATCTGGTTAATCCTGTTACCATACAAAATTGTTCTCAAATAAAAACTCTCTTTTTTAATAGTACATAGAGCTTCTAATGGTATGATAAATACGACAGATAAAGAAGACGTGAAGTGGAGACTTCAAGTATGGCATGCTGCACCATTTGAAATGTGTCTTTCAACTCTTTTACAATAAAGATCACTGCATCCAATATGTTAAACGATCATGGACACCGAAAATCGTACATAAATATAGAGACAAACTTGTGCAATATAACTTAAATAAACTGAAATTGCGAAAGCAAAGATACTGACTGCAAGAAGGTAATGTGCTAGGTCAAACCCCGCTTTTTTCTCAATTTGATATGAATCAATCTGACACGTCGGCTTTCAAATAGTATCAATGACAATTTCTCGGGAACAAGTCAGGTATAAATTGACATAAAGCCTCTAGTTGGTCTCTTGTACCAGAAATATTTTATGAGAGGCAGATAGTAACGGAAAGAATAGGAACAAACTTCGAGCTATTGTTAGCTTGGGAAACAGAAACAAAAAAGCACCAACAGGAAGCGCCCTCTCAATCGATTAACATTTTGTAAATGATACCATGATAAAGATGGTAATGATAAGATGTAGCATTAAGTTGGCCATTTAATGTATGTATGGTACGGACAAGCAGCACGGGATTGCACGGATTGCATGAGGTTTAGTTGGGGGGCGGAGGGCCACACAGCGCCTGAAGACATACTGCTGGTATGAGTGATGAGACGATTATTTCTAGATTTATATGATTTTAGGCATATTTTTATTCAATGAATTGGATTGGTAAACAAGCCAAGACGGCTTATGTTAACACCTCTCCAGTACAAGTTATATTCATGAAGGCAATACACATGATGGTAAACTCAATACTTTTAACAAAAGCCAGATTTCAGTGGTCATGAACAACAATTTAGTGTCATTAGTAGAAGATTAGTATATATTCGGAATTTATAGTCTCAGGTTAGTTGAAACCTTTTGGAGTGAATATGTATCATACTGATTTCAAGATATCTAAATTACAAGGTGTTTTTTGGGGGGTAAAAATTGCATTAACATTCAATATTGTGTTAAGATCAATTCCCTCAGTGTAGACGAATGGGATTAAAATGAACATAACAAAAACATAGGTGTAATCAGTGAGAAGTTTCAAAAGTGCCTAATGCCTTCATGTTGAAAGAAGGTGAGTAAACCTATAGTGTACATTCAGAATTTTTAAGGCGACACATGACAGCATCTGAAGCAAAACATTGAGAGTATAAATATAAAATACAACATTCTATATGAATACTTAGTAGCTGAAAATGTTTAACAATATGTTACATGACCATAGTCCCGCTTGGGATAGCATTAATATAGCGGTGTTGATGTCTATTATCGATATTCCAATGATAATTAATGTCACAATATTTGTCACAATATAATATGGTGATGAACCGATTTGCCAAAGCAATTACACATATCTGACTGACGACCCGTGAAGATCCGGGTTACAATAGGTCTTCAGCAACCCACGTTGCCATAAAAGGCGTCTATGCTTGTCGTAAGATGCGACTAACGGGTTCGGGTGGACAGGCTAGCTGAGTTGGTTAATGCATGTCTTCGTATCCCAATTGTGTGAATCGATGCTCATGATGTCAATCACTGGAATGTCTGGTCTTGACTCGATAATTTACAGACGTCGTCATGTAGCTGGAATATTGCTGAGTGCGGCGTAATATAACAAACCATCAACAACAGTTCCACTGACATCGGTTAGCTGTGAGAATGACAGCACACCTACAATGTCTCATTAAGGTGTACAATAGCTACTGGGCATATTGTTATGATAATTAATTCAGAAAGTCAATGCATTCAGATCAGATAATTAGTTTCAGTTGATCTGCCAATTTCATCAGCTACCTCAAGTATGAGGCTGTCTGTGTTTTTACCTACATGTTCAGGGATTCCATACATTCTTACGTTATTTCTTCCACTATACTGTCATGTTTCATTAAAGTCGTGCGACTTGCTGGCTTATGTGAGGTCCGAGACTTTCTTCTCGAGAGTCTAGTTTTCCTTTATGTACTTATTTTATCAACTTACTTACTTACTTACTTAGGAGATTTAACGTGCGCTTTCCGACTGATGCGTATTTCGCACACGGGCCCGGCCAGGCCATTTAATGTGTTTCCGAAAGGGGCGAAAGTGGTTTTTATCAAACAGTGGATTCAGTTTTGTATCAAACTTTTCAGATACACTGGATTCTATCTTGTGCATTTCATCCCTATCATCCCTATGCATTTAATCATGTACATGAGAAAACTGTTCACCTATTATCATCAAATAACAGTTAGACACTAATTGAACACAGTTCACCCTCAGAAGAGGGTTCGCTCTAATGACACAGACTTTACCAAGCGATTAAGTGATCTGTGTCTCTTAATCCCCTATAATCCACTATAACAACATTTGGGGTGAGGGCACAGTGAGGTTAAACCACTTTTTCTTCCACCTACTATATATATTCTGTCCCATTGGCTTCAACCTATGTGTTCTCGGTCCATCGTGTTGTGACAGTATTATCCTTCTGTTGTCATCACTTACTCATGTTATCCCACTCATGTATGCAATTGTTGTTACTGTTAATCCTCTACTGTTAATCCTCCACCTACTATATATATTCTGTACAATGACCCTCATGTCGTCTTGCTTGACAACGGTAAAAGGATCTACACCGACACGTCGCTTTTTACAGTATTAAAGAAGTTGTTATCCATAAAATTGTGACAGTGGGCTGACAAATGGGGCTTCTCCCTTAACTCAGAAAAAACAACAGGAATAGTATTCAAACACAAAAACATGAAACCCGCCTCCCCAATCCTCCAGCTAAACAATCAAACAATCAAATTTCAAAAACAAACCAAATTCTTAGGACTTATTTTCGATGAACATCTCACCTGGGATGCTCACATCCAAAACCTAACAACTAAATGCAGTAAAGACCTAAACACCCTAAGATGCCTAACTGGTTCTAACTAGGGAGCATCCAAAGATACCCTCCTCTCTCTCTACATATCACTAATTAGATCAAAACTAGACTACGGCTGCGTCATATACAACACCCTAAACAACTCTCTATCTAAAAAACTTGACTCAATACAATATCAGGCTCTCAAACTAATTACACGCACCCAACATGGCACCTCCTACACCTCACTTCAGGCCTTAACAGGAGAAATGCCACTAAGTCTACGCAGGGAACAGCTAAGCTTAAATTTCTGGGCCGCGTCCCAATCAAACCCTCTCATCCAAAACTTAATAAACCAAAACATCAGCCCCAAAAACCAAGCTCTAGCTCGTAAACACCCCTTACTTACCCCAATATCCCAAAGAATAACAAACTACCTAAATGAACACCAAATTAAAAATCTTAAACAAAACTGCAAACAATCAAATATCTTCACCCCTAAACTTAAAATACCCAAAATAGACACAACACTAGCTAGCCAAATAAATAAACAAACCGACCCAAACATAGCTAAAACTACCACACTAGCATACATACACGAAAATTGGCCAAATTGGTGTCACATTTACACGGACGGATCCTCAGATCCGACCTCCAAACACACAGGTTTCGGAGTCCATACCACACAACCAACTAAAACCACACAATCCTTCCGACTCCCAAACAACCAATCAATATTCACGGCAGAACTAATGGGCATGGCCTCAGCCCTCCATAATCAAGAATCCAAAAACCACAAAAAAATCCTAATACTTACCGACTCCCTAAGTGGACTGCAAGCCCTCCAAAACAAAAATACCAAAAACCGACCTAAATTAATAAATCAAATACTTAAAAGCTCCAACGACCTAACTAAGGCAGGCAAACAAATAACCTTCTTGTGGATACCCGCCCACGTAGGAATATACGGTAATGAAAACGCCGATAAAGCAGCTAAACTATCCCTCAAAATCCCAGAAATAAGCTTAAACTTACCCATCTCAAAATCAGAAATTAAAAGTGTAAACAAGCAAAAAATCACCAAAAAATGGCATAACCTATATCTAAACTCAAATAGCCAAATCAAAAAAGTGCTCAGCAAACCACTAACCAAACCAAAAATTCTCCATCCATCCAAAAAAATCGACAGAGTAATCACTAAACTCCAAACAGGACACACCAACCTAAATAACCACCTAAAAAAATTTAAAAAACACACTACAGGTAACTGCCCACATTGCAAACAACCAGAAACCCCAGAACACGCACTCATCCACTGCACACACTACCTAACACATCGAACCGCATTACAAACCACCCTCAATCTAAACAAGGCTCTAACTCTAGAAGCAATACTAAACCCACAAAATAAACTAGAAAACTTCAAGGCCTTAGGCGTATTCTTAATCAAAACGGAACTAATAAAACGCATCTAAAAACACAATAACTCACCAAATCAAAATCACATAAACAAACAAACATCCACCATACCCAGCTCCCTTAGTTCTCCTCCCCAATCCCATCGGCATCTATTCCAAATCTCAAAATTCCTAAATTCTATATAAGCAACCCCTAAAACCTCCCTCTTGGGTTGCACAGACCACCTTCGTCCCTTTCGGAAACACATTAAATGGCCTGGCCGGGCCCGTGTGCGAAATACGCATCAGTCGGAAAGCGCACGTTAAATCTCCAAAGTAAGTAAGTATAAAATTGTGTCTACCTAATCTGCTACCTCCTATTGTGGTTGACATCATGAGGATCCTACACATTACTTCTTTTCATGTCTTAACTATTGCAGTCTTCGTAATAATACGTACTACTGCATTAAAAGGATACTTTACTTGAAAGGATTTGGTAAACAGGCCTAAATGGCTAGTTCAAATACCGTCCTGTTACATTGGTACATTTGTTGTGTAGACATCAAACTTTAAGGTTAAGAAGCAATACAAATAATATAAAAAGGCCACTTATGTTACCAAAACTACAGTGATATTCATATCAACTTAACATGTAGTCATACTCAATGTACAAATCCTCAACTATTTTCCATAAAATTATGTCAGATATAACTGTGTTGTGGCTGGCATCTCTTGTTAAATTATCCCACTGTTTTCAGATCAAACCCTTTATGTAGAAGTACATGGTGCTTCTAATGTTACAACAAGTAGGGCAAGTGAAGAAGAAGTGAAGTGGAGTCTACAAATATAAACTGAACTGACATTCTGCCATGTTTGAAATGTCATTTATCTTTAAGACTCCAATTCCTAAACCAGCGTGAACAATGTGACAATATCGAGTACTGTAGTTTAGGTCAAATAGGTATGCAATTTTCAGAAGTATTCAATGGCTTTAAAAATGGACATTACCTGTATTCATTATCATATGGAAATCCTGAAACAAGGCTGAAGTGGTTGCTTATATAGTAATTTTGAAATTTTGAGATTTGGAATGAATGCCAAGAGTAGGTGGAGGACGAACTAAGGGAGCTGTGTGTGTTGGGTGGTTGTTAGATTAGGTAGTTTTGGTTTTAATATTTTATTTGGGTTTAAATGCGACTAATTAGTCCTGTTTTAATTAGGTATATGCCTAAGGCTTTGAATTTCTGTAAGACCATCCATTGCCATTTATATTACTGTGACCTATCAGTGCAAATTACCACAATTACCATACGTTTGGCCATTGGCTATTACCAATTAGTCATAATGTAAGCCCTGGCTTCCAGTTGTCCATTGATTTCACCTATCAGCGTAACTGTTGGCTTCCCTTGTTAAGTTTCCAACTTTGTAATCTTCTTGCTTCTGTTGTTCTTACAGGAACAATTATATGTTCTCTGCTTCGTGAAAATTACGAGTATTCATCTGATGAAGGAGTAAGCATATACTCCGAAACGTTGTGATCCTCATAATAAAGAAGTTGATATCCATAAACTCTCTTCCTTCCTTCCAATATTTCTATTTTCTTATATTGATATGATTTCATTTTTATCCTTGGCTGCTCTATTTATATACGTTCGAGTAGCTGCCCATCTCTCAGAAATAGAGATAGTTTGGCCTTCGCTATTGCATCTCTTGGCTTTAGGAGATCTATGACAGATAGCGGATCTCACTTCAATTCTTGTTTTAATAAAGCAGTGTCAACTTTGGGAGTTTTTAAAGTGCAGGGTGGGTGTAACCCTTTGTAGTGAATTTCTGGAGGCTGATTGTCATCACAATCGTGACTTCGATAGCGGATCTAACTGCAATTCTTGTTTTAACCTATTATAAACTATTATATTTATAAATTCTTTGTTTATATTAATCTAAACTTAACACCTAATAATACCTTCTTCTCAGGAGATCTACATTGTTCTATGCCTTTACTTGGGGTATGGCGGTGTTGTTTTAACATTTTATCGTCAGAGAGATGAGATGCCTCATGATCAGTATGAAAGCACCGGTTTACTTCGTAAGCACCCCTGTCTAATTCAATGGCCTGTCCTTATGAGGAACTGTGGTCCAGTGATCACAGGAAGTAGGTGATTTAGATTTGATTAACCTTACAAACGTTCTACTTTCATTGATTTTTAGTGACCCATTCATAACATTTTCATCGGAGTCTGTTTGGGTGGGTAATATAACCTTTTTTCTGATTACAACTTTTTGAATTTGAATTCAATATGTCCTCCTTCCAACAAAATGAAATAATACTTGTTTTGATTTTTATCAATTACAGTTCCTCACGCAAGGATTGCGGACACTATTGAGCATGAGAAGAGACCATCTTACAAGTAACAAAAACGACTTCAATTTGGACCTGTATAACAATTACTTAGTATCAAATGTTATTTTGTCATAAAAGTCACGCGTGTTCTTGAAGAGAAAACATCCTTCTTACAACATCAATCATATCTTTAAAACATGTATAATCCATCCGGAGCTTATATCCTGGTAACGTCTCATGTATCGTGTTATTGTAAGACCCCACAACAATACTGGCGCTGGATCACAAGGCGCTAGTTCTATCACAGCACTTGGATCGGCCTGCCTATATATAAACCTCGGCGACGGCTCGGATGCCACAACATCTCGGTGAGCGCAGGGGAGAGGCCGCATATTCCGGGCCGCTCACGCTTCGATCAAGCACCAGAACGACTACTACTACACACATACGTCGTCCGTGATGAAGGACTGTCGCATCATCTTCCTTGGATCAGAAAAGGTTGGCAAGTCCTCACTCATTCACCAGTTCATGGAGGGTTCCTTTACAGATGACTATCGCCCTACCGTAGAGGAAAGCTATAGAAGAATGGTTCGACTCCCAGGTGAGTTGAAAAAATAACATTTCTACCCTCGAGCTCGGGACGTTTCTTTGGACACCTAAATATTGTTGTTTGTAATTATGCTTCTGTGGATATGACTACACAATGCCATTTAGAATGTGATCAAATGAAAGAAATGTCATACTTGGGATTACACTCTCTTTGTAAACTTCAACTACCTCTTGGGTCCTATCCGTGACTTTCAGAGTGAGGCACCAAATCGTCAGCAACCTTACCCACTCAGCCACCGAGGTATCCACAAAAATGAAAGTCCGACCACTGGTAGTCTAGATCACGTACTTTGTGTACCCCTCTGAGAAATATATATTAGCACGGCTTCTATGGCCGAAAGCTATGAATACACTTTCAACATTCAGTGAATCTGTGTTTGGCAAAATAGTCAGACCATTTGTATATAGATATCCATGGTGTTCATTTGTAGATACCCTGTTGGATGTCGTTAATAACAATTAAATGATAACATGCTTCAAACTTGACACAGTCAAACGATCAACACATTATTCTCATTTTTAAAAACGCTGAATAGCGCTATTCCAGACGAATATACACCGCGTGTGGGATTTTGATGTCCAGTGTATTCAAAATACTGTGAGAAATGCAAATAGATGAACTTTGCAAACTAACATAAACCTAAAAACGTTAACTGGAAAACTTGTGTTAACCTACATGTGTTTTTATTGTAGTCCTCGCAAATCTGTACTTTTTCATTTAAAGAAAACAGTATCATTTACTCTGTTATTTGGTTTATGCTCACTTTGCTACAACATAACAGGAGATTAACACAGTTGCCGTGTTTACATAAGGGTAATGACAAAAGCACTCACAGAATTTAGTGAGTGAACTCAATTCAGGTTTCTGAGTATCAATGATCATGTGAATTGTGTTCACTATATGTGTTAAATCTATGAAATCCATCATGTGAGTAAACTCGGTTCTAAATTTATGTATGTTAGTATTAAGGCACTTGCAATTGAGTCAACAAACAATCAATGGGGTAGTATTTGAATACTGGGAACGCCAGTTGCCAAATGACATGTACCCTGTTGAGATCGTCCCCGACAGTTGTGGTGGTCGTAGCATTGTACACCATGAGAAAATGAGGAGATCCCATTTGTCAGCTTAAAGAGAACAAAACCTTATTGAGCAAACGTAATGTACGGTTATCTCGTACTAAAAAATGTAGTTATGCAAAGAACTTTCTGTATGTATATAGTGGTATTAGGGTATGAATGCCAACTGTGAGTGTACAGAATGGTGACATAATTCTTGCCGATTGTCCAGTGTTCCAACACATCATTAAATATTGATATTGATGTATGTCATGAATGTCGATAAAAAGAATTCACAATAGTGTGTAACATATATCTGATGTGTATTTTTCAGATGGTAACTATGCCAATATAGAGATTCTGGACACGGCGGGGCAATCCGACTTTCCAGCAATGAGAAGGTTGAGAATCGAGCACGGGAATGCATTCGTTGTCGTCTATGCTGTGAATGACGAACTCTCCTTCCAATCTGCAATCAGCCTCTGCAGGCTCATCTTCTCCATCAAAGGTGGGCGTAGCTTGCAACATTACAATGATACACTGTGCGTATTTTGTTGTTTTTGAAGAATATCAGTACAAATACAAAATTAATTTGGCGTACAATCCAGTTGTTATTCATTGTACTATAAAAGAATTTACTATTAGCATATTATATATACTGTAAGCAAAGATGTATAAATAAACTGTATATAATGCTATATATTAAATGCTGACAGTAAATGCTAATTAGCATGTATCTATATATGGTATATGGATAAATGTGATTAATGTATCATCCCAGCGACTGAATGTGAATCAGGTTGTTTACAACACACTAATTGCTAAACCTAGTAAACTGTTACAAGTACATGTATTGATAGGTTGCCATCTGACAGTAACCATAGATCGGTCTTATATAAAAAAATCTCCTGCTGCTTTTTTCTATAATTATATTCAACATAACCCAGAATTCGAAGCTTATTAACGCTGGACGATGGGGTAAGTAAAAACCTAAAGGACGACTAAGGACCAATGCCCTAAGAACAATGAAGCCCACTCACTCAAATACAAATTAATTCTTTCATTGCCAAATACTTATGGTTCTGGTTTGTGTTGCAGGTCGAGTGAATGTCCCTGTCGTCCTAGTTGGCAACAAGTTGGATTGCGACACGACTAGGAAGGTGTCTACCGAGACCGCCACTAAACTGGCCCTGGATGAAATGGGGTGTTCCTATGTGGAGTCTAGTGCCAAGTGTAACCTCAACGTTGACTGTTTGTTTGACGTACTGCTCCTCAAGAAGGTCCAACAAGAAGAGGTTCAGGAAGGTCAACCGAGGAAAACAAGGAGGAGTCATAGTTCAAGGTCATTGTGTTCCCAGGGTAGTAGCACGCGCAAACAGTTGCAGAGGAATTACAGCGTCTGCAGCTGTGTCATGGCAACGTCAGACAAGAAGAAGAAGCATGTGCATGGGTGCAAAATCATGTGACACTCGGTACACTGAGATTTACCCTAACCCCAGGGGTGCAAGATGCATTTTATCCAATATGAGCCAGTTCGGTTCGGATAGCTGCTGACGAGACTATGTAAAGTGCTGCAAGGTAAAGACGCCGTGATGTTATGATTGATCTCCTTGATACTCCGAGATGGCTTTGAGGAAAACTGTGACATTTGTAGGAGTGGATCGATAAAGCTTGATGACATTTGTTGGCTGATGGTAACGCGACACTCAACTGTATAAAGACATTGTGCTTTTAATGTCAGATTTCAGTCTGAAGTGCTGCACTATTTAAGTGGCCCCCCTGGAATGAGTCAACTCCTGCTAACGAGAAACCTGGTGTATATACCGCTAACATGGAAGAATTTGTTGACACATACAGCGAAACCCCATCATTCCAGCGTTGACAGTGACACAGTCCAGATTAACTGAATGTGAACGGAAAATATGTTGACGTTCACAACAGGGTAGATTCCCGGACGTAAGGACCCCCGGAAAGATGGGTATTGCAAATAACAATAGCAGATATCATCTGGAAATACACCGATGGTACCCATTGGAACCGGCAAACCTTGAAGAAAGCAAGCCCCGTATTAAGTCAATCCCATGTGATATTAAGACTTTCAATACTAGAGACACAGTATTGAACATATAATTCTTTTATACATTTTCAGTGTATTTCTACGTTATCCTCTGGGCGTATAGCCCATGTTATGAAGAGACAAAGTCAGCTGATGGCATTCATCATGACACCTGTCTCACCGTTCAAAATGAAAATAATAAATTAATATGCAAAGATATTTTCTTTGTTATTACAACAATATAGAAATTGTTGCCCTGTCGAATTTACATGTATACACAACGTATGCACAAGCGACATCTCACGCTTGACAAAATACTGGTATATAATTGCTTGAGACGGTCAAACTCTGGCTAAGTTAGGTTTGCTTGGTGTTTAAGGTCATTATTTAAGCTCAAAATGTTGCCGATAAAATGAAGATCCACACACGTCCAATTGAAATCATCGGAGTGTTATTTGGCACAGTTATTGTTGTATTAGTGTTGAGTAGTTACGTCGACTGAAATAGTAACACTACATCACTTATACTGACACGACGTTGCAAGACTGTACCGTACATATAAAATGACCTAACACCCCATCACATCCTGACGTGAGGCCGATGCAATAGTTTGCACACTCAATACGAAATGTCCCAACTTTGCATCACTTGTACTGACGTGATTCAATACTTTGTACAATAATACGAAGTGACTTGATGCGTCACATACCGACGTGTGGGCGATGCAATACTTTACACAATAGTTCAGAAATGTCCTACCATTGTATCACATACTGACGTGAGGACGATGCAAGTCAGCTCAGTTCGTAAATTAGGAGTATGCTAGTTCATCACTGATACTGACAAGTGAACAATGCAATATATTGTCAAAAACGGTGAGAAATGACAACTCACTTGCTAATAATGATATGCAAGCATTGTCATGTTTTCTCGAATATGTCAAAACTAGCAATAACAAATACATCACAGAATTTGATATGCGAACGATGCAGCGGTTTGCGCAATAGGTCACTTCTGGGTATTGTGTCACTTAATCAACTAAAAATACTTATATATACTCAACAATAAAAGTTCCTGTGACACCAATATTTTAATGTATTTTTCAAACACGTAAAGTTTTCAATATTATAGTACATGTATGGAATCAAGTCACAAAAACGCAACTGCTACAGAAAAGCATGCATATCATGCAAAAGTTGACGTTTATGCAAGCCCCATGCATTTCACTACCCAAGAATGGGTATAAAAACATGTGCGTTAACGGGATTCCATATGCATTGTTTAGCATCGTGCTGACAACCACTCAGAAAAACAACAAAATTACGCAATTATTATTATTATCAACATTACGAAATGCCACGCCTGTCCGAAAATGAGCGTCTGCGAGCCATTAGTATACTTGTAGCAGGATCGACGTAATGTTGCAAGACATTTTAACGTCCACGGAAACACCATTTGGTGTTTATGGCAACGTTGGCAACAGACGAATGCAGTCAGAGACCATCGTCGGAGTGACAGGCCACGCGTAACCAATAATGGACAAGGCAACTGGATTCGAACAGCACACCTACGAAATTGATTCCAGCTAGCAACAGTGACTGCAAGAAGCATCCCTGGCCTTCGACGAATATCTTCACAAACCGTACGTCGTCGCCGCCTCAGACGCGCAGGGATTGTCGCCAGAAGACCTGCAGACGGCGTCTACGCCGGGCGGCCATGCAGTGGGGACAAGTTCTATTCACCGACTAGTCTCGTTTTCACCTCAGCAACAGCGATGGACGGATTCGAGTGTACCGACGTTGAGGTGAACGTTAATCATTGTGTCATGGAAGAAGATCGGTTCGGGGGCGGCAGCGTTATGGTATGGGGTGGGATTACAGCAAGATAGAGGACCCGTCTGATAGTGGTAGAGGGAAATCTCAATGGACAGCGCTACCGCGACGAGATCCTCGGCCCTGTTGTTCTACCGTCATGGCCCAGGCATTACCTTTCCAACATGACAACGCCCGGCCTCATTGCTCGACTGCTTCAGGATCCTCTTCAACAAAACAACGTGAATGTCATCCTCTGGCCGGCTCGCTCCCCTGATTTCTCATCAATCGAGAACATGTGGGATGAGATGGATCGGCGCCTTCGACGTCAACCACGTGTTCCACAGACATTCCAGGAACTTCGAAACATGCTCCAGCAGTTATGGACAGATATCCCACAGGACTTTGTGCGACGCCTGGTCCATTCCATGAGACGAAGATGTGTTGCTTGCATCGCAACCAGAGGTGGACACACACACCATTGATTTGTAAATTGACATTTTGGCATGTTCATGTTTTTTTTTATATGAAATCACACATTTTCTAAAGTCAGTATAACAAGTTAAACCATTTGAACACTTAAAGGAGTCTTTTATTTTTTGTAAACCGAAATTGTTTCAGATTTGGTAAAAACAAAACTTTGCATTAAATCTTATTCAATGTCACAGCAACTTTTGTTGTCCAGTATAGACCTACATTTACGTTGCATAGGTGACATTTTACATTTTCGGTCGATAGTAAATTATCCAGTTAGTGTGTAGGGATAGGCATATATCTCGACGATGCCAGACATCCCCAGATAGGTTGAGCTAAAAACGACTCCGCAGAACCTACTTCATCTGCAGTGTGTAACATTCAAGCAAAAATATCAAGGGAACCCCTGTGTTGGTATCAGTTTACAAAATACAGCTGCAGCGTCGGTTTAACGAGATTCCTGTATATTCAGACGGTAGGAAGACACTAAAGATCTGGGATGGATTACGATACATGATCACTTTCATTTTAATGTAGATACTTTGGTATTCGATATGTGAGCATAAAACGCGAGTCACACATATGCATCTAATGTCTGCTCAAGCCATACTTATAATACGTTGTTGTTTTTACATCTTGAACTGATTACTTGATCATAGGAGACGCTTACCTTTTCGCGAACATCTGGTATCATCACTATTTGAGTGATTCATAAACAAATGCTCATGAATAGGAATCGAACAATTGACTCAGCAAAACTGATTATGCACTGAAATGGACCAGTAAACATACTGCACAACTGATATTGCAAAGACAAGGTCCAGCACACATACTGTCAAAACCCTATTTCACAGACTAGGTCAAGTAAACATACTGCACAACTGATAATGCACAGACTAGGACCAGTAGACACACTGTCAAGACCCTATTTCACAGACTAGGTCAAGTAAACATACTGCACAACTGATAATGCACAGACAAGGACCAGTAGACACACTGTCAAGACCCTATTTCACAGACTAGGTCAAGTAAACATACTGCACAACTGATAATGCACAGACAAGGACCAGTAGACATACTGTCAAGACCCTATTTTGCAAACTAGGTCAAGTAAACATACTGCACAACTGATATTGCAAAGACAAGGACCAGTAGACACACTGTCAAGACCCTATTTCACAGACTAGGTCAAGTAAACATACTGCACAACTGATAATGCACAGACAAGGACCAGTAGACACACTGTCAAGACCCTATTTCACAGACTAGGTCAAGTAAACATACTGCACAACTGATAATGCACAGACAAGGACCAGTAGACACACTGTCAAGACCCTATTTCACAGACTAGCTCAAGTAAACATACTGCACAACTGATAATGCACAGACAAGGACCAGTAGACACACTGTCAAGACCCTATTTCACAGACTAGGTCAAGTAAACATACTGCACAACTGATAATGCACAGACAAGGACCAGTAGACATACTGTCAAGACCCTATTTTGCAAACTAGGTCAAGTAAACATACTGCACAACTGATATTGCAAAGACAAGGACCAGTAGACACACTGTCAAGACCCTATTTCACAGACTAGGTCAAGTAAACATATTGCACAACTGATAATGCACAGACAAGGACCAGTAGACACACTGTCAAGACCCTATTTCACAGACTAGGTCAAGTAAACATACTGCACAACTGATAATGCACAGACAAGGACCAGTAGACACACTGTCAAGACCCTATTTCACAGACTAGGTCAAGTAAACATACTGCACAACTGATAATGCACAGACAAGGACCAGTAGACACACTGTCAAGACCCTATTTCACAGACTAGGTCAAGTAAACATACTGCACAACTGATAATGCACAGACAAGGACCAGTAGACATACTGTCAAGACCCTATTTCACAGACTAGCTCAAGTAAACATACTGCACAACTGATAATGCACAGACAAGGACCAGTAGACACACTGTCAAGACCCTATTTCACAGACTAGGTCAAGTAAACATACTGCACAACTGATAATGCACAGACAAGGACCAGTAGACATACTGTCAAGACCCTGTTTCACAGACTAGGTCAAGTAAACATACTGCACAACTGATAATGCACAGACAAGGACCAGTAGACACACTGTCAAGACCCTATTTCACGGACTAGGTCAAGTAAACATACTGCACAACTGATAATGCACAGACAAGGACCAGTAGACACACTGTCAAGACCCTATTTCACAGACTAGCTCAAGTAAACATACTGCACAACTGATAATGCACAGACAAGGACCAGGAGACACACTGTCAAGACCCTATTTCACAGACTAGCTCAAGTGAACATACTGCACAACTGATAATGCACAGACAAGGACCAGTAGACACACTGTCAAGACCCTATTTCACAGACTAGCTCAAGTAAACATACTGCACAACTGATAATGCACAGACAAGGACCAGTAGACACACTGTCAAGACCCTATTTCACAGACTAGCTCAAGTGAACATACTGCACAACTGATAATGCACAGACAAGGACCAGTAGACACACTGTCAAGACCCTATGTCAAAGACTAGGTCAAGTAAACATACTGCACAACTGATAATGCACAAACAAGGACCAGGAGACACACTGTCAAGACCCTATTTTGAAGACTAGGTCAAGTAAACATACTGCACAACTGATAATGCACAGACAAGGACCAGTAGACACACTGTCAAGACCCTATTTCACAGACTAGGTCAAGTAGACATACTGCACAACTGATAATGCACAGACAAGTACCAGTAGACACACTGTCAAGACCCTATTTCACAGACTAGGTCAAGTAAACATACTGCACAACTGATAATGCACAGACAAGGACCAGTAGATTCACTGTCAAGACCCTATTTCACAGACTAGGTCAAGTAAACATACTGCACAACTGATAATGCACAGACAAGGACCAGTAGATTCACTGTCAAGACCCTATTTCACAGACTAGGTCAAGTAAACATACTGCACAACTGATAATGCACAGACCAGGAGACAAACCTCCAAACTGATAATACACTCACTAGAACTAGTAAACATACAGCCCAGCTGCCCTTGCACGGGCTAAGATGAGTAAACAGCCACATGTACAGTGTCCTTTGACCATGACTAGCATACCAACTGTTCAGCCGAGACACTACAACTAGTATACGTACTGCCAAGCTGTTGTTACACATTATATCCTTAAAGCCGGATTGAAAGACACAATCAAGTTGTAAACGTGTTCTGAATATCAGTTTTTTTATGTTTGATGTGATCAAATTACCGTTAGTGAAAAACATAGAAATATTTCTATCTCACCACATGGCCCCTTTTAATCAGTAACTGATCTTTTTCAGTTGGGCTTAAGATTTAATTAAAAATTGCTTTGAACTTTACAGTTGTTGTCGTTGTTTAACGCCACACTCAGCAATATTACAGCTATATGACGGCGGTCTGTAAATAATCGAGTATCGAGTCTGGACAAGACAATTAGCATCAATCTACGCAATTGGGATACGATGATATGCATCAACAAAGTCAGCGAGTCTGACCACCCGATCCTGTTAGTCGCCTCTTACGACAAGCATAGTCGCCTTTTACGACAAGCAATCTATTCTAATCTGGAACTTTACGGGTATCGATAAAAATCATCAGTCTAAATTAAACCATTTCGAATAGCATTGTTTGAAACTAAAGCTATAAATAATTTCTATGTCGTCATACCTTTTTGTAAGACATCAAGTAAATGTATAATTGCCAATGGCGTGCTGTTTTAACCTTTCAGATAGAATTCTAATTAACAGTGAGTGAGTATGGTTTTACGCCGCTTTTAGCAATATTCCAGCAATATTACGGCGGAGGACACCAGAAATGGACTTTAAACATTGTACCTATATCGGGAATCGAACCGGGGTCTTCGGCATGAGCAAACGCTTTAACCACTAGGCTACCCTACCGCCCCCTAATTAACAGCCTCAGCCTGATGGCATTCATTCGCTTGATGAAGGAGTAACCAGATACTCCGAAACGTTGTGTTCCTCATAATAAAGATGTTGACATCCGTATATTCTCTTCCTCATGAGTTTCACTTCTAAATGCCTTTCAAAGGCAAAATAGATTCAGGTGGACAATCAAGGCAACATAATAGGTCAAATATGTGGCAGCAGCAATAAGTATAACATACCCTATTACATAATTAAAAAAACCTTTCCATAATCATGATATACATAAATTGCCAATGCAAGAGACTGATTACTCGCCGAAACAGATGCCATTCGGCGTAAAGGGCAAACTAGCTGTGAAAATTATATGAATCAACCACCGAAAAGCAGATGACATCAGTTGTTCGCCAATAGGGTTAGCCTGTCCTACCTATCGACAGCACATGCCATTCGCACATTTAAACAAAAGTAAGTATTAATTGCTCACGCAGCATAGCAGTACTCGTGCCATGCGACGGCTGCCTGAAAACAAACCAGACTATCAAGTAATCGATGAAACAGTAAATCCAGTGTCACGATCCTGCATTTACTGATGTTATTTAAAAACGTCTGCTGTGTTCCAGTGCAGAGATTCTGCTGCTTACAAGTAAAGCAAAAAACAGAGTTGATTGTACGATTTCGACCATATCGTGAGCATGTGTTTATGAATCACTATCAAAAGGTTGTTGAGGAAAAGGTGTGAGTATCCTGTCTCACCGGTGGCGCCCGACACAAACACACACAAACGCAAGTCAAATGTTCACCTGGAAAAAACCTGGGAACATACGGTAAAAGTCAAAATATGGAATTGAACATCATATGTGTCTCTAATGCGTCAAAATTTGAAAATTCTTCAACATTTCTACCATAACACTTTTTGAAAGGTTTACTGAGCTTTTGAATGTTGTGACCTCATTGAATTCTTGGTAAAACATGGCAAATGTCACGCGTGCATCCCAAGTACCAAGTTGTCCGATTCCCCATTGTTCTCGGTGCCTTAGGTTTGGCATTGGGAGAGTGCCCGGGTTTGCTGCTTCTGACAATCTGAGTAAAGCAGAAGGCTGCTTTGTGTTGGGGAGTCTTCATATTCTCTAGAATATTCTTGGCGGTTTCGCCGAGGCGGGGCAACCTGAGAACAATCCCATTCGCAAGATGGCTAGAAAATTTTACTGAAATGTTGTGATGTTTATGGTGACGATTATTAGTTGCAGCAATAATGAAACGCTCGTAAAATTTCAAGTGCCAATATTTATGCGAATTTGTGGTATGCGACAACTAGATAAATATCAGAGAACAAACAACCCTGAACAAACAACAGTCTGAAGGGATGGCACTGGAGACTGAAGACACAAACAACCCTGAACAAACAACAGTCTGGAGGAAGACACTGGAGACTGAAGACACAAACAACCCCGCACAAACAACAGTCTGGAGGATGGCACAAGAGACTGAAGACACAAACAACCCTGAACAACAACAGTCTGGAGGAAGACACTGGAGACTGAAGACACAAACAACCCCGCACAAACAACAGTCTGGAGTATGGCACAGGAGACTGAAGACACAAACAACCCTGAACAAACAACAGTCTGGAGGAAGACACTGGAGACTGAAGACACAAACAACCCCGCACAAACAACAGTCTGGAGTATGGCACAAGAGACTGAAGACACAAACAACCCTGAACAAACAACAGTCTGGAGTATGGCACAAGAGACTGAAGACACAAACAACCCTGAACAACACAGTCTGGAGTATGGCACAGGAGACTGAAGACACAAACAACCCTGAACAAACAACAGTCTGGAGGAAGACACTGGAGACTGAAGACACAAACAACCCCGCACAAACAACAGTCTGGAGGATTGCACTGTAGGAACAAACAACCCTGAACAAACAACAGAGTGGAGGATGGCACAGGAGACTGAAGACACAAACAACCCCGCACAAACAACAGTCTGAAGGATTGCACAAGGGACTGAAGACACAAACAACAGTCTGGAGGATGGCACATGAGACTGAAGGCACAAGCAACCCCGCACAAACAACAGTCTGGAGGATGGCACAGGAGACTGAAGACACAAACAACCCCGCACAAACAACAGTCTGAAGGATTGCACAAGGGACTGAAGACACAAACAACAGTCTGGAGGATGGCACATGAGACTGAAGGCACAAGCAACCCCGCACAAACAACAGTCTGGAGGATGGCACAGGAGGCTGAAGAAAGTATCACTTAGCTTGGATAATACATAACAATGATAAAGAAGATTTCAATAGAGCGCGCATGTCAACTTTGGGTAAAGAATAAAGAAAACACACTAAAAAAATTCTAAAGCAAATCAAAAGAATTTCTTTGAGCATCTAACACGCGTGAAATAAAAAACAACAAAAAGATATTTGGAAAATTATGAATTCTCTGTCTGAGGAACATAACGTTGAACACACCATTCTCGACATGTTGTTTGCCTACTTCAAGGATGTCAACGACTGCCCCGATGAGGATGTGGACGTCGACGGCGTTCCAACTGAAGCTACTAATGAAGCCGCCAATGCTCTTGTGCTAGAAGATGAAATCGTGAAGGCGATCGATGGACCCAAAACAAACAAGGCCTGTGGTATCGACAATGTGTTAAAATCGTCAAAAGCATTTAGTTCTACCTGTGTATGAAAACTATATAACCATGTGATGTATCAAGCCTATTTATTAAAACAAATGTGAACGAGATAACCCTGCAAATTACCATACAATAACACTGTTAAGCTGTGTAACAATCAATAACAGCTCAAGTCAGTACGTAGAATCATCCTGTTAGACAACCAAGCTGGTTTTAGGAAGATGTGTTCGACTATAGATCACATATTTACGCTTCATACAGTTTTTCGCGCTTTCATAGATTTCAGTAAGGATTTCCATAATGTTTGGAGAACTAGAGAAAACTATTGAGCTACAATATAAATGGTAACCTATTAAATGTAATCAAATCTTGTATATAACTTAATGACAAACATTCTAATTTCTTTTCTTGTAAAATTGGTGAGGTGAGGTGAGGTGAAATGGGGTAATACCGATTTATAGTGCTAGCACACTGAGATACCATGCCGCAGTTTAACATGAATACCCCACTCAGACACAGTATACTGACTCCGAGCCGACCAGTCCATGTGTTAGCCCCTTAATGCCGAGCGCAAGACAGGGTAACAACAAGTACCATCTTTTAACGTCTTTTGGTATGACGCGGGAGGGGATCAAACCCCGGACCTTTAGCTCTCCGGGCGGACGCTCAACCACTTGACCACGGAGGCGGTCTTGTAAAATTGGTGTCAGACAAGGCGACAATTTGTAGCCACGTTCTTGTCCATAATACATAAACGACTTAGAAAACTCCCTTATATCCAATAACGTGCAAGGTAAAACACTTAGCCTAGATGATGACGAACTGTCTACTTGTATTGTTATATGCTTCTAGCTGAAGTACATGAATTACAGAACTCACTTGATTCTTTTAATACTTATTTTGAAATATTAATCTGACAATTAATCTGGATAAATCGGCAATGGTTATTTTTGGCAGTAGAAAATATGAAAGTTAATACAACTTTCAAGTTGGTAATGAACCTGAATCAATATAACTTACCTTGGTGTGGTCTTCAGCAGTAACCTCTCGTGTGCCACCGCCAGACAATGTATAGTTAACCAAGCCAATAAAGCTATGCATCTGTTACACAAACGTTTGAGAAATAGTGATATGTCTATTGAACGTAGACTTTATTTATTTGAACATACAGTATGTCCTATTATGTTATACAGATGTAAAATATGGGATTTCGAAATAGTTAGTGCCGTCGAAAAGATACAAACCGATTTCCTAAGACAAATAGTTAATCTAAGACGTAGTACTTTTTCATACACGTATTACGGAGAAACAGGTCGGTCACCCCTAAAAGACAAAATTAAATCCCATACGCTCTGCTGCTGGTCTACAAAATAGTATCAGCAAGATGTAACTCTACCTTACCAACATTATACCATATAGCATATTGCTCACTGAAACACGACTACCATTATAAAAAAATGGCTCCAGTTTATTAAAATATCTTAGATAACCTTGGACTGTCCAATATCTGGCAACCCCAAAATATGATTTCGTCCACACGCTCTAAACATGAAACTGGTACCTGAAAAAAATTTAAATTTCCATAAAATGTCAATTCATTCTGTTTCAATCAGAAAATGTGGCAGTACTACGAAACCTGTGCAAATTCTTATCTATAATTATGTCACATTCTAATGATATATATTTTTATCATCCAAAACTGGCTGAACTGGCAAAACTGGCTCCCACAAGAGATAACGCTTGGATGAAATTTCATCACAATGCTTTGCAGAACATTGTGACGTCATTGTTACCATGACGTCACAATTAAATGACATCACTAATGGTTCTGCTACTGAAGCCGTTAGCAGTACTTTTTACACTTTTTATATATATGTCCTTCTTCTGCAGTCCTCACTTTGAAAATGTGCGTTAGAAAAAAAACTCGGCATCCAGAGGGTTAGACACTGCTAATTACTGTCTACAAACTTAAAAAGTTGGAAGAATGACGTTGGATGATAAATAAAATCTCACCCTTGTGTGTTTTGATATAAAATATATCAAGGCTCGTTGATATATTTTATATCAAAAGCCACTCGGATGTGATTCTCTATATATAGTGAGTGAGTATGGTTTTACGCCTCTTTCAGCAACATTCCCGCAATATCACGGCGGGGGTCACCAGAAATGGGCTTCACACATTGTACCCATGTCGGGAATCGAACCCGGGTCTTCAGCGTGACGAGCGAATGCTTTAACCACTAGGCTACCCGACCGCCCCTTCTCTATATATAGGCTGAATTGTAACAGTAACTGCCTACGCATCTCTACTCCTTAATCTCTATCTCCATAATGCTTTACATATATAAGTAAACTAACGTATGGTAAAGCTGATTGATTAAAATACACTCAGCGGCTTGCAGCAAGACTTTTTAGTGGATGACTGGAGTGTTCTATTACCATGATAGAACACAATCGCATTAAGTTTGCTTGAAGAATGGTTGTTACCAATGTTTATGTACTGTGTTGAAAATAAAAGATTCGATAAAATATTGGCAGTTTTAAGCTTCCCATTCAGCATTTAAATTTGTATGTATTGAAAAGTTATGGTTAGTACTAAAATGTATTACCAGCTGTGGTCTTTCTTGTTGTATTGCCAATCCAGGTTGTATGAAATATTCCCCAATATCACCCCAGTGTTATTCATCACATTGGCTGCCCAACGTTTGCGATCACAAGACCTGGAACACATTCCCCTGCTGTCCAGCCACTTGGTTTTTACATCCATCACCAGGTCTTCGTGGAACTAACCAAGACGAAATCTGTTTTACATGAAATATCTCTCAACGGTAAAATATGAATTCTACCAAGAAGCCAGTCAGTGATGCACTTGGCATGACATCTATCAAGATGAGTAGGATGACAAGATTCATGTACTTATTGTAACAATACACATGCTTTATATAACGGCTCATCTGAAGCGGTTTATAACACTACACGCTCTGTGTATGGATGGATGAAACCATGGTTTCTTGAGACATCAGTGGCTTCGTGTAGTTTCAGTGATTGATGGCGTGGGTATTTGCCCTGCCACTAGGAAGTCGCATGACATTAATGGGGACAATTCACGGATTCTTTAAACCATCCTAAAATATAGAAAATCCATGAATATACAGTCTCGATTATCTGACGAGACAAACTAGTTTTTAAAATTATATGATTGGATCAATATACATATATAAAGTTTACTTTTTATTTGATAAAATCACAATCGTGAATCATGATTGATTCGTTATTTTGTACCAGTTAATATATTTCAGACTTTAATTCTGGTTCAGATTTCATTAACCTTACAAATACTCTGCTTTCACTGTTTTTAAATGGTCCATTCATAATATATCCATCACTGGTAGCCTTTCGTGACCAGTGGATTCTGGTTCGGTGGGTACTATGTTTCCATCTTTATTACTATGTTCACTTTACAACAAAAATGGGGGTGGTCGGGTAGCCTAGTGGTTAAAGCGTTAGCTCGTCACGCTGAAGACCCGGGTTCGATTCCCGACATGGGTACAATGTGTGAAGCCCATTTCTGGTGTCCCCCGCCGTGATATTGCTGGAATATTGCTAAAAGCGGCGTAAAACCTCACTCACTCACTCACTCCAACAAAAATGACCGAAATACCACCAGTTTGGATGTTTGCGATAACGGGATATTACTGAGCATGAAAAGAAAGCATCCTACAAGAATGAAAAACGACCCGTATTCAAACCTGTGTAACAAGTACTTAGCACTAAATGTTAGTTTATCATAGAAGTCACAAATGTTCTAGAAGAGCATAAATCATACATTGTATAACGTGTATATTCTTCCGCAGCCTACATACTGGAAACATCTCACGTGTTTAGTTGTTGCAAAATTCTATATTACATACTGGCGCTGGATCACAAGGCGCTAGTTCTCACTACAGCACTTGGATCGGCCTGCCTATATATAAACCTCGGCGACGGCTCGGATGCCACAACATCTTGGTGAGCGCAGGGGAGAGGCCGCATATTCCGGGCCGCTCACGCTTCGATCAAGCACCAGAACGACTACTACTACACACATACGTCGTCCGTGATGAAGGACTGTCGCATCATCTTCCTTGGATCAGAAAAGGTTGGCAAGTCCTCACTCATTCACCAGTTCATGGAGGGTTCCTTTACAGATGACTATCGCCCTACCGTGGAGGAAAGCTATAGAAGAATGGTTCGACTCCCAGGTGAGTTGAACAAACATTTCTACCCTCGAGCTCGGGACTTTTCTTAGGACACCTAAATATTGTTGTTTTTAATTATGCTTCTGTGGTCTATGACTACACAATGTCATTTAGAATGTGATCAAATGAAAGAAATGTTTCGTTTCGTAGTACACCTGGCTGTATGGTTATGCACAAATGGTGTTCCAAATTATACTTCTTTATCTGGTTTACTAAAATAATCAGACCATTTATACATCGATATTCAAGGCGTCTTTTTTGTGGGTATGATGCCGGATTGTTGTAGGTCTTAACAATACAATGACACAGCAAGTACAGTTCATTTGTGCATTGTATAAATAACACACAGTAAGATTTAAAGTGAAACAACCAACACATAATTCTCGTCTTTCAGTAAGGTTAACAGCACAATTGCAGGCAAACATACTCTGTTAGTGGACTTTTTGTTGACTGTATACCAACCACGGTGAGAAAAAAACCGGCTACTGTAAAACCAAAACGTCAACATTTCGGGAAAGTTTTGTAACCTGCATGATTTTAATGTAATCTTCATAAATCAACACTTTTGAACACAAGGAATACACTATTCTTTTGCATTCTAAAATGATGTATAGGTTTCATGTACCTCCTACAAAAAGCTGTGGTAATCAAAATAATGTTCTTACGCGCAACCTACATGTATATAAAATGTTTTTATGTACATATGTCAACTGTGAGTGTAAAGAATGACTGAAGGAACAAAATCAAGTATTGATATTGATGACATATGTCCCGAGAAAAGAAATATATGGTAGTGTGTAACACTCTCTGGTGTTTTTCAGATGGTAACTATGCCAATATAGAGATTCTAGACACGGCGGGGCAATCCGACTTCCCAGCAATGAGAAGGTTGAGAATCGAGCACGGGAATGCATTCGTTGTCGTCTATGCTGTGAATGACGAACTCTCCTTCCAATCTGCAATCAGCCTCTGCAGGCTCATCTTCTCCATCAAAGGTGGGCGTAGCTTGCAACATTATAATGATACACTGTGCGAATTAGTTTTCTTGCATTTCCCAAATGTCAGTACAAATGCAAAATTATTTTGATGTACAACCCATGATGTTGATTTCAATGTATTGTTAAAACATTTTCTGTTCACACACACACACACACACACACACACACACACACACACACACACACACACACACACACACACACACACACACACACACACACACACACACACACACACACACACACATTGAGGAATGTGAATCTACATACAAGTACATATTAATGCTTTTACCTGCAAAATACTTATGGTTCTGGTTTGTGTTGCAGGTCGAGTGAATGTCCCTGTCGTCCTAGTTGGCAACAAGTTGGATTGCGACACGACAAGGAAGGTGTCTACCGAGACCGCCACTAAGCTGGCCCTGGATGAAATGGGGTGTTCCTATGTGGAGTCTAGTGCCAAGTGTAACCTCAACGTTGACTGTTTGTTTGACGTACTGCTCCTCAAGAAGGTCCAACAAGAAGAGGTTCAGGAAGGTCAACCGAGGAAAACAAGGAGGAGTCATAGTTCAAGGTCATTGTGTTCCCAGGGCAGCACGCGCAAACAGTTGCAGAGGAATTACAGCGTTTGCAGCTGTGTCATGGCAACGTCAGACAAGAAGAAGAAGCATGTGCATGGGTGCAAAATCATGTGACACTCGGTACACTGAGATTTACCCTAACCCCAGGGGTGCAAGATGCATTTTATCCAATATGAGCCAGTTCGGTTCGGATAGCTGCTGACGAGACTATGTAAAGTGCTGCAAGGTAAAGACGCCGTGATGTTATGATTGATCTCCTTGATACTCCGAGATGGCTTTGAGGAAAACTGTGACATTTGTAGGAGTGGATCGATAAAGCTTGATGACATTTGTTGGCTGATGGTAACGCGACACTCAACTGTATAAAGACATTGTGCTTCTAATGTCAAAATTCAGTCTGAAGTGCTGCACTATGTAAGTGATACCTCTGGAATGAGTCAACTCCTGCTAACGAGAAACCTGGTTTATATACCGCTAACGTCGAAGCTTTTGTTGACACATACAGCCAAACCCCATCATTCCAGACTGTTGCGGTGAAAGTGACATAGTCCAGATTAACTGAATGTGTGAACTGAACAACGTCCCTTTGCATATATGCTGACGTTTACAACAGGGGGATTTCCGGACGTAAGGACCCCCGGAAAGCTTGGTAAGGGATTTCACTGTATTGCAAATAACAACAGCAGATATCATCTGGAAATACTTCACCAATATACCATCCTGATATCCATTGGAACCTGCAAACCTTGAAGAAAGCAACCCCGTATTTGTCAATCCCGTGTGATATTAAGATGATACTGTTTTAAAGAGACACAATATTGAACATGTTATTTTTTATACATTTTCAGTGTATTTCTACGTTATCCTCTGGGAGTATAGCCCATGTTATGTAGACACAGAGTCAACTGATGGGCATTCAGCATGACACCTGTCTCACCATTCAATATGAAAATAATAAAATGTTATGCAAGATAATTTCTTAACTGTTTTATTATTTACCAGCCTTGAACATTGTCGCTAGTCATCGTTGTCCTGTGAATGCGTCGACTTGTTTTTACGTGAATACACAATGTATGCACAACGAACAACATATTTAAGACACTTGTTATTGCTTGAGAATGACAGACAAGTTAGTTTTGTTTCCTGTTTAACCCAGCAATATTCAGCAATATGCACTCTTTAAAAAATAGGCCAGATAATTCAGTGATTGATATCATGAGCAACGATCCACGCCGTCGGGTTACGATTACACACAGTGAACTTAAAGTCACCGAGCCTGCCCACCCAATCATCAAGTCGTCTCTTTACGAGCATCATAGCTTGCTGATTTCCAGTAACTAACTTGAATCGGGCATATAATAGCAAGTATCCCTGTACGTCAACGGTACATGAGTCAACTACTGGCCCGAGGCGCCACAGTGCGTCATGTAGAGTTGTGTCCCTTATCAGGGTTCGAATCCCAGATTATATCCGATTATAATCCCTGACCGGTTGGTACCATGGCGTTTTTCGACATATTATCACCATACAACAATAATTTCCTATAGACTTTGTTACGTCGTACAATTAGGGTGCCAATATATGTATATATAGAAATTGTCAACGGGTATAATGAAAATAAAACCAATTGCTGGTATATATTGGTGATCTATGTTCAAAACAATCACACGATGATTGAATGCGAATTACCAAATTACAAAATGCACGTTGTATCGGTTATGATTGGACACGCACATACTGTCATCTTTACTGAGCCGCAAAAGAAACGTCACCCCAAGTAACATTGCATGAAAAGTTGTTATTTAAATATTTGGGTAATTTTTGTCAAAGTTTCTAAAATTTAACATTACCCTGTCCGGAGAAATGAAATTTGATGATAAAACACCAAAGCAGATGGCAATAAAACCGATCGCCCAAACGCATCACGGCAACGGCCATGGTAACTCGATTACCGTGAGTTCCGTGCAAATTGAAATGTACATGCGTTCCCCCATTTCTTGCTCTATAACAATCCACCCAGATCGGATAACAGTCATTCATTATTGAATTACTACCACATGCCAAGAATGACAAGAAATCAGCGACACCAAGCCCTTGGACGATTGCAAACTGGACAAACCGCCCGGCAAGTAGCCAATGCATTTCAAGTCCACGTAAGGACCATATATAAAGGCTCCAGCAACGGTACCAGACCACCAACACTACAGATGACCGACCACGTAGTGGAAGACCAAGGGTCACCACCCGACGTCAGGATATAGTCAGATTGTGCGACAGCATCTTCAAGATCGCTTTGTTACTGCTGCGGAAACTGCTCCACAGACCATGGGGACACACCAGCGACGCATTAGTGCGGACACCGTGCATCGACGATTGACGAGCAGACACCTCCACTGTCCGAGGACCCATTCTGACACCACGTCATCGCCGGGAGCGTTTTCAGTGGGCAACACAGCACCAGCATTGGTGCCACCAGCAGTAGAGAAGAGTCCTCTTCTCAGACGAGAGCCGTTACTGTATCACAACAGCAGATGGCAGAGAGGGTGTCTAGAGACGCCGTGGGGAACGTTATTCGGATGCGTGTGTTGTTGAGAGAGACTCGTGGGGTGGTCCGAGCATCATGGTGTGGGGTGGAATTGGTCTTGCACAGAGGGTCAGCCCTGTGGTCCTCCAGAACATCGGTCCAGGGAGAGGCAATAGTGTCACAGCAGCTCGGTACATTAATCAAATCTTGAGACCACACGTCATACCTCATTTGGCACGTCGCCGCAACCACGAGTTTCAACATGATAACGCCCGTGCCCACACTGCGAGAGCAACGAGAGACTTCTTCCAGCAGAATGGCATCAGAACCATGCAGTGGCCTGCCCTCAGTCCCGATTTAACTCCCCCTGAGCACTAGTGGGACGAGATTCAAAGACGGCTGAATGACGTCCGACCAAGGCCGACAACTGCAGCTGAACTGCGTCAGGCGTTCCTCAGAGTGTGGGCTCAAGTGCCTATGGCCTTCATCAACCGCCTCATTCAATCCATGTATCGACGTTACACGGCAGTCATAAATGCACATGGCGGACACACGAGATACTAACTTGTGATGTCATTTTCTCAGAGACTAGTGTTGCGTTTCACTTTAAGAACATTTAATTTAAACCCTTTTTGATCAGTTTTGCCAAGTTTCATCTTTTTAATATCTCTAAAAGTATGTTTACAGTGTTTGGACAAATAAGGTTTCTCATATATCTATCCATGGTGACGTTTCTTTTGCGGTTCAGTATATCTCATCAAGAACACAACGACACAACGATAAGTACCAGAAATAGAGAATCACTGAGATCAAATGCCAGAAATGAAGGAAAGCTAGTTGTGAACAGCGATCCGAATAGTAGGCCCATTCTCTTCGCGGTTGTCACTCATGCCAATTGGTGTTAGCGTGTCAATAACAACATTCAGCTGTAAAGGGCTAAGCGAAATTATATTAGACGCTAACTCTGGCTTATTGACATTGTTATTACTTGTTACTTATACGCCTTGCTTATACTGACATGCCAACGATGCAATACTATATGGAAAAGCCCTTGGAACTTACGTGTGGGCGATGCAATACTATATGGAATAGCACTTGGAACTTACGTGTGGGCGATGCAATACTTTCTAACTAGATACAAAATGTCCTAACTCTACATCACTAATACCGACATGCGGACGATACGATCCCCTGCACAACAGATCAGAAACAGTAACACTGCATAACTAATACAGAGGTGTGGACGATGCGCTACCTTGTTAAACAGCAGATCAGATCATAAATGGCTTACATAATTATGCACCATACATACAGTGGGGTTTACGACGCAATGCTTTGTACAATAGTTCAAAAATGAATAACACGGTATGACTAATACTGACGCGAGGACGATGCACATCTTTGTGCAACATGTCAGTTCTTAAGCTAGCATGCTACTTCATCATTGATACTGACAAGAAAACAATGCAATGCATTGTCAAAACAACGCACTTATAATGCAGAAGTTTGCGCAATAGGTCAATGCTAGGTATAAACCGCACAGGACATATTTATACTAAGCTATACACATCGCTTGGGTACTGTGTTCAAGTTTACATTTTCGATGTACTGTAACTTGTCAAGTACATTCGAACTGAAATTAATTACACAATTTTGGCGATAGGCATATATCAAGAGACGATGCGAGACATCCCCTGATGGTATAAGATAACTGGATCTCGCAGGACCTATTTCATCTGCATTGTGTTGCCTTGAACCAGAAATATCAAGGGACTTTTCGTGTTAGGATCCATTTACAAACACACCAACTACAGCGTAGGATTAACGAGATTCACTTATATGCAGACGGTATAAAGACCCTAAAGATCTGAGATACATGATCACTTTCATTTTAACGTTGATGATACTTTGGTATATGATCTGTGATCATAAAAACGAGTTTACTTTGTAACGATGCGCATCTAATGATGTTATATATCTTCTGAACTCCATACGTTAGCTTTTTACATAATGGAAACATCATTGGAAACAGTACTTTCAGCTTCTAAATGTAACATGAAACCACTCTGAATTGTTTATCAATCTATAATGCTCATCTATGTTGAAACCCGTGGAGATTCCAGGTTAGAATTGATCCCCTGTCACCTATGATTATAGTACAGGGTGCCCTAATGGATCGGGTTTGCAGGATCGGTAACTTGGTTGATTGTCATCTCCCGATGGTGTTGTTGATTGTCTGCCACCTACCCGACGACATTGTTGATTGTCTGTCATCTATCCGACGATGTTGATTGTCTGTCGTCTACCCGATGATGTTGTTAATTCTCCGTCGTCTACCAGATGATATTATTGATTGTGTGTCATCTACCCGATGACGTTGTTGATGGTCTGTCACTTACCCGATGCCGTTGGGGATTGTAGTGTCATCTATCCGATGGCGTTCTTGATTGTCTGTCTTCTACCCATTGACGTTGTTGATTGCCTGTCGTTCACCCGATGACATTGTTAATTGGGTGTCATCTGCCCGATGACGTTGTTGATTGTCTGTCATCTAACCGATGACGTTGTTGATAGTCTGTCACCTACCCGATGACGTTGTTGATTATGTGTCATCTGCCCGATGACGTTGTTGATTGTCTGTCATCTAACCGATGACGTTGTTGATTATGTGTCATCTGCCCGATGACGTTGTTGATTGTCTGTCATCTAACCGATGACGTTGTTGATTATGTGTCATCTACCTGATGATGTTTTTTATTGTCTGTCGTCTACCCGATGACGTTTTTGATTGACCGTCGTCTACCCGATGACGTTGTTGATTGCCTGCCGTCCACCCGATTACGATGTTAATTGTCTGTCATCTACCCGATGGCGTTGTTGATTGTCTGTCATCTACCCGATGGCGTTGTTGATTGTCTGTAACCTACCCAATGAGGTTGGTGATTGTCCGTCCTCTACCCGTCATCTACCCGTAGTAGACATACTGCCAAGCCTCTGTTGTACTCTACGACTAGTATACATACTGCAAGCCTCTGTTGTAGACTCTACGACTAGTAGACATACTACCAAGCCTCTGTTGTACTCTACGACTAGTAGACATACTACCAAGCCTCTGTTGTAGACTCTACGACTAGTAGACATACTACCAAGCCTCTGTTGTACTCTTCGACTAGTATACATACTGCAAGCCTCTGTTGTAGACTCTACGACTAGTAGACATACTACCAAGCCTCTGTTGTACTCTACGACTAATATACATACTACAAGCCTCTGTTGTAGACTCTACGACTAGTAGACATACTACCAAGCCTCTGTTGTAGATTCTACGACTAGTAGACATACTACCAAGCCTCTGTTGTACTCTACGACTAATATACATACTACAAGCCTCTGTTGTAGACTCTACGACTAGTAGACATACTACCAAGCCTCTGTTGTAGATTCTACGACTAGTAGACATACTACCAAGCCTCTGTTGTACTCTACGACTAATATACATACTACAAGCCTCTGTTGTAGACTCTACGACTAGTAGACATACTACCAAGCCTCTGTTGTAGATTCTACGACTAGTAGACATACTGCCAAGCCTCTGTTGTAGACACGACTAGCGGACATACTACAAAGCCTCTGTTGTAGACACGACTAATAGATATACTACCAAGCCTCTGTTGTAGCCTCTACGACTAGTAGACATACTGCCAAGCCTCTGTTGTACATTCTACCATGCCGTTGTTCCACTTTCAACCATTACAACTTTTCACGCTGATTCCAATGGAAGGACACAGTAACGCTTTAACATATTCTGAATATCAATGTCTCACCTAATCCATACCTGATAGAACGAAACTACTGTTACTGTAACAAAATAAACCAAGATTTACTTTAAAAACTGAACATGGAGTTTGTTCAGCATTCAAAACAGCTTTAATCGAAACAGTCTTTATGCTTAAAGTAATTAGTATTGCTTACCAACCACATGGCCATTCTCCAACAGTAATTGATCTATTTTAGCTGCGCTTGGGATTTAATGAAACATTGCTTTGAGCTTGTAATCGATATAAACCGTCTTAAAAATATTAGTTCCAAATAAATCACCTGGAATAGACTTCGTCTGAAAAAAAAGCTGTAAATACTTCAATGTCGTCATAAGATTTTGTCAGACATCAATGAAGAACAGTTGTCTGATGTATAATTGACAATGACGTGATGTTTGTAACATTCAGAAAGTGATCTTATTAACAGTAGTTCTATAAGGGTACACATAAATTATATTATAATGGCTTAAATAGTTTCGTTATTTGACATGTATCAGAAGGAACATTTGAAAACTTGACGCACACTTCCATTTTTTATATTTTGTATTTATATTATATGTCTTCAAGGTTATACGTCAGTAGATGTCTGCTCTCGCAGTTCTTTGTGAAACTACTCAATCCTTCAGTAGGTGTCTTCTCTCTCACTTAGTTCAATGTGAAACTATTCAATCCTTCAGTAGGTGTCTTCTCTCTCACTGAGTTCAATGTGAAACTATTCAATCCTTCAGTAGGTGTCTTCTCTCTCACTGAGTTCAATGTGAAACTATTCAATCCTTCAGAAGGTGTCTGCTCTCTCACTGAGTTCAATGTGAAACTATTCAATCCTTCAGAAGGTGTCTTCTCTCTCACTTAGTTCAATGTGAAACTATTCAATCCTTCAGTAGGTGTCTTCTCTCTCACTGAGTTCAATGTGAAACTATTCAATCCTTCAGAAGGTGTCTGCTCTCTCACTGAGTTCAATGTGAAACTATTCAATCCTTCGGTAGGTGTCTGCTCTCTCAGTGAGTTCAATGTGAAACTACTCAATCCTTCAGAAGGTGTCTGCTCTCTCACTGAGTTCAATGTGAAACTATTCAATAATTCGGTAGGTGTCTGCTCTCTCACTGAGTTCAATGCGAAACGACTGAATCCTTCAGTAGGTGTCTTCTCTCTCAGTGAGTTCAATGTGAAACTACTCAATCCTTCAGAAGGTGTCTGCTCTCTCACTGAGTTCAATGTGAAACTTTTAAATCCTTCAGTAGGTGTCTTCTCTCTCACTGAGTTCAATGTGAAACTATTCAATCCTTCAGTGGGTGTCTGCTCTTGCAGTTCTTTATGAAACATTGGTGTCAACTTCGCAGCGGACGTCATGAAACGCTACGACAAACTCGTGTTTGTCCTTCGTGATACTGTGTCCTCCTTCACAATTGCATGCCTGATTGAGAGTGAGAAACGTTGGGATCTACGTAATTTCATCCTTTTCCTTTGTGTCGACATAAGACATCTTGAGGATGTATGGGATTGAACTTGACATTGGTTCGTCAAAGAATGTTAATAAAAACCCAGTCGCAGAACAAGCCATTGAAGAACTTGGCACAGAATGCTCACATCTATGCCCTGAGGGTGGCCCGTTGTTTGGGGTTAACCTGGCAATCGCCACAGCCAATATGAATTCGAGACACATGCAAGTATACGGTCACTGGAGTATCGGAGGATCAGTGATCAGAAAGATAAACCAATCACAGTTCGGTCCAAGTTGTAAACTGTTCGACCCTCAGATTGTTACCATGTAAAACCTACCATGCTTAACATATCATCCTCAGGGCCAATTAGAGGTATTGATAGAAAATATCCGTAGTGAAGATATTCAGCCTTTTCCTAGCCCAGCAGGGGAATCTGTGCCAGAACCCGATAGTAACTCAGTTGACAATGACCAACAATTTCAAAATGATGGACATGAAACCATGATTGATGATAATAAACCACAACTTGTTAAAACATGAAGCTACAGAGCCATGCGATGATACCACACCTGTCACTGAAGTTCCTCTAAAGGATGCCATCCCGACCTCGCAGAGCACTTGCTTGGCAGACATCTTGAGATTGGAATTTGGACTGACTGGGTTCACAAAACTCACCTATACCATTAGTGCCTTTAATGACTGGCAACAGTTTATCTTTAACAATACTCATTATTCATTATTGGCATCTGATTTGTAGGGCACACTGCTTTTCAAGTTCACATGTATCCCTAATTGGCTCACAGTCATCCCTATTAGATAGGGTTATGTTTTTGTTAAAGTTCATAGTTTGTATCGTCATGTATCACGATACAGGTCCGTATAGATCGTGTATCTTAATATGTGAAACCAGACCACACCTTCCGCTCCCACACATACACAACACAGGCCCACATTCAAACATACACACACGCGCCCCTGAATGCGTAGCTATCTTTATCGAAGATTCTACTTCAGCAAATTATATCCTTTGGAAAAAAATTCAAGAAAAGGAAAATTGACTCTGTGGCAGATATCTATAAAGCTGTTGTTGAAAGACTGTGTGACTGTTCACTGGAACTGCTTTCGATGTAGCAATGTGAGTCACTTCACAATGTCACCGAACAAAGACATCCTAAGAGCCAATCACAAGCAAGGATCTTCCGTAACTGTTTAGAACAAAATATGTCTGCCCAATCTTCAGAAGGTCAGGGCATCAACTGTAGATACTGCAACAGCTCTTGTAAGTCTACAAAATGCTCATGTAAGAAGGCAGGCATTGGATGCTCTGGAATGCGATAACCGCATAATACCAGAGACTGACGATCTTCACGTGGTCAGTGATGGAGGTGTCAGTGAGTGGTGATTGTTACCCAGGACAAAGGACTGGATACTGACTTCTCATATAAGTGACAAGGCATATTAAGTTATTCAGGAAAACTGATTATTGTGCCACCCCTTCACAAAGGAACACAAGTTATAGTTCTTGTGTTCACCCGTATGTTGAAGCACTTTTACATTTTGAGGGCCTTTCATGGATCTCGGCCCGTGACCTTTATGAGATGGTTCAGCAGCTGCTTACCCAGTTTGCCAATGATCTCTGGTGGTTACAGATTGAACTTTCATATTCACAGCAATACTATTTCCAACTGATCTTTAATATCAGTATGCTTTCCTTGATAGGAAACTGTACTTAGCATTAAGAAGGTGTTAAAACAAGTGAGTTTGTCAGTATCATGTCAGATGCATGTTGGAGTAGAGCTGAAAGTGATACAGATCATATACGTTACGACTTCAATTAAACGATTTAGTTCTGACAAATCTCGAAACATCTGCAAGAAAATGGGCAGCGAGCCTTCGTCCATAGGTTTCTGGCAAGCATTAGGGACACACTTCTGCATAGCGAATTGCGAAGACTACGGCACCCGTGCACACCCCTCCATGCATAGAAACGAGATCAACAAGACAATATATATTCATAATGTATGTATGATATACTGTATCATATATATTCCGATGTTTGCTGTGATAACTATTACAGGCAACCTGCGATATCAATAAAACAATCTATCAATTCTTTTCATTTTTGGTATAACTAATCACCATTCAAGCAAATTAAACTATGATTAAAACATTATTATGACGTCACGCTATTGTTGTTGCAGTTGATTCAGAGCCTGGAATGACCTTGTCATTCTCAACATATATCTTTAAAAGAAAAGATTATACTACAGATGCAAAATAATAGAACTTATTAAAACTGATTTTAAAACAATTCTGATCATCATTTGTGTTTTCAAATGTTTTGGTTTTGTTTGTTGTTGTGGCATTTATATTCATAGATGCACTTGAGTATATTTTACATGCAAAGTGCAAAACTAATACATTGTTTTAACATGGCATTAGATAGTCTGTGAAAGGCATTCAGAAGTGATAAACATAAGGAAGAGAATTTATGGATGTCAACTTCTTTATTATGAGGAACACAACGCCGCCGATGAATTCACCTGATGAAAGAGTAAGCATATACTCCGAAACACTGTGTTCCTAATAATAAAGAAGTTGACATCCATTAATTCTCTTCCTTTTGACATTAGACAGTAAACAAATTATGACATAATGCCAGAATTTATATAAGATGTCATTTCTGAAACTATTGATGGCTGAACATTTTGTAAGATAAATTGTAGAGTTCCTGCTGCAAGAACCGGAACGGGTGTTTTGTAAATTGCCTTTGGCATGATTAGTGAAAATTTCAGTCATTTTTACACATTGACTGACATATGGGGGGGGTACACACTCACACACACACACATTTATACTTGAATATGATAAATTTGAAACGAATTAGAATTATGTTCATTGGATCACTATTTCTGTGACAAATAACAAGAAGAATCTGTTGCCTAGAAAAATGAAATCTTATTTCAATTTGAAGCCAACTTTATACGTTCTTGGCAGACAGGTGTTACCTTGCAACGTGCCAAAAATAGATGTTAAGCAGAACTACAAGTGTCGTTTTAAGTTGTCTACAGTTTCTATATGGATACCATTGAAGGTTAATGTCTTTTGAACATCGAAATGGTGAATGGTTATTTAGTTACCATGTGTGTAGTCGTGTGTCATTTTCGAGTATCTGTTGCTGTTTTCTGCAGTGCTGATTGTTAATAGTTTATGTATTACTTAAAATTCTATTGGAAAAGTGGCTACCCTTTGCTTGTCTGAGTAGACACTTCAAATTGTAAGGTTGGGTGGACTTGTCTTGTGTTTTAAGGTTTTCTAATTTAGTATTATATGCGGAACACAAGTTATTTATTGAGCTTATTATCCTTCTACCTTTAAAATATGTATATTTTACTTCAGACTTGCTTGATGGTGAAAATGGCATGATACCTGGAGCAGGTCCTTCACATCACGTACTCATTTCTCATTCCATGTTGGGTAATAGAGTACGTTTTATCAGTCAGGATGTTTATCTTCTTATCATTGAAACTGTTTGTGCTTGTATTATTTCCCTTATGTTTCGTATATTTAAACTTCCATCTTTGACGCTACATACTTGTTGATCTTATTTCGCATAATCTGGTTTATTTCCCAAAATAACTATTGTGACAGGCCTAATAGAGATACAACTGTTGTGACAGGCCGAATAGAGATACAACTGTTGTGACAGGCCAAATAGAGATACAACTGTTGTGACAGGCCCACTAGAGATACAACTATTGTGACAGGCCTAATAGAGATACAACTGTTGTGACAGGCCCAATAGAGATACAACTATCGTATCAGAACCAATAGAAATGCAACTGTTGTGACAGGCCCACTAGAGATACAACTGTTGTGACAGGCCCAATAGAGATACAACTGTTGTGACAGAACCAATAGAGATACAACTATTGTGAGAGGCCCACTAGAGATACAACTGTTGTGACAGGCCCAATAGAGATACAACTGTTGTGACAGGCCCACTAGAGATACAACTGTTGTGACAGGCCCAATAGAGATACAACTATTGTGACAGGCCCAATAGAGATACAACTATTGTGACAGGCCCAATAGAGATACAACTATTGTGACAGGCCTAATAGAGATACAACTGTTGTGACAGGCCCACTAGAGATACAACTGTTGTGACAGGCCGAATAGAGATACAACTGTAGTGACAGGCCGAATAGAGATACAACTGTTGTGACAGGCCCAATAGAGATACAACTATTGTGACAGGCCGAATAGAGATACAACTGTTGTGACAGGCCTAATAGAGATACAACTATTGTGACAGGCCCAATAGAGATACAACTATTGTGACAGGCCCACTAGAGATACAGCTGTTGTGACATGCCCAATAGAGATACAACTGTTGTGACAGGCCCACTAGAGATACAACTGTTGTGACAAGCCGAATAGAGATACAACTGTTGTGACAGGCCGAATAGAGATACAACTGTTGTGACAGGCCCACTAGAGATACAACTGTTGTGACAGGCCCACTAGAGATACAACTATTGTGACAGGCCTAATAGAGATACAACTGTTGTGACAGGCCCACTAGAGATACAACTGTTGTGACAGGCCAAATAGAGATACAACTATTGTGACAGGCCTAAAAGAGATACAACTGTTGTGACAGGCCCACTAGAGAAACACCTGTTGTGACAGGCCCAATAGAGATACAACTATCGTATCAGAACCAATAGAAATGCAACTGTTGTGACAGGCCCACTAGAGATACAACTGTTGTGACAGGCCCAATAGAGATACAACTGTTGTGACAGAACCAATAGAGATACAACTGTTGTGACAGGCCTAATAGAGATACAACTGTTGTGACAGGCCCACTAGAGATACAACTGTTGTGACAGGCCCAATAGAGATACAACTGTTGTGACAGGCCCACTAGAGATACAACTGTTGTGACAAGCCGAATAGAGATACAACTATTGTGACAGGCCCAATAGAGATACAACTGTTGTGACAGGCCCACTAGAGATACAACTGTTGTGACAAGCCGAATAGAGATACAACTGTTGTGACAGGCCGAATAGAGATACAACTGTTGTGACAGGCCCAATAGAGAAACACCTGTTGTGACAGGCCCAATAGAGATACAACTATCGTATCAGAACCAATAGAAATGCAACTGTTGTGACAGGCCCACTAGAGATACAACTGTTGTGACAGGCCCAATAGAGATACAACTGTTGTGACAGAACCAATAGAGATACAACTATTGTGAGAGGCCCACTAGAGATACAACTGTAGTGACAGGCCCACTAGAGATACAACTGTTGTGACAGGCCCAATAGAGATACAACTATTGTGACAGGCCCAATAGAGATACAACTATTGTGACAGGCCTAATAGAGATACAACTGTTGTGACAGGCCCAATAGAGATACAACTGTTGTGACAAGCCGAATAGAGATACAACTGTTGTGACAGGCCGAATAGAGATACAACTGTTGTGACAGGCCCACTAGAGATACAACTGTTGTGACAGAACCAATAGAGATACAACTATTGTGAGAGGCCCAATAGAGATACAACTGTTGTGACAAGCCGAATAGAGATACAACTGTTGTGACAGGCCGAATAGAGATACAACTGTTCTGACAGGCCCACTAGAGATACAATTGTTGTGACAGGCCCAATAGAGATACAATTGTTGTACCAGAACCAATAGAGATACAACTATCGTATCAGAACCAATAGAGATACAACTATTGTACCAGAACCAATAGAGATATAACTGTTGTGACAGAACCAATAGAGATACAACTGTTGTACCAGAACCAATAGAGATACAACTGTTATGACAGAACCAATAGAGATACAACTGTTGTGACAGAACCAATAGAGATACAACTGTTGTGACAGAACCAATAGAGATACAACTGTTGTGACAGAACCAATAGAGATACAACTGTTATGACAGAACCAATAGAGATACAACTATTGTACCAGAACCAATAGAGATACAACTATTGTACCAGAACCAATAGAGATACAACTATTGTACCAGAACCAATAGAGATACAACTATTGTACCAGAACCAATAGAAATACAACTGTTGTGACAGAACCAATAGAGATACAACTATTGTACCAGAACCAATAGAGATACAACTGTTGTGACAGAACCAATAGAGATACAACTGTTGTGACAGAACCAATAGAGATACAACTGTTGTGACAGAACCAATAGAGATACAACTGGTGTGACAGAACCAATAGAGATACAACTATTGTACCAGAACCAATAGAGATACAACTGTTGTGACAGAACCAATAGAGATACAACTATTGTACCAGAACCAATAGAGATACAACTGTTGTACCAGAACCAATAGATATACAACTGTTGTGACAGAACCAATAGAGATACAACTGTTGTGACAGAACCAATAGAGATACAACTGTTGTGACAGAACCAATAGAGATACAACTGTTGTGACAGAACCAATCTGTATAACACCTCCAAGGGTTACCTGGTACATCGAGGTGATCCTCCCCAGACATATCGATTAGCTTTGCTGTGACGGTTAAGTGAAATTAAGCTTTTGTATATTTAGCTGATATCAAATCACATCGGTGAATACATGTCTTCATATCTCACGTCAGATCCGGGCTGTAGAGGTATCTGATGGGATTGTCTCCGACAGACTTCACCTATCCTTCCAGCGTCCCCGTCCCTGTTGCTCGTATATCCATGTACGTCACCATACACGCATGGATATAGACTTCATGCTTCCAATTCACAGTTTACAAAATAATATAAAAAGTGCAAGATGTGTTCCCAATGCAAATTGTTTCGTGTCGATTCCCAAATTGAAACAATATGTAAACCAATAAATCTGCACGTAAAAGAATTTGGTGTGAAACCAACACACAACCAACAAATGGTATACCATCAACTAGTGTATTACACAATCAGCTAGGTTTACAAATCAACACAAATTACTACACAGCAATGGTAGTACACAGCCGAGTGGTAGTACGACATTCAATGACAGTATAAAATGGGAGAGCAATGGAAATGACATTGACAAGAATATGAATCACCTCGCCGCAACAGTGGTCAAGCTTCCGAGATATGCCCAGGCTGAACAGCAGGTGAACGTGATCTTCACACGAAAGCTGACCTTGTTGTATGATGTCAGAAATGAGATACAATGTGAGATCCGACTGGGACGCGCCCGCTCCACTTGTATAGTCTAAACAGCTTCAAGGACTTTCTACACAGTGCCAGACCAGTACAGTGTCACTTAAACATTACAGAATATTCCACATGCTTCTATAACGCCTGATATCCATCCATGCCATTCCGGAGGTTTACAGATAATTCGAATATCTAAGTATAATAAGTTTCTCACCACTGCTTACATTAATTATTACTACATTCTTAACATTGCCTCAACACAATGCAATGAACTTCTACTGATTTTCAAAAGAAACAATGTAATACAGTCGTTATCGCTGTTTTACAATAAATTACACTGCCATATAACAAGAACTCTTAATTTTATAACTAATTTTATTAACCAGGTTTTTTTTATTTGTTTGCTTATTTCAGGTCATTTTATATCAAATAATTTTAAGGTCTGTTATTTTTGTCTTTTGTGTGTGAGTGAGTGAGTGAGTTGGGTTTAGCGCCGTTTTTAACAGTATTCCAGTTATATCGTGGCGTGTCAGCTTAATGTGGGAAGAAAGCCCAAAGTGATGCAGGTCTCAGGCGTTTACCACTTCGGTAAAACCCACGAGCACGGGTATGGTGCTGACAAACCTAGAAACAGAATCAGAGCGAACCGGTATTCGAACCCACAATGATAGGTTTCTAGCAACCCTGCACAGCGAATCGCGGCGACTTAGATGACTGGGCCACCCGTTCCTCCCTTTTGTGTGCTAATATGTGGGGGACAACATGGATATGCTGTGGCGTGTGGTGTGCATGTGGAGGATGATAGATAATGATAATGGACAATGTTTCGTGGAACATATTGCATAAACAATCGGCAACTATAAATTTAAAGAGACAAAAAACGTTTCCATAACATAATATATATATATATATATATATATATATACACACAAAGCACAGTCCAGTGTACGACCCGACTACTAGTGTATCAGAAGTATGTGTTTATAAATCATTCGACCATGAATTTGGAAATTACTCGATTCTGATTGGTCAATCATAGGCTATCAAATCACAATAACCACCCTGTCATATGTTCGTGTGAAGTATTACAGTGTATTACAAACTGCTTGTGCATATACAGCGCCATATTATGTTCAATGACTGTTCAGATTGATAACCCACTCAAAACAATGGACTCAACCCATGCCGCTTCACTCAGTATATTTGCTAACACCAAAGAGTTTTACTAGTATTTACTCATGGTTGTATGTAGATAAACATACTGTGTATTCAATGTAGAGCTAGATTTAACCGCGTTAAATTGAATGTGGAGCCGAATTTCATTAAAATCAGATCTTAGTTCTCGCTACCGCTAAACAAAGATCTGAGGATATCCCATTAGGGGTCACGTCAGAACGACCTTTCATCTGACCAATCAGAGCGTCGCTTACCAGATCTTGAAAGTGACAGTCGGAATGTGATTTCTAACCATGCAGCCTCGAAAACTTTAAAAAGGGGTATTCCGAACTATAGTTACGGGCTTAACGACTGAATCTATACAATCTGGACCATATATTAGCCATTCGACAATGTTCTTTTGTTCAGGTTTCAAATTTTTAAGCGAGAATTTGTCAAAATATGTTTCGAAGCGTAGTCGCCAATTTGGAATTAGTGCCGTAAAGCACGAGAAAGCTGCCTTCTGATTGGCTATTGTCGACTTCTTGTCAGTAATTCCATTGGTCGGTCAGAGTTCGCGAAAGGTCGGTCTGACGTCTGACACAGGTAGGTCAATTGTTCACTTTAGGAAATGTGGCAATACATATGGTACAAGTCAAACTTTAGAAATATTCTCCACATCTCTACCACATACACAATTTGAGACGTTGACGTCACAAATCAGGTGTGGCGACCAGTAAATCCAAACAGGAGATTGAAGTGCTGTAACTGAACACAGAGTCACGATATCGTGATGTGAATGTTGCACAATTTCCAAAAATAAATATTGTTGTTCCACTGAAGTAATTACTTGAGCTTGTAATCGGTAGTAATACACACACACGCACACACACACACACACACACACACACACACACACACACACACACACAGATACATACATACTGTCGAGTAGGCCAATTTGCATCGGGAATTCAAACCTCAAGCGGTAAAGCCCGTCATCAGCAACACAAACCCAAAGTTCACAGGGCGCAACTTCTATTTCAAATGAATGGCATTGCCGTCGACGCCATTTTATGACTTTAGAAAAACCAAGGGACGAAACTCCTATGGAATGTTTGAGACGGATGAAGTCACGAAAAAAAAGCAATTTGCGTTAATATAGTTCACTTTAAACAACTAAAGTTTTGTGTTTTAAAGGATTGTTTTGTTATGATTTATGTATCTGTGAATATAAGGATTGAAGCTGTATTTGTTGACGTTCATCAGCTGATGAAGACAGTGCCTCGGGTGAGCAAATTTACCATGAAGCGCTTCGTGCATCATGGAATTTGCTCACGTGAGTCACTGTCTTCAGCAGCTGATGAACGTCAACAAATACAATTTCTTTAAACATTTCATAGTTAACTGGAGGTTGGACAAGACCTTTATGGTGTGTTCTCACTCAAGTCGGAATCGCCGGTATAAATAAATCACATTTCTCGATCATTATAGAACATAGCCTGTTGTACATTGTACCTAACCTGACCAACCTGTCAATTAAAAAGTGACAAGTTCCGTGTGATAACGAGTTTGTGCGAGCCATGTGTCACGTGGTGTGTCGCATGATGTAGGTGCGCATGTCGTGACATAACTGCGCATGTGTTAGGCCACGTCCATCAACACACTACAAGACGACAAGAGGACTGCTTATTGAAGCACTTAGACCACTTAGATGTAAACAGCACAAGAAAATGACGGTTAGCTTGTTACAAATTGGGACTAATTGTCGTATTCTTCTTTTAAACATAGTCTGACTTTCCTCTGTCGTCGTTTTCAATACATTCAGACTTACAGAATAATGAGTAAGTTCATTGGACTGAAACTTAACTAGAACCTCAACAAGTCCAGAAATCAGGAAGCATTAGCTCTTGAACGTCAACAAAGTTAGTGCATAAGTTGTTTCTACTTTGAAATAAATTCTTTGAGAGGCATTTAGAAGTTGGAGTACTAAGTAAGGATAAGTTATATTGATGAACAATTTCTTTATTACAATTAGGAGCGACGTTTCGGTGTACCTTCTAACACCGTTATTAAACAAGTGATGTACAGATTATACAGTAAACTACGTTTATAACGAACACGCTTATAACGAACTGACGGATATAACGAAATTAGTTTTTGGTCCCGGCTATTTGCTGTATATACGCTGTATATATGCTTATAACGAACTACGGTTATAACGAACTAAAAAATGTCGTCCCTTTGAGTTTGTTTTAAACGTAGCTTAGTGTATATCTTATATCCTTATATCTTATCCATATATGTTATCCTTAATTGAATTAAGTTAATTCCATTTCATTTGGAGAGTGGCGGATCACTATAAGCGGAAGGATATGTTTTTGTCTGTCACTACGTGAAGGCCCTTGCATTACTTTTACATTAGCCTCGTCGAGATTCCAGATTAGAATTAGTCACCAACAACCTATGCTTATTGTATGGAGCGGCCTTGGATCGGGTTGCCATGCGCGTTGACTTGGTTGATTGCGTGTCATCGTATCCCGACGACGTTGATCGTTGCTCACGATATCAATCACTGGTTTGACAGTCTAAACGCAATCATTTCGCTGGAATATTGGTATTAAACAATGAATTAACAAACAATACCTTTACATCACTATTAAAAAGCAAACACCCTTGCTGTTTTAAGCAGTGTGATATCATATTCATATCTTTGAATATATCTTGATTGATTAACTTCCCCTTAATTCATCTGAACGCATCAGTGCATGCTGATGACGATGCTCTCATCGAATAACGCTCTACATTAATCGAATTAAGCTCCATAAAAGTAGTCAGGTGTGTTCTCAATTCTGTCGAACCACTTTTATATTATTATTATTTGAAATGTTTGACATTATGGTATTGTCCTTTCTGCAGTCTGATAGGTGTATTGATATTTATTGATAGGTATATTAGAATATTGGTAAAATCAACGTAAACCCCTACTCACTCACTCACTCACTCACTTATTCACGAGGCACATTGATCATATATGACACCTACTGCGTTTATTTCTTTTGAGGATAAACCGTTATTGAGTGTAATCAACATCACTATATCAAAGCATATATATGAACAAACCATATATTCCCTATTCCCTATTATAGTATAATACTATTGTCGATAACAGTATTCTCCAAGGAGCTGTCTCTCAATGCATGTTAACATTCAGCGTGTTCGTCCACATACGAAACCATGATGGCCTATCAACTGACGTAAGGGTAATCATGTTGTAATGATATCATGAAATTTTTAAAGAAACAAGTCATTTGGAGGACGAGTGCATAAATACCACACCAGTGCATTTATATATGCCACATCTGTGCACTAATACATACCACACCAGTGCATTAATATATACCACACCAGTGCATTAGTATATACCACAACTGTGCATTAATATATACCACACCAGTGCATTAATATATACCACACCAGTGCATTAGTATGTACCACATCTGTGCATTAATATATACCACACCAGTGCATTAATATATACCACACCAGTGCATAAGTATATACCACACCAGTGCATTAGTATATACCACACCAGTGCATTAATATATACCACACCAGTGCATTAGTATGTACCACATCTGTGCATTAATATATACCACACCAGTGCATTAATATATACCACACCAGTGCATAAGTATATAACACACCAGTGCATTAGTATATACCACACCAGTGCATTAAAATATGCCACACCAGTGCATTAATATATACCACACCAGTGCATTAATATATACCACATCTGTGCATTAATATATACCACACCAGTGCATTAATAAATGCCAGACCAATGTATTAACACATACCCTTTTTCAGCAATTCATACCATAACATTGCATAATGGATTGTGCATCATATCAGTGCACTAATGTACACCCCTCCACTGCATTGGTTCATACCACTGCATTAGTTCATACCACTCCACTGCACAAGTTCATACCACTGCATTAGTTCATACCACTCCACTGCACTAGTTCACACCACTGCACTGCATTAGTTCATACCACTGCATTAGTTCATACCACTCCACTGCACTAGTTCACATCACTCCACTGGAAACACATCACACCACTGCACTAGATCTACCACTCCACTGCATTCGTTCTTACCTCTCCACTGCATTAGTTCATACCACTCCACTGCACTAGTTCACACCACTCCACTGCATACACATCACACCGCTGCATTAGTTTATACCACTCCACTGCATTTATTCATACCACACCGCTGCATTAGTTCATACCACTCAACTGTATTAGTTCATACCACTCCCCTGCATTAATTCATACCACTCCACTGTATTAGTTCACACCACTCCACTGCATACACATCACTCCACTGCATTAGTTCATACCACTCCGCTGCATACACATCACTCCACTGCATTAGTTCACACCACTCCGCTGCATTAGTCATACCACTCCACTGTATTAGTTCATACCACTCCACTATATTAGTTCATACCACTCCCCTGCATTAATTCATACCACTCCCCCTGCACTCCAGTGCATACATATCATATCAGTGCATTAATTCATACCAATCCAGTGCATACACGCGACTCCATGCATTAATTCATGCAACGGTGCCTACAAACCACACCAGTGCATACACGTGACTCCATGTATTAATTCATGCAACAGTGCCTACATACCAGTCTAGTGCACGCATGTCACCCCATGCTTTAATTCATAGCACACAAGTGCATATATGCCACACCAGCGCATTAAATAATATCACACCAGCGGATTAATTAATACCACACCAGTGCACTACGTCATATCCAACTAGTGCATTAAGTCTCACCACACAAGTGCCTACATATCACAAATGCGCATTAATTTATACCACACCAGTGCATATATGTCATACAAGCGCATCTATTAATACCACATCAATGCATTGTTACATACCACACTAGAACACACACTCGTGCATTATTCCATACCACTCCAGTGCAAAGTCTCCTCCACATTTTGTCATATAGCACATCTGAATATACAGTCTACCTTCTCGTAATAACATCGCATCCATAGTTATTGATTATGTTTAAAACTGCCAACGTACATGACTATTACAAAACCCCACGGAAACCGCCAGGATCCTCAGAATACACCGACAAAGGTTCAGAAATAACCATGTTTCCCATTATAAAGGGCTTTTGCCATGCATACGACGGAAAAGAGTAGCTAATCTATCGAAGTCCAAGAGATGGGCTCTACATAGGTTGTGACGTTCCACTCAGAACTGACGCCTTCATTACAGTTGCAGACAGTGGAAGATGAAATGGTCTTTAAGGCTAAATGTCTGCACACAAAGGTGGTATATTTAGCTCACTTGTATCGTATGTTCATGTCAGAGCATAATTACTCTGTAACAGCCAGGTAGAAGGCAACACTTGATCATGTCGCCAAGACATCTCGCTTCTGACAGCTAATGTAAACCAAGCAGATGAAAATGTTGATCTGAATTTAATCAGATTGACAAGCTTGACAGTGTTCAATGATATTGACGTCATAACCTTGATATTTATAGATGACATCGATAATTCTGAAACATCATAAGTGTCAGAGCAGAAAGGGACAAGACGCAATGTTATACATTGTCTGTACCTCAGGTTCATCAGCCACTTGCCCACTGTGCCCACCCCTATCGTAAATAAAAGCGACAAACCCTTTCACTGACCATAACAGATGGTCACTAAGCTTTGCTTCCATGTTGGGTGGACGGCGTGATATCACTCAAATATTGTTCAAAGGCCTCTGTTGGCAATAGCATGTATATAATAGACGTTGACAGTCTATAAGCAACAGAGTCAAGTAGAGTGCAATGAAATTTCCCCAGTGTCTTCTAGGTCCTTAATGTCAAAGCTAATATTTTCAGAGTTGAAAATAGGATTTATTCTCTTTAACATGTGTCAAAGAAACTTGACAATACGTTTTGCCTTCTCTGCTAGCCAATATAAAAGTACTTGAACAAACTAATTTGATACGTTAATGCCAGTGTAAAGTATCGGTTGCAGGAATAGTGGCCAAAAACTTCACCGCGAGCCTATCCCACAATCTAAATATTGAGAAGGCTACTTTAAGATGATGCGTTTGACGCGTTCGTTTTAAGAGAACTCTAACACGCTTATAACGTTGATCGTCAAAACAATGATATTTATATCTATACAATTTGTAAAGGGCAAAGCGTTATCAACGAGCGACAATTTACCTTCAACGGGCAATGTTTTATTTCAGGCACTGCAACCCAAAAGTGTTAAATTAGAATATTGAAATTAACATTCTAAAGTCTCATTCCAATGATAAACGCTAATTAATGGCAAAAAGGAAATACTCTTGTGTCCTGCATAGAAGAGCTGACATAATCATAAAAGCGTTTCCTAGCATCATAAAGAAGTACCTAGTGATACGAATCAGTATCCATTGGCATGAAACACTGCTGCGTCACATGAAGTAGCACCTAATCACATGAAGCAGTACAAGGCATGACGAAGTGTACCACTAACAAGTTGCAGTGCTTCAGTGACATGAGGCAGTAACTAGTGACATAAAGCAGTGTTCCAGTGACGTGAAACTGTACCGAGCGACATGAAGCAGTACCATCATAGAAACAGCGACCAAGTGATACGAAGTAGTTTCCAAGCCACATGCCAGAAGCAGTGAATTAGTGCAATGAGGCAGTGCCCGAATGATATGAAGCAGTGAATTAGTGCCATAAAGCAGTACAGGAGTGCCTTGAAGCAGTGATTAAGTGACATTAGGAGTGTTTGTTTGTTTGTTTGTTGTTGTTTTACGCCGCACACAGCTTATTCCGCAATATTCCAGCTATATGACGGCGTTCTGTAAATAATCGAGTCTGGACCAGTCAATTTAGTGATTGTCATCATGAGCATCGATCCACGCAACTTGGATACGATGACATGCATCAACCAAATCAGCGAGCCTGACCACCCGATCCCGTTAGTCGCCTCTTACGACAAGCATGGGTGGCTGAAGCCATAAAGCAGTGAATTAGTTCCATAAAAAGTCTCGAGTGTCATGAATAAAACAGTGAATTAGTGCCATGAAGCAGTGCATCAGTGCTATGAAGCAATACCCGAGTGCCATACATAAAGCAGTGAACGAATGCCATGAAGCACTGCCCGAGTGCCATGCATAAAACAGTGAATGAATGCCATGAAGCACTGCCCAAGTGCCATTAGTCCGGTAATTAAAGGTTTATTTTTCATGAAGGTTCAACAAAATTGACGGAAAAGGTTTTTTAACACATTTCACTGCCTTGATAGGTCTACTTTAAAAAAAAAAATAGTTTACCAAAATTTGACTTGGGGAAACACCCAAAATAGGTCAAATCCAAGATGGCTGCCATCAATACAAACGAAAATCGAAAAAGTAAAAAAAAGAAGAATCAATCAAAATCTAAACATGGATGATGACTCTATTTATAATCAACTTCATAGGATTAAGACAGGGGAATATATATTTAACAATTTTAAAGTGAAATCTTACACAGAAATAAATAACGGCTGCCCGAAATGTGAAAAAAATGCAATTGTTCCATATCGGACTACAAAATACTTAACACGGGCTTATAAAGAGGGAATAACCCTGCCATACTACAGTTTACAAGTCAAACTTACTATCAATTTAAATGTCTAAAGTTCAAGACAGTCTTTATATTCACACTCATATTCTGGACATGAAGAGACGATTATTCAGTAATGTCAGAAAAGTCATGACTTGGTCCATTTGAAAATGTCATCCCTTTGCATTGTCCACATGCTGAGGTACATTGTAGACAAAACATTTCTGCATGAGCATGTGTTTTTATCACACTTTCCAGTGCAATTGTATCTGATTATTTTCAACAGAAATTTAGGAGTGACAGCTTGGTGCCTTGTGATTGGTTTCAATATAGTGCCCTTGTTGCTCTTGTGAAACGTCCAGCCCCATTCTGTCGCATCCATATTGTTGCCTAGCCAGGTCTGCACTTGGAGTCAGACTCGTTAGCTGGGCAATCTGGCAGCATCTGATGTCGGTGGAAGGTGTCGAAGTGATAGGTAATTTGAGCTTGATACATACCTTCTCAGTGAATTTTGTCACACGTTCAGAATTCAAATCCAGGCCAGGCATACAGCCGCAGAGGATTGCAAGTGCCTGATTACCAGCCTGCTCGATTTCTGCATGGTTTCCACCTGTCACCATGAAAACCTTTGAATATTCCTGAGACCATCCCTATGCCATATGGCCTCGATGTTGTGTCGGTCCCTGACAATGCATGTACAAAGAGCAAAGAATGGCTGAGATTAGGATCAAGGATCATCTGTAGGATGAAGATGTCAGTGATCTTTGTACTTGTCTGAAGAAAGAAGGCCTCATGGTATCGGGTCTGAAGTGATATTGCAACAGGATGAGAAGGTCGGTGTCATTCCCTACCACTATTTCTGTTTGTTTCTTTCATTTGCCAAAAGGGCTTTTTCTTCATTTTCAGAATCAAGTCTGGTGTGAAATCCACATCCACTCCAATCTCACTTCCAGTTCTTCTCTGATGGGTCTCATCCTTGGTAAAAAAACACCACAATAACCATCAAACACGATAAGAGCATTGCAGAAGTGGTTCCTCAAGAAATGAGCCCGCACAGCTTGTGACACAGATTTGCCGGACAACATCTGATCTGTACTACCCTCTGAATATACTTGATTGATGATCTCCTTTAACCCAGATCCAGCCATCAGATTCCCAACTGTACCCACAAAACTCATCTAAGTATGGAATCCCCCCTAAGACCAGGGCTATTTGATGCAAGGGGCTCTCAGCTGGCCGTGATTCGATGATCATGTATGCAATTCACCAAAGTTGCTGGTCGATTGTAATAACCGGTGTGATTCCATGTCGTCTGGCATATTTGGAAATATACTCCAGTGTTGATCTGACACAGGATTCGTCACTTGGTGTCACATTTATAATCGACAAGAATATCTCAGAGCTCTTCCTGGGGTATGGAATGTCAGAATGGAGCAACTGCATGCAACCGGAACACAGTGGTCAACACACACAGAAGTATCTAGTTATCTAGTTTGCTATTCTTTTCATCAAGACAGAAGTCACCAATTGGTGAATAGATAATGTTCGCCAGCACTGCCTTTGGATTTCTTTGTGAGAATGGTTTGACACTGTTGATTTTTTTAACATCATCCAAGTCCACCTTAACTCTTGGTACCCTCCGTCTCACCATCTCGCCCATGGCATGGATTGAGCCAGTCCCATCAAACCTTTTGCTGGCATGATCTATATAACCAGCCTGGTATTGCACGAATGTATCTGCAATGTCTCTGATTAGGTGAACACCATGAGTGGTCACCGAGAATTTTCTAAATTTACGAGGAGCTGAAACCGAGTTGGCTTATCATATCCACTAAATTACGATGACCATATATGTGTTGTAGTGTGATACTTTGTCAAACTTGTCGAGGAGGCAGAAATGATGGGGACATTTCGAATGCATTATTGCCTGACCCAATGACGCAGCTCAGCTCTTGATGATAGCTTGAAGGAGGATGTGTAATGCATGTGGGAGGTAATCAAGATTGGTGTCAATCAATGCCATCTGCTCATTGTCGAGATACACATCAACATGTTTCGACATGCTCTCTACCTGTGTATGAATGTATCCTCCTCCAACTTTAATCAAACTGTCCATGTCGGATTTGTCCACCTTTGCAACATTTTCATATGCCGTAAGAGATGCAATGTTAGGTTGTTGCCTGATTAGTTATGAATACCTTGTTCCCATAGTGATTCATGAATTCCCTTTTCAGCTGAGATGTAGTGTGTAGTTGATCATCACTCAGTGCACTCATTGACTTCATAATGTGATGCAAATTGTCCAAAGGAATCGTTTCATCATCATTCTCTTCCAAGTAATAAATGGCAATCTCAAATGCTGTCATCTAGGACATACACTTCAGTCGACCAAGTCTCCGTTTCTTTGGTGGAGCCTCCCCATGTTCAATATAAGCTGCAGGTATACTTGTCCCTCTCCGAAAAATTCTTATCACAAGCATGGTGATGGATAGCTTCTTCAGCTGGTAGATCGTATATGGGCACAATACTTGACTGTACCATCTTGGCCCATTCATCTTGCCTGTTGACACAGTATGTTGCAGACATATGTTGAGTAACTGAAGAGCCATCGCACGGCTGAAGTACACTTCTATATGTATGTTTGTACAAGTACCACATAGAAAACATTGAGTTTTAAAATTTAAGGCTTAAACATATGATCAAAAAGTTTTCAGCTACTTTGATTGCCTTTGGATTTATATGCATACTTCGACACTGTCTGTGTACCAACAGGCTACAGTTGTATATGATGTCTGGTGCATCGAATGTACAGCAGCATTTTGCTGTCAACTTCACATAATCCTTGGGTTTGTCCAGGTTAACTGGTTCCATACATAGCAGACAAGTCGCCATCTGTGATCTACATAGGACACCTTCAGTTGAGAATAGTCACCTGCGAATAGTAACAGTTGATAGAAATATGGTTGACATGTGTCCAGATACAAATGTTGCTTTTCCGATTATAGCAAATGATTTTTGTGCTAAATGTCTTGATTATATCTTCTGAATTAACTTTTAATAAAGTTTCTGAGAAGCTAATACCATTTGAGAAAAATAACTGCTTCCCGGAGTTTGGATTATCTCCCTTGATTTTCCTTTAAACAAATGTTGATGTTAATTTTAAGGCTCTGTTTCAAATTTTATATTTATATTTGTTCATATTTTCATCAGTTATTCCTCTCTAGAGCCAATCAACTATATATTATACAAGTTTTCATTTTTGCTATAAAAGAAAAATAGTTTATACATACCTTTATGTTCTTGAGGTCTATCTTTATAACATTGTATGCTCGGCCGCCATTTTGAAGAAGGTAATACTTTGGGTTTTTTCAATTATATTTGTTTCTAACTTGATTATTTATGTGAAGACAATAAACTGCATGATTTTATATGTAAAACGTCAACATTATAATAAATCGGTTCATCTTCTGCAAGAATTACTGATATTAACAAATTTATGTACTTTTTCGACATTTTGAAGCATTATTTTAAATTTCTATGTGAATTTTCCTTTCAAAATTGTTAACTATACATTCCTTTGCATTTATCCTGGCAAGCTAATATAGATAGACTCATCATAAATGGGTTTTTTGTTATTGGTTCCACGCTTATGACTATTATTACTTTTGTTGGCGGCCATCTTGGATTTGACCTATTTTCGGATGGTTCCCCATGTCCGATTTTGGTAAACTATTTTTTATTTTAATGTATAGGTGCCAAGGCACCAAAATCCAGCAATAAACCTTTTCCGTCAATTTTGTTGAACCTGGACCTTTTAATTACTGGACTACATGCATGTAGCAGTGAATTAGTGCCATGAAGCACTCCCCGAGTGCCATGCATAAAGCAGTGAATTAGTGCCATGAAGCACTCCCCGAGTGCCATGCATAAAGCAGTGAATTAGTGCCATGAAGCACAGCCCGAGTGCCATGCATAAGGCAGTGAATTAATGACATGAAGCACTGCCCGAGTGCCATGCATAAAGCAGTGAATTAGTGCCATGAAGCACAGCCCGAGGGCCATGCATAAAGCAGTGAATTAGTGCCATGAAGCACAGCCCGAGTGCCATGCATAAAGCAGTGAATTAGTGCCATGAAGCACAGCCCGAGTGCCATGCATGTAGCAGTGAATTAGTGCCATGTAGCACAGCCCGAGTGCCATGCATGTAGCAGTGAATTAGTGCCATGAAGCACTCCCCGAGTGCCATGCATAAAGCAGTGAATTAGTGCCATGAAGCACTCCCCGAGTGCCATGCATAAAGCAGTGAATTAGTGCCATGAAGCACAGCCCGAGTGCCATGCATAAGGCAGTGAATTAGTGCCATGTAGCACAGCCCGAGTGCCATGCATGTAGCAGTGAATTAGTGCCATGTAGCACAGCCCGAGTGCCATGCATGTAGCAGTGAATTAGTGCCATGAAGCACTGCCCGAGGGCCATGCATAAAGCAGTGAATTAGTGCCATGAAGCACAGCCCGAGTGCCATGCATGTAGCAGTGAATTAGTGCCATGAAGCACAGCCCGAGTGCCATGCATGTAGCAGTGAATTAGTGCCATGAAGAACAGCCCGAGTGCCATGCATGTAGCAGTGAATTAGTGCCATGAAGCACAGCCCGAGTGCCATGCATGTAGCAGTGAATTAGTGCCATGAAGCACAGCCCGAGTGCCATGCATGTAGCAGTGAATTAGTGCAATGAAGCACAGCCCGAGTGCCATGCATGTAGCAGTGAATTAGTGCCATGAAGCACAGCCCGAGTGCCATGCATGTAGCAGTGAATTAGTGCCATGAAGCACAGCCCGAGTGCCATGCATATAACAGTGAATTAGTGCCATGAAGAACAGCCCGAGGACCATGCACAAATCTGTGAATTAGTGCCATGAAACATAGCCCGAGGACCATGCATAAAACAGTGAACGAATGCCATGAAGCACTGCCCGAGTGCCATGCATAAAACAGTGAATGAATGCCATGAAGCACTGCCCGAGTACCATGCATAAAGCAGTGAATTAGTGCCATGAAGCACTGCCCGAGGACCATGCATAGAAAAGTGAACGAATGCCATGAAGCGCTGCCCGAGGACCATGCATAAAACAGTGAACGAATGCCATGAAGCGCTGCCCGAGGACCATGCACAAATCTGTGAATTAGTGCCATGAAGCACAGCCCGAGTGTCATGCATATAGCAGTGAATTAGTGCCATGAAGCACAGCCCGAGTGCCATGCATAAAGCAGTGAACGAATGTCATGAAGCACTGAACGAGGGCCATGCATAAAACAGTGAATGAATGCCATGAAGCACTGAACGAGTGTCATGCATATAGCAGTGAACGAATGTCATGAAGTACTGAACGAGGGCCATGCATAAAACAGTGAACGAATGTCATGAAGCACAGCCCGAGGACAATGCATATAGCAGTGAATTAGTGCCTCGAAGCACTGACCGAGTATCATGAAGCGGTGTCTTTGGCGTTACTGTATTTGGGTGATTTTACTACAAGAGACACAAATCAGGTTGAACAAGTGTTAATTTCCAAAACCCTTTCATTATGTTTTCTGCTTAGGGATTCATAGAGTAAGGTGCTGTTACTGTCAATAGCTCAATGCGCACACCTTTGTATCTTTGCTGATTGCTGATGAAATAAACATTTAGGTGTGTTGTTTATTGTCATTACCTTCATAACAATTATGCTAAATATTCCCATGAAAATGCGGGTATGACAATTCAGCAAAAGCACATACAAACAAAGTCATTTACTTTGAGCATAATGTTACCAGTAGTCTCTTGTTTACTTGGATGGTATCACTTGATAATTGAGAAACTAATGTCATATGTATGCGTTGCAACAGTGGCGGTAGTGAGTTTAGCTGCGACGGAATTGACAATAGTTAAATCATGTTTTTACTGGTTACACACTCTGTCATTACCATCACATGCATTTCTTTTGGAAATGAGATGAGGTGAAATGGGGTTATTGCACTTATATAGCGACGTGCATGCATGTGTGTGTGGCTGCTTGTACTAGTCCGGGCTGATTCCGGTTTATAGTGCTAGCACACTGAGATACCATGCCGCAGTTTAACATGAATACCCCCCTCAGAGACAATATACTGACTCCGAGCCGACCAGTCCTTGTTTTAGACCCTTATGTTTTAGCCAATGCCGAGCGCCAGACATGGTTACAACAAGTACCATATTTTAAGGTCTTTTGGGATGACGCGGGCGGGAGTCGAACCCCGAACCTTTCGCTCTCCGGGGGGACGCTTTCCCGCTAAACCACGGAGGTGGTCATTTTGGAAATGACATGTGAGGGTAATAACATTACTCATTTTTTTATATGGGTGGCTTATTAGCATGCTCACCTTCCAAAGCACTGATTGAGAAACATCGAATTCAAAGAAGAATACATCACTGTTTGCAAAATTATTCGTTTTGGTTTACTATAATGTATTTGGTAATGACATGGTTTTAGTTGACATCATGAGTCTGCCATAATTGAAGACAAGTTTCGGGATTTTATTTTAAATACTAACCTTAAGCATAAGTCTTTTACATGGCAGCCATGCTACTCTGTTCCGACATTCCACTTTCTGATGAGAGTGATCTCCCTTAGAGCAAGTCCTTGACATAGAGTAGTACTGAGTAGTACTGTCAAATAATGTATTCATGTTTATTTTGTGTTTGTGAATAATCTAATAATCTAGACATTTTGAGAATTAAACTGAAAATACAGATGAACAAACAATGCCATTCCCGTGTCGGACATTACACCACATACACACATTAATAAATAATTATCTTTAAAAATATTAGCATTTACAAATTATGAAATATTATGGTAATGAATTCAATTAGCCTTAGGTGTTATGTTTTAATGAAGTTTTCATGTTAATAAAAACTCTATAGATTCACCCATATATATTATTCCATCTACTTTTACCTGAAGAAGTCATGTATGGTTAAGTTGTTATGTACAATCGAGTGAACTATGCACATAGCATCGCTGTAAAAACGATTAGACACAAAAAGAGATCTGATGCAAACAAACCATCTGACATTTTGACCCAGACACATTAATTTCTTTCTCACTTTTTTTGCATTCGCATACACATACATTTGACATGTTGTTACATGGTTGGGCTGTAAGTCAGGTTACGTAATGATCATAACATTGTCACAGGCACATCAAAGGAAGCCAAAGATTGGCCTGGAATAAATAAATCGACTTGATATCAGCGATGGCATTAGGCACAAATCCTTGCCGCTACTCTCTGCCCACACCTTTCACTCGGAGATTGTCATGCTGGAAATGTCAAATAAGCAAAATAACTTTAGTCTCCTTTGCTTGTCACGACAGCTGTATGATGAGCAATAGATAATTATATCTCTCTAATTCTGTTTTAGTCCCTGTTTTAAAATAACGGATATACCACTCAAGTTTGCTAAGGATCAACACAGGTGATACGTCAAATTGTGTGCATCTGTTGAAATAGGCAAAGACCGTGCAACACAATGCCAACAAACGACATGTGACCAATAAGCAGTCAGGTCACCCGTCAAAATCAGAGTATCTGACCAAAACGGAAATGTCAATAAAGCAGGAAAACGTCATTGTCCAAAAAGACAACTCACAGTGCACATGTGATACACGTGATGCACTCGCAGCCTGGCAACTAACCTCATGCTCCCAATATTGCCGAGTTCCTATAGACTTGCCGGAAGGACTGGGTGTCGTGAGCGGGAGATCTCGTTCCACGTGTGATGGATCGGGATGAGGCCCTGTGACCAGGCTGGCCACTCCAAGCGGACAATGGTCTCCTGCTCTAAACAGGCATGAACGACTCTGGCACGACGAGGTCGTGCGTTATCGTCCATGAGATTGACGTCCGGGCCGATTGCGGCGCACACCTGTCGTCGTGCCTTGCTGTAGGACATAAATATAGTTCTTCCAGCTCACATGAGGAATATATCTGTCGTCACCACGTTTAGTAAATACGACAAAAGCCTTTCAATAGCAAATGCCCCATTGATCAACAGAGGATGTTTCTCTCAAGTTTGTCATGTTTGATAGTTTTGACAGAATTGTTTTCATTTCTGACAAATTGTTCTGAATCTCTGAAGACAGGTGTGTAACTCTATCTATCGTTTATATGTAGGAAATACGACAAAAGCCTTTCTATAACAAATAACCCATGGATCAACAGAGGACGTTTTTCCTCAAGTTTGTCATGTTGGATAGTTTTGTACAAAGTTAAAAACCAAATGATTGGACAGAATTAAAGTTAGTTCATTTCTGAGATTGCAAAACTTTAAACATATCCTTTGAGTTTATGAGAATCCAGTTGGTATTAGTAAATTCTACTTGTCTCAGATACTTTCTGTGAATAGAGGGAAAGTACTTAATTGATTGTATGTGTGTTTGTGGCTGTTTGTATCTGTCCGGGCTAAAGCAGGTTTTATAGTGCTTGTCCACTGAGATACCATGCCACAGTTTAACAGAAATACCACACTCAGACGCAGTATGGTTCCTCCGATCATTAGCCATCATAACATTTACTTTGTTGCGTTGTTCTCATGTCAAATCAGTATGACGCGCGCACATAACCTCTCTCTGTTATATCACAAGGTGTGCTATTAACGACTCCGGAGTTACATACACACGCTTCTTGATAGAACCGTTGGCAAGATCGGCCTCTGATACCTAATTAGTTGCCGCGTAGGCGACCAAATTCAGACGAGATGTGGGCGGCGGAATGGGATCAGTTATGTAGTGATGTCGTTCCTGACTAAGTGGGCCCGCCATGTGAACATTGTCGTCTTGAAGGATGTGTTTATAACGTTTGAGTCGCTTTGCACGATGTGCGCGTAATATGTTCACTGTTGATGCTGATGCACGTGCGCCAAGTTCGGTCGTTGAGCTTTACAATGCACTGTGCAAGGTTATTTGCAGTTTCGAACAGCATCCTCCCATTCGTTCCAAGAGCAGTAAACACAATCTTGTTTAGAGAATTTTTATATGTGTCCTACGTCAACATTATACAGCATTATCATTAATACGTTATTACAGTATCTTATATATCTCATGGGTTCATCAATGTGGTAAATGTCTGAGACCTGCATCGCTTCGGGCTTTTCTCCCACATGAAGCTGACACGCCACGATATAACTGGAATAATCTCCAGAGCGGCGTCAAACTCACTCTCTCCCAACTTGGTGTATGACCAATGGCATCCAGATTCTGCATTGGTGTATTTGGTTCGTGTTCGAGCTGGACTAGTTTAACATCTAGTCTCTGAAATGAACATATCGTACAGAAAAAAACAGTTGTTCAGTTATCTTAATATAAATATAACAAAAGGGAGCCCAGTGACTCTCTTCATTTCATACTGCAGTAATCTAGACTTGCCAAACATTATAGACTTGCATGGGCTGTATTTGATATATATTTGTATCAGGGTCTGTAAGACAGACTAGAGCTGGTCTTCTGGGGGTCTTATACGATTTTCCACTTCCCTCTGGAAACGCTTCTGCATAGGTGGTACGGCATCGCAGTGGAGTTATGCCAGCTTTGCATTGTCTGCAGCCTCCACCTTCTTGATAACCTCATCAATATGTGGATGTAGATCAGGGATGTTGCGCAAGCCCTGAAGCCCGTCTTATCCACTGCTGCACTGTACTTGTCTTAACCCGCCCATAGTTAACAAAGAGCTGACAAGTGAGCACTTATGTACTGAGCTGGTAGATCCAGGGTGTGTGTGTGTGTTTAAATGAGTGTATGTGGATTATGTCTGTCAGTTCTGGGGATTGTTTTAGCAGTGAATCTTCCGAAATAGATCAGTTGATTTCGCATGTCAAGGTTATGTGTTGGTACAGTTTGCAAAGGGTTTTGCAATATGGATAAGTTATCTAAACTGTGACTCAAGCTCGCCTCGCATCTTATCTCCTGTAGACCTGCTTGAGAACCAGATGAGACATTATAGAACAAAACAGAGCCTTGCCAAATGATGTATATATTTTTCCTGATTGATTTAGTTATCGTATCAAGGGTTTATCTCACAAATGTTAACGATATCCACTGGTACCAAATGCTATACAACATGCTATACAGCATACTATACAACAGTCCTACATCATGAGCATGTGTTTATGAATCACTATCAAATACCCGTCACAAACACATGCAAAGGCAAGTCATATTAAAAAAAACGGAAACATGTGGTGCAAATCAAAATAGGGAATTGCATCGAACAACATATTGGTCAGTAATGCGTCACTAAGTTTCGAAATGTCCTTCACATGTCTACCTTAAAACCATTTCAATTGAAATCTTAACTGAGACTTTGAATTTTGTAACCTTGATCAAATATCAAATAACTTTTGAGCAAGAGCCGTGTGACATTCTTTGACGTGTTCGTAGAAAGAGCATGCGCGATTGTACGTGAAATGTAGACACCTACGGCTGGAGCTGCTGGAATATTACTCGACAAAAAGTTGACAATTGGAAAGTCGTTCCACTTGAACGGAATTGGCTATTTAGCCGTTATTGAACGATATCAGATCATCGATGTATCTGTGGTTTAACTGAGGTTTAACTTCTTGGCCAAATTCCCTTGTTTTGACTATGCCAATCTGAGCAGAAGTATACATAATCAAGGGGAGTACACATGTGTCCCTGGGGATGCCTACTTCTTGTCTATATATCACACCCCAAAATTTCACATAGATAGTATTGTTTTCATTTCTGACAAATTGTTCTGAATCTCTGAAGATAGGTTTGTAACTCTATCTACCGTTTATCTATAGGAAATACGACAAAAGCCTTTCTATAACAAATAACCCATGGATCAACAGAGGACGTTTTTCCTCAAGTTTGTTATGTTGGATAGTTTTGTACAAAGTTAAAAACCAAATGATTGGACAGAATTAAAGTTAGTTTATTTCTGAGATTGCGAAACTTCAAACAAATACTTTGATTTTTTTGAGAATCCAATTGGTATTAATAAATTCTACTCGTCTCAGATACTTTCTGTGAATAGATAGAAAGAACTTCCTTGATTGTATTCAGGGTTAGGGTTAATCTACCAGACAGGGAATAGGTGGTACCTGTGGTGGACCCAGCAATATCTCTCTTTTATGAAACTTTGGATTCCAAAAATCTTTGCTAAAACCAGTGTCCGTTGAACGCATCCGACTGTATCATGAGCATTTTTACATCAACATTAATGCAATATGTTGTTCATATTTATATTCTTAAATCATATTGTTTCATCTATAATACGTAATAGCCCATATTCGTGCTAATTATGATCACTGAGTCTCTGACTGACTGGCTCACTGACTCACTGACTCACTCACTGACTCACTCACTCACTCACTCACTCACTCACATTCTTCAGGATGGTCATCTACCATGTCAGTAAATGTGTGGGGACAACTAATGCATTTGGTCCAAGTTCAACAATACAGATGTTCAAGAATGATGTCAGAATATGACGGGGAGCAAACTAACTAGTCAAGTCAGTTTTCGATGGCGTACCTTAACTTAGTTTTATCTTTTGTGATTTTTACCTTCAAACTAACTGCCAGTATCCGGTAATATAGTAGAAACTTGGTGAACACGTGTCCACGTGATTCGAAAATATGTGTTAATGTATGTACTTATGTAACCTTGGACGTTCTCACGAGAGACACAGTGTACAGCAATTCGTTCTTGAAAACCTCACGATGTCATTGCCATACAATGGTCTCGTGGCAAAATAAGGCGTTCTCCTTGACATGAAAGACAAATGACTCAGCCTTAAAAGGCTGGTCATGGACTATACGATCAATCGTTTTGACGTATGGCCTTGTGTTGGTATAGGCATCATTCAGCAAACACGGCAGTTCGCAATGAATCACTGTATGAAGTAGATGTTGGTCATTAACACATCATACCTGATGTTCTAAAGAAAGATGATTCATTCATGTTGCAAATGTCTGTGAATATCTTGATAGAATCTGTATTTTATTACTTATGCTTGCTGCGTGCTCCGGGACGGGCAAAACAGTCATCGTAAGAAGTGTAGACGTTTTACTGTGGCGATGAGAAAGGAAGCTACACTGTACCTCTGGGATACTACTAACTCGTACCGTCTAGTTAATGTACATTTACACGTGTATGGTCTCAAGGTGTGTTAGCAACATCCTCACTCTCCCTGGTTTCTACGACCTGAGCCAATGTTAGCCGTTCTTCTTACCATCAGACCACTGAAACAGGCTTTGTACTATCGTGGATCCTAATCATTGTGTATCACAAAGTATGGCACATGTCACGCAAATTCTGTCAGGAATGTGGGGGTTCTTGCAGCCACACAGCATGAGCGGCAAAATATACTGACGTCGACAGAGATCGCATGTGGGTTGCACTTCTGAAATTTACTCGAATGTCCAAGTTTCACTACACCAAACTCCCGTGTTTTCAGCAAATCATGTATACGTTGTGAAACAAATGTTAAACCGTTGCCAAAAGCAAACTAAGACGTGTGATGACATTAACATATTCTCACGACGTCCTGCTGCTTGGCACATAATAATATCTTGTAATTTCTTCTCGGGAAAGCAACCCGGAAATGACCACACAGCTCTAATTTGTTACCTTGCCCAAAGCATAAGTTTACTATGAACATTCCAATAAACTTATTTACACAACTTCTTGACCAGCCCCACGATTAACACAATGTAATGACGTTACAGTTTCCAGTCACAGTTTCAGAACTGTGACATAACAATCACATATGTATCTACGTGTATAGTATATTATATTGATAGACGTAATACCGTGAATATGTAGGTAAATATTTAACTTTACTTCATTCGTTTCGAACCATACATCTTGTTTGAAGAGACATGTGTCAATCGTTCAGATAATGTCGAATAGAGACCGAGAATCTGTGTTATGGGAAGATTATTTTCTAAAACTAATTAACCCTTTTTTATAATCATAAGCGTCCATATAACTGTAACATAAGCATGTGTTTGTGAATCACTATCAAATAGTGATGACACCATGTGAAACGGTGGGCGTATCCTGCCTGTCGTGTGGCACAAATAAACTATTGCAATAGTCCCATCGCGTTTATCACAACTGTGTTTTAATCATTACAATGCTATAGCAATAATACAGACGTTTTCAATAGTCAATCTACCTATTTATATCACTAACCACTAATACATTCACTTGTGTCCTAACGGTTTCGCCCTGATTATGTTTCTTGGTTTGTCAGCACCATACTCGTGCTCGCAAGTTATTCATGTCATCCAGCTCAAACAACAAGTGAGTGAGTGAGTGAGGTTTTTAGCAATATTCCAGCAATATCACGGCGGGGGACACCAGTAATGGGTTTCACACATTGTACCCATGTCGGGAATCAAACCCGGGTCTTCGGCGCGAAGAGCGTACGCTTTAAACACAAGGCTACCCGACCGACCGCTCAAACAACGACTGATCCAGAGGCGTTAAACCCAATACATTCACTGTTGATGGTTTTGAATACATGCCAGGTTTAGTTCTAAATTACACAAACAGATTGTAAAAGGATGCCTATCATACGTCAATGGTTACCTAGCTCCAGTAAGATAAAAAAAACACATGTCTTTATTTTGATGATTCATAAACCAAGAGTAACGTTAATGCACACGGTAATTCATGGCATAACGTACAGGGGAAGGAATGTCAAAGTCTATGTACTGGTCTACTGGACAGGACTCAATTGAATCCAGACATTTGATAATCTCATCGAACTTTTAATAAAAGGTTGGCAGTTGTAGTGAGATAGTGAGTGAGTGAATGAGTGAGTTTTACGCCGCTTTTAGCAATATTCCAGCAATATCACGGCGGGGGACACCAGAAATGGGCTTCACACATTGTACCCATGTCGGGAATCGAACCCGGGTCTTCGGCGGTTGGCAGTTGTATGTGAGACATGGCATCATTGTACATGTCATCACTCTGGTACAAAGGAATGTCAAAGGTAGATTGGAATCAACAACGGACGTCAAGTGTTGATGATTCATTGTCACACACACTAATTTCACAATACTTTTGTTTATTGCAAATTCAGTCAATGTTGTTATCAATAGCCGAGCTGATCCTATTTTGACAGTCATTACCTCGAATAAGGGAATGCAATATTATTTACCACGAGTGGTTATCCTGCACAGTAGTAACGACGGCAGGATATTGCTGAATTGCTCAACTCCTTTGACACCAAAAGAATCATTCCTAAACAGTGTGTTGTTCATTGAGTGTCATGGCAGACCCTGCACCACCCAGGATTGTATCATGTTCTATGACAGCCCCTGCACCACCAAGGATTGTATCATGTTCTATGACAGCCCATATACCATCCAGGATTGTATCATGTTCTATGACAGCCCATATACCATCCAGGATTGTATCATGTTCTATGACAGCCCCTACACCATCCAGAATTGTATCATGTTCTATGACAGCCCCTACACCACCCAGAATTGTATCATGTTCTATGACAACCCCTAAACCATCCAGAATTGTATCATGTTCTATGACAACCCCTACACCATCCAGAATTGTATCATGTTCTATGACAGCCCATATACCATCCAGAATTGTATAATGTTCTATGACAGCCCATATACCATCCAGAATTGTATAATGTTCTATGACAGCCCATATACCATCCAGGATTGTATAATGTTCTATGACAGCCCATACACCATCCAGGATTGTATCATGTTCTATGATAGACCCTACACATCCATGATTGTATCATGTTCTATGCCAGCCCATACACCATCCAGGATTGTATCATGTTCTATGACAGCTCATATACCACCCAGAATTGTATCATGTTCTATGACAGCCCCTGCACCATCCAGAATTGTAGCATGTTCTATGACAGCCCCTACTCATCCAGGATTGTATCATGTTCTATGACAGCCCATATACCATCCAGGATTGTATCATGTTCTATGACAGCCCCTACACATCCAGGATTGCATCATGTTCTATGACAGCCCATACACCATCCAGGATTGTATCATGTTCTATGATAGACCCTACACATCCAGAGTTGTATCATGTTCTATAACTGCCCCTACACCATCCAGGATTGTATCATGTTCTATGATAGACCCTACACATCCAGAGTTGTATCATGTTCTATGATAGACCCTACACATCCAGAGTTGTATCATGTTCTATAACTGCCCCTACACCATCCAGAATTGTATCATGTTCTATGACAGCCCCTACACCACCCAGAATTGTATCATGTTCTATGACAGCCCATACACCATCCAGAATTGTATAATGTTCTATGACAGCCCCTGCACCACCCAGGATTGTATCATAATCTATGACAGCCCCTACACCATCCAGAATTGTATCATATTCTATGACAGCCCCTGCACCATCCAGAATTGTATCATGTTCTATGACAGCCCATACACCATCCAGGATTGTATCATGTTCTATGATAGACCCTACACATCCAGGATTGTATCATGTTCTATGACAGCCCCTACACATCCAGGATTGTATCATGTTCTTTGACAGCCCCTACACCATCCAGAATTGTATCATGTTCTATGACAGCCCCTACACCATCCAGAATTGTATCATGTTCTATGACAGCCCCTGCACCATCCAGAATTGTATCATGTTCTATGACAGCCCATATACCATCCAGAATTGTATAATGTTCTATGACAGCCCATATACCATCCAGGATTGTATAATGTTCTATGACAGCCCATACACCATCCAGGATTGTATCATGTTCTATGATAGACCCTACACATCCATGATTGTATCATGTTCTATGCCAGCCCATACACCATCCAGGATTGTATCATGTTCTATGACAGCTCATATACCACCCAGAATTGTATCATGTTCTATGACAGCCCCTGCACCATCCAGAATTGTAGCATGTTCTATGACAGCCCCTACTCATCCAGGATTGTATCATGTTCTATGACAGCCCATATACCATCCAGGATTGTATCATGTTCTATGACAGCCCCTACACATCCAGGATTGCATCATGTTCTATGACAGCCCATACACCATCCAGGATTGTATCATGTTCTATGATAGACCCTACACATCCAGAGTTGTATCATGTTCTATAACTGCCCCTACACCATCCAGGATTGTATCATGTTCTATGATAGACCCTACACATCCAGAGTTGTATCATGTTCTATGATAGACCCTACACATCCAGAGTTGTATCATGTTCTATAACTGCCCCTACACCATCCAGAATTGTATCATGTTCTATGACAGCCCCTACACCACCCAGAATTGTATCATGTTCTATGACAGCCCATACACCATCCAGAATTGTATAATGTTCTATGACAGCCCCTGCACCACCCAGGATTGTATCATAATCTATGACAGCCCCTACACCATCCAGAATTGTATCATATTCTATGACAGCCCCTGCACCATCCAGAATTGTATCATGTTCTATGACAGCCCATACACCATCCAGGATTGTATCATGTTCTATGATAGACCCTACACATCCAGGATTGTATCATGTTCTATGACAGCCCCTACACATCCAGGATTGTATCATGTTCTTTGACAGCCCCTACACCATCCAGAATTGTATCATGTTCTATGACAGCCCCTACACCATCCAGAATTGTATCATGTTCTATGACAGCCCCTGCACCATCCAGAATTGTATCATGTTCTATGACAGCCCATATACCATCCATGATTGTATCATGTTCTATGATAGACCCTACACATCCAGGATAGTATCATGTTCTATGACAGCCCCTACTCATCCAGGATTGTATCATGTTCTATGACAGCCCATACACCATCCAGGATTGCATAATGTTCTATGACAGCCCCTGCACCATCCAGAATTGTATCATGTTCTATGACAGCCCCTGCACCATCCAGAATTGTATCATGTTCTATGACAGCCCATACACCATCCAGGATTGTATCATGTTCTATGATAGACCCTACACACCCAGGATTGTATCATGTTCTATGACAGCCCCTACACATCCAGGATTGTATCATGTTCTATGACAGCCCCTTCACATCCAGGATTGTATCATGTTCTATGACAGCCCCTACACATCCAGGATTGTATCATGTTCTATGACAGCCCATACACCATCCAGGATTGCATAATGTTCTATGACAGCCCATATACCATCCAGGATTGTATCATGTTCTATGACAGTCCATACACTTTGTTTAACGCCGCAGTCAGGAATATTCCAGCCATATGAAGGCGGTCTGTAAATTATCGATTCTGGACCAGACAATCCAGTGATGGACATCATGAGCATCGATCCACAAAACTGGGATACGATGACATGCATCAGCCAAGTCAGCGAGCCTGACCACCCGATTCCGTTAGTCGCCTCTTAGGACAAGCACATGCATGCAGCCCTCGCACCATTCTACGTTATATCAGGCGTCATGGCAGACCGTTTCGGGGACTACTTGGGTCATATTTTCAGCTCCCATATCTTGGATAGTATCGGTGCGCATGCTGTCTCCGGGGATAATATTGGTTCCGTGCATGCGCAAATTAGATTGATGTAGTTTGGAAGGTACCTACGTCATACGCGTGAATCGGTTATAATAATGACGTCATAATCAACTCTCTGAAGGTTCAGTGGTAATATTTTACAAACTCAATAAACGAGTCAAGTCGATCTATTTCCTGACAGCATCGCCCACTTTAGCCATAAATAAACTTGTCACAGAAAATACTTTTCAATACCTTCACAAGAAAGCTCAAGCCGCACCAATCTCGCGAGTCAATATAACACATGTCAGCAGTAATCACTTATATCACTTGGTTATAGGTACCCCAATTATAACTATTGAAGGAGGCATCCGCTGATTCTACACACATCTCATAGCCCTGAAGGAGTATGTTCCGACAGCAGGTAACGAATGTGGATATAGCTATGTGTGGATCAAGGGGAGGGACAAGTGGCCGCTTATTAACCAAGGCCACTGTCACGAATGTAATGAATTATATAGGGAAAACCCTGAATCATGTCCTTCGTAAAGTAAAGCATTAAAAACGTTCTGGTCGTTAGAGATAGCATAGCGTGTACTCTTGCCATACGTGTGACTATCTCGTGAAATCTATCGATGGATCATGCGCCCAGTCAGAGATTGAACGAACGTATCACGGTATCTATACAGAACAGAAAGTTGGACATGCTTATGTAATGTTGGTGGACACGTGTTTTTCAGGTGAACAATTGACTTGCCTTTGTATGTGTTGTGACAGGTGCCACCGGTGTGTCAGGATCACCTTTTCGCGAACACCTGGTGTCATCACTATTTGATAGTGATTCATAAACACATGCTTATGAGATAAATTTTTGTCAGAGATTTCTTGCAAATATGAAAAGGGTTAAGCCTCTTTTGACCATATTTTGACCAATATACGGATTTAGTAAATCCTAAGTATTTATATGAAGGTACGCAAAAAGCAGCTGTCCATCAAATGTTGATCTCTCACGCTTAGATAGAATTCCCTATTCTAAAAAGTAATGACTTTCTCATGACCAAATAACCTAACGAATGCGAATTATCACAAGACGTGTTAATACGTGTTTGTAGCCCATAAACTGCGTCATAAATCAAGATTACTTCGTCTGCAAATAACAATAAAAACAACTGCACAAGTTCAAGTTGGAACTAGGACTCTACTTCAATTGCTTATTCCTTAAAAAGGGAATAATAAAGGACTCAAAAATGTCTTAGTCACTGATCATGAGGACATTTAAAAGTATGGAAAGTACTATTATTTGCCCTGACACTGGCTTTTACACATTTGTAAATAGTTTGCAATTTTAAAGATATTCCATAATGTTTAAACACATTCTGAGATTTAGGACTATGTATTAGGTCAAATGTAAATTTAATAAAGTCGCCTGAGAACCAGATTTTCTTTTGTCCTGATTTTACCAAAAAGGATGTTTTTGCATTTTCTTCTCAAGTAGGTGCTTTTCTAACATTGTTGTTGATTTCATAAAGCCCCTGTGCTGGAAAGTAGTTTTTTAGTGATTCTATGTCCGAAAACTCATACCTGGCATAAAACCAGAATGTATTATGTCCATGTCCAATCAAATTCTAGATATTGTGACAAGGAGATAGGGCCGCATAGTTCCAAATCATTTGGTTCATTTATCAACTGTACAATGTGAACATTTGGGGGTGATCTGTCAGCTGAAAGACTGAATACTGGCATAGCCTACGTCTACTCCATGGCAGGTGTTGAAATCTCCACCGAGGAGACCTTCGACATTCCAAACATCTATCAGGACAGCCAAGAAACCATCTTGGAGTAATGTATATCCACTCTTTGCTCACAATGACTTTTCTAATGGTTCTTGTTTAACATAAACAGAGAAATCAGTATATCTTTCACACAATCAGATAAACACTTTTCAAGTTTAAATGTTACCAAGATGTAAATAATTGATATCGTCATAAAAAGATTTTCGGATAAGAAAAGGTTATGCCTCCCGACAAACAACCATATCTGGCTATTCTTGCTGCATCGATAGCAAAAGTCACAAAATCATTAAACGTAAAATCAAGAACCAACTCCTGACTCCAAGTCTCAAAAACACAGACGACATCAAAGTTTTTACGATCTAAACTGAAGGCATTGTCAGATTATTTGGTAGTCAATCCACTTACACCCAAACATAAAACGTTGAAGTGCGATTGTCTTCGCTGACTATCTTGGGCTCGGCGACACCTTTGTTTCTTCCTATTCTGTTATGTTAACTGGCGGTCTTGCTTGCTCGGGGTCGTAGAATTCTTTGGTTGTTGATTTCTTCGCTGGTTCTGTTCAATGATTGACGAAGAATGCCACGATCAGTCTCATTATTGAGCCTAGAATCTGGCTGGTACTGGCCGTCTTCTATTATGAGTTTCCCGTTCATGAAGTATCGATGCTTTCTATTTTCTGTAAGTTGTCTCAAAGCATAGCGCTGATCATTACCGATTCCAATTGAGCCCTTCCTTAGTTGGTCTCTCGGGCCCAAAGGCCACACTTTGTCCTCACCATAAATAAATCCGACGATCATAGGTTTTCCAATTCTGTGTGCTGTGGCTAATAAGTCCATGGTTAAAGTGCGTCGTCTGCTTTTGCGTTTCTGTTCAAACTTGCACAATCAATTCGCTTGCGTTCTGCTATACTGTCGTACACATTCTCGGACAAACCGGAGATAACCACTTTTTTCCTCCTGCTATATTGTTCAAATATTTGTCAGTTTTATCTTTAGTGTCTTTCAGACTATCCTCAAGTTTCATCAACTCTATTTCGTCACGTGGTCTTTCTTCTGACCTTGCTGCAACTTCATCCATGTCAAGTCGTATAACGCCAAAGTCTATATATGTGACCTGATTGCCTTTAAAGCGTCATTCATACTCATGGTCTCAGTTCTCTTTTCCCTGACGTTCAGTTTTACAGATTTCACTTCTTCAAACAACTCTCGCTGCATCGTAAGCTTTCCAGAGCTTGGATCAACAGGGCCAGATTTGTTTCAACATTCGCCACACATGGCTAGAAACGTTTCATGGATACATTTTCGGTAGTGGTTGTTTACTTTTTCAAAGTTGGCAGCCATCTTCCCAGAAAACCCCTGCAAAATCCTAACTGCATACATGTCGTGCTTGTAAAAGGGGACTAACGAGATCAGGTGGTCAAGCTCGCTGACTTGGTTGATGCATGTCATCGGTCCCAATTGCGTGGATTGTTCATGATGTCAATCACTGGATTGTCTGGTCCAGACTCGATTATTTACAGACCGCCGTCATATAGCTGGAATATTGCTGAGTGCGGCATAATACAACAAACAAACAACAACATGGCCTCTCATTGTGGGTTTATATTACAGCAGATCCGACAGAAAGCCGTGCTGACCACAGTAACACTCATACTATGTACTGATGCTGCCTCACGCCTGAGCCCATGCATTGCATTGCCTTCTATGATTGAAAACCTTATCTGGTGTATATTAATATAATTTGCTGACAATTGGAATAACATCTCTGAAAAATGGCCGCTGTGTCGCCGCATTCATGGAAAGCATTCGCCGAAATACTGCGTGATGAGAACATTAGGATACACGAGAAGAGTGGCATCTTCCTCTTGATAAGTTGCATCCTCCCACGCGTTGATTATCTTAACTGTTGACAAGTGTTATTTTTATTACAAAAAAATTGCAGGAAATTGTATTTCGAAGCTATTTTAATTTCGAAATCCGCCTCGCAACAAAATTACCACTTCTACTCTAGTGCCGTGTTCATTCCGTATCAGTTTAGCTTACAGTGGAGGTTGTCGTGTAATAGAGCGAATATGATCAGGGCGTCTGGGACGTATGCGCCAGAGGGGTATGGCTGTGTATATGTAATGCCTGCGTGTTTTCGCGAACACCTGGCGTCAGAACTGAGTTACAGTGATCAATGCCTATAAATTACGCTGCTGTTTTTACTTTTACGCCCAATGGAATCTGTTGCGTAGGATAATCGAGACTGGTTATTTTTTATGTTGAGGTTAGGACACAATGCCATTCAGAAAGGTCAGAGGGGTACTCAAAGTACGTGATCTAGACTACCAGTTGTCGGACTTTCAATTTTTGTGGAAGCCTCGGTGGCTGAGTGGGCTAGGTCGCTGACTTTGTGTGATGTCGATTAGGTGCCCCACTCTGGCAAGTGTGGGTTCGAATCTCGGACTGGACTCAACCCAAAAAAGTATGAAAATCTGTACTTTTCTAAAAAAGTGCTATCCCAAATATTACATTTGTTACATTTGACCACTTTCTAAATGACATTGTGTATTCATAGCTTTCGGCCATGGGATCCGTGCCAATTTACACTTGTCAGAGGGGTACTCAAAGTACGTGATCTAGACTAGCAGTTGTCGGACTTTCAATTTTGTGGAAGCCTCGGTGGCTGAGTGGGTAAGATCGCTGACTTTGTGTTCTGGCGATTAGGTGCCCCACTCTGGCAAGTGTGGGTTCGAATCTCGGACGGGACTCAACCCAAAAAAGTACGAGAAACCACTTTCTAAATGGCATTGTGTATTCATTCACACAATTATTCTGACACAACCGGAAAATATTACATAATCAGTGTGCACATACATTCATTTAATCATGTATAAAGTATTGGTTGTTCTCAGGCCCAGAACCGGAAGACAGTATGGTTGAAAAGCGGTGAAGTTTAACAGAAGTTAGTGCGCCGCTTAGAAAGAATTTCACATATAACACGACGCGTCAGGACGTCTAAACGCTTTGGTGAAACCCACGAACACGCATGTGGTGCTGACAAACCTAGAAACATAATCTACACTAACTTGGATTCAAAACCAACTTACGGGTTTCTGGCACCAAAAGGGATCAAATTTGCACAGCGACTTACGACGCCTCGGACGACTCTGCCACCTTCTACTTGCTATTCCAGATTATTAAAAACTTACAAAGAATATCGTATTTTTAGATACGACATATATATAATTCGGCAACACTTTGCAAACGATACCTTGAAGATGACACTCAGTTTGCATCGAAGCACCGTTGGCTTTGGACAATGACACCAACGTATCTGGTACACACCCACAAGTCCTGGCAGTAGAATGTCGACGTTAATATTGGAAAGAAAAAGAACTGTTCTCCTTCAGTTGTTGTATAATATATAGAGAATCTCTCACGAGTGTCATTTTATCAAACATATCAACACTTGTTGATATATTTGATGTCAAAAGGCACGAGGGTGAGATTTTATTTATCATCCAACATCATTCTTCCAACTTTGCAAAAAGTACTGCTAACAGCTTCAGTAGCAGAGCCATTAGTGATGTCATTTGATTGTGACGCCATGGTAACCAATTTGGTAACACAAGCGGTATCTCCTGTTGGCGCCAGGTTTGGATGGTAAATGGTTGTTGTGTTTTTAAACGAATAGTTGACGTCATTGTACAAAAAATGCCTCAAAACGGAGGTAATCTATCAATCTGATGTTTTATCTCGATCGCGAGGACTGTTATAGACTTTGTTAATTTGCCATCACACCTACCGACAGCGTCATATAACATACACCGTATCATTCTACACCGGAATTCCTCGTGCTATTTAGTCAACGAAATAAATGGTTTGCTTTTGTTTAAAAACAAATGATCGAAAAACAATATGATAAAATACACCTTCTGGCAATCGAGGCAAATCGTGTACCGCGCGACGACATGCCAACTTAGCGATGATCCTCATTACAGACCTAATAGAATCTTGTGTCTCATTGGTGTGGCAAAATATATCGGTTACATTAACTTTGATCAGGTCAATTTCATGGTGATGGATTTTATACCCTCGGAATTAGAAACCAAGTGTCTGAACATGAAGTAATAGCTGAGGGCGAATAGGTTTTATCCATTTACCTAGAGACATTGACATTGAACCTTTCAACATAATGTTTTTGTACAATGAATGTCTTCTTTTATAAACGGCGTAAGCTTTTATCGCGCCGACTTTATTTAGGGCGCGTGGGGCATGGAGACAGGAACGAATAGACAACTATATATATAACGAGAAATATATGTATAGCTGATCACACGGCGTATACAACGACAAACCCACCGACACACCTGCCTTACTTATTCAACATCCACAACATGGCACTGACAGTTGATGTGCATTTTCCCGAGGCAAGAGCGTCCACTAGCCTTTTTATTTTAAGTCTTGTTTCCACCCTTGCCACTTCAAGCCCACTTTCCTGTGTTAAATATGACTGGACTATCGCACATATCGATAGTCCAATCCGAGAACGTTTCACAAAATCAACATCCAAGACTGGTACACCTTAGTATGAAAGTGATTTACCGCTGCCTGTTCTTGTTGACTCGAATATGTCTTTTTCATCTTTAACCCCCCAACGATTGCCTATGTTTTTGTGTCAGGGATGAAATCGCGAATGTTTTCGTTATCTTATCGACAAGGTAGTCGCCATCTTTGTGAAGCTATACGAGATAAGAACAGCGATCTGATTGGATATCGCGTTTCCATTACAAGGGGCACAACTCGTGATCAACGCGAGGTGGTGCCAGGGTCGAGCCGAGAAAAGTGGCCTTGATGTGGCAAGGGTAGAAACTAGGCTTTCATATGGGCTCGTGGACATGCTTGCCTAGGGAAAATGGTTGATGTGAGGATGGGGGCGTTGGGGTAGCCTAATGGTTACATCGTTCGCTCGTCACCTCGAAGGACCAGATTCGATCCTCTATAAGGGAACAAAGTCAAATTCTGACTCACTGTTGTGCGGATGAATGTATGAGTTCAGACAGAGATTAACCCTAGCACGTTAATATAGCCTGAAGCAGACAGAGGTTTAATTACTTTTATCAACATGTTCGGATACCTTATCCAACATTATCTGTGCCGTGTCTGTCAATAATCTGATACCTTTAAAAATCAGAGTTACATGGCTTTGTAGCTCGCTTGAATTTGTCTGGAACATGTAGATTACAAAACATAACACAAGTAAGGTCGAACAAGGCTGTGCTACAGAGACGGGTGTTTCTTACACAACAGCTGCGTGCACATAAAGTACATATCATAACATTCATAATGAAGGGGATTAATCAATATGAGCAGTAAGGAGAACCACCTCAGCCATATACTACAACACACAACAATGAGAGGTTATCAAGTGTCTCATTGCTTGACAAATCTGTCATTGTATCTTTTCTATGTAATGTATGTAAAACGACAAGAACGTAAAAGACAATACATTGTTCAATCGTGAAATAAAATGTGTTTATTCATGGTTGAATCAATAAATGAAACTTAATATCTTTAACGATGACGTCACTTGAGTGTGTGTGTGAGTGAGTTTTACGCCGCTTTTAACAGTATTCCAGTTATATCGCGGCGTGTCAGCTTAATGTGGGAGGAAAGCCCGAAGTGATGCAGGTCTCAGACGTTTACCACTTCGGTGAAACCCACGAGCACGGGTATGGTGCTGACAAACCTAGAAACATAATCGGGGCGAACCGGGATTCGAACCCACAATCATTTGTTTCTGGCGTGCCCAAGGGACGCAACTCTGCACAGCGAATCGCGGCGCCTTAGACGACTGGGCCACCCGTGCCCCCGACGTCACTTGAAGGGTGATACCCTGAGTATCGCTGCCCAGGGGTTCAGTAGGTCAACCGACTGACGTAACATGGGTCTTCCATGGTTTGGAAATCTAACGCAAACAGCGGTATCAGGTTTCAGTCAGCTGACAGATGTGACTGACAAATGGTCGGTACTTTCACCTGTTCTTGTTCTTGCAGAATATGAGATTATTAGTCTGACAAATCATATAATTGACAACAAAATAGCTATTTGAGAAAAGAAACCTCTAATGCTATCATATGTGGGCGTGTTATTGAGTACCTGATCAAAGAATGCAAATCTTTTGTGTATTTATATACTTCACTTTTTGTTCAACATGGTATTGTGTTTTTACAGCAAAGTAGGATTTCTAATGGATGTGGGAAAAGAGTACCGGAGTAGCAGTAATACAAAAGCTCATCTTTATTCGGTGATATTTAATAACTAGAATGGTGAGATACTTAAGACGATATGTATCCATACAACTCCAGACCTTGCAACATTCTACTGTTGACTGAACGACACACACCCTCATTAACATTCCTGCATTCCTGGGGCCGCAGGATACCGTGCATTGCAGATATCGCTGCAATGAAATTGCATCACAATGCTTAGAAGACAATTGTGACGTCTTTGTTACCATGACGTCAAAATTAAATGACAACACTAATGGTTCTGCTACTAAAGCTGTAAGCAGTAATTTTTACACGAAAAATTATTTGCTGTTGTCATATGTATTTTGTGTATTGCCATGTTGAGAAGGCGGCGTCGGGGTAGGCAAACGCATATTTGGTCCCGACAATGGCTGCTCTTTGTTGAAACAAATCATTTAATTCTTCCAACATCTCGTCAGTCAAAATAGTTGACACATTTTGACTTGACTATATGCACTTCCGGTTGAAAAGGGGTAAATGTTCCCGATTGGCTAAATTAAATCTACGTCATCAAACTTTGATCAAAGTTTGACGAGAAATAGGATCGGTTTCTGTTCCACCAAAAGTTTTTGACGGCATGTTACACTATCATAAACTTGGTCAAAATGGATTTTGACCACGTTTTTTATCAAAGTTTTTTGATAGTGTAACGGGGGCTTTAGACACTGCTTATTACTGTCTACAAACTGAAAAATTGGAAGAATGATGTTGGATGATAAATAAAATCACATCCTCGTGCCTTTTGATATCAAATATATCAACACTCGTTGATAAAAGTGGATAAACTGCTCGGCAAGTTTCGACATTTTTCCACTTTTATCACGTGTTGAAATATTTGATATCAAAAGACACTCGGGTGAGACTCTCCTCACATACATACATTATGTCCGTAATAGGTGCGTCACGCCGAAGACCCGGGTTCGATTCCCAAGGTAAAATGTGTGAAGCCCATTTCTGGTGTCCCCCGCCGTGAAATTGCTGCAATATTGCTTAAAGCGGCATAAAAACCATACTTACTCACTCACTCAATAGGTGCACACCGACACCCGCTCGTCTCAAGAGGCGACTAAATGAATCAGGTGGTTGGAACGAAAATCTCCTGTGTAAATATGTTCACATTGTTCACATTGCTAACCGCTGGGTTTTACGGCCTACATTCGATAACTTACATTCTGAGGTACCAAGACAGTCGTGGGCAGGCTGCGACGTAAAACAACATTTACTCACTCACTCGAACTCAGCTCGCCTCCATAATGTCACCCCATCACATTTAGGATCTGTATTATCATTGTAGTCACGTGACCTACTATTCGCGAACACCTGGTGACATTACTATGTGATAGTGATTCATAAACACATGCTCATGATACAGTCGGAATCGTACAATCGACTCTGCTTTATGCAGAGATTTCCATTGGGTATGGAAAGGGTTTTGTCGCTTTATTTACAATCAAGAGTGACTATCCTAACTATATCAGTAAGGTAGTCTCTGTGGTTGTTGTGAAAATAAGAATAAGCGAAAAAATAATACATTGAAAAAAGCATTCATTAGACAATGTTCATATATTTTCATGGGCTGAGTTCAGATGACGACTGGAGTAGTTCATTATTTTATAGGTAGGCTCATTTTAACCCCCTTCTTTTTTCAGTAGACATAATGGGAGCGAACCATTATTTGCAACCTGACGAGAGTGTCACATGATCTGGAATATCTGCTGGAGATCAGGTTTGAATTGAGTTTAACGCCGCTTTCAACGATATTCCAGGTATATAACGTCGTGTCAGCTTCATGTGGGAGGAAATTCCGAAGTATTGCAGGTCACAGATGTTTACCAATTGGATCAAATCACAAGCACGGTATGGTGCTGACAATGAACCCACGAACATAGGTTTCTGGCAAATAGCGGCGACTTGGCCACCCCCCGCTGGAGATGTAAAGTCAAACATTCTATGTTGAAACAATACGCTCTTTGACTAGACATACGTCCATGGTCTTATGAGGCTAGTCAATTGCACATACACTCTTCAAATAAGAAGAAATGCACAGGTATATTTTTAGTATAATTATTGTACAAATATTAAATTTTGGAGCTCGATAGTCACATGTTGTCGTTGTACAATGACATTGAAAACTGTTCATTGTCATGTCACTTAAGGCCACAAGGTTGCGCCCAACTCAGTATCTCGTGTGACCGCCCCGGTCAGCAATCACGGCTCTGCATCTCCTCGGCACTGACTGGATAGATTTATGTCCTGCGGAATTCTGCGCCATTCCGCTTGTAACGCGTTGGCCAGTTGTTGGAGTGGCCAGGGCAAGAGGTGATGTGGTCATTATGGGAGTAGTGATTATGGGTTCGAATCCCGGTTCGTCCCGATTATGTTTCTTGTTTTGTCAGCACCATACCCGTGCTCGTGGGTTTCACCGAATAGGTAAACGTCTGAGACCTGCATCGCTGACACGCCGGGATACAACTGGAATACTGTTAAAAGTGGCGTTTAACCCAACTCACTCACTCACTCAAATTCCAAGGCTGTAAAGTATGGCACCAATGCAAGCGTCGCTGTCGACCTGTTGCAAAATAGGGACGATAACTGGTCTTCTGGGTCGGATTCCAGCCTCGCGAAGATGATTCCTGGCAGTCTGGTCCGCTCTGTAGCTGCGTCATTGCGATGACGTAGGTGGAACAGTCGAATGTAGCGATCCTGTGCAGGGGTGGTAACTCTTGGTCGGCCGGGTCTCGGACGGTCTGTAGTGGAATTGAACTGTGTGTATGGGTCCCAAAGGCGGCAAAAGGTGCGGTGGTGGACGTTGAAGTGGCGTGCAACAGAAGACCGCGATTCCCCTCTATGGATACGGCCTATGGCGATGTTCCGATCGGCAGCGCTGAGTCTCGGCATTTTCGAAATTGAAAAATGTTGACAATTGAATGACAAATTATTGGCTTATGCTTGCCTTTTTATAGCCACTGACACGAGTTACGAATGTCATAACTTGCACGTGTATTTTGCTTTACTGTTTTCCTCCATGACATTTTTTTAAAAGTGTGAAAACAATGCCGTTTAAGACATTGCAAATCGACAATGGCTGCGTTTTGACACACCGTTTGTCGAATAAGAGGCCACCAACATTTTCCAAAAACATATATCCTATTTATTTACCGGATTTTTTGTGTAGTCAGGTTCAATGCACTACATATGACCTGTGCTTTTCTTTTTTTGAAGAGTTTATTCGCAAACACAGGCGAATATAAATATGTGGAAGTGGTCAAGAGAAAGACGCACACATCACACATTGTGGTGTATGGCAGTATGCAGGTATACACTGGCGGGGGAGAGTATGTGGATGGGAGATCCAGCTCGGCAAGCTGTATTCTGAGTTTGTTAGGCCTTCGGGGGTAGCATAAATTCTCCTGAAGCTCTGTCCGAACTATTAGAACATGTAACATAGAGAAAGTGCGGTTCTGAGCAGGTTGTGGTTAAAGGGGAATAACTCCTTACGCTACCAGGCGTCAAATCAGTATTCCTTATTGGATTTTTTAGTTAATCAGATAGTGATAGTAGATTCTCACATTTGAGATCTCAACCTTCTCCGTCAGATCTACAGAGAAGGGTGACCCAGTCGTCTAAGGCGACACAATTTGCTGTGCAAAGTTGCGTCCCTTGGGCACGCCAGGAACCTATTAGCGTGGGTTTGCCCCTATTATGTTTCTAGGTCTGTCAGCACCATACCTGTGCTTGTGGGTTTTCCTCCCACATGAAGCTGACACGCCATGCAATAACTGAAATACCTTTCAACACGGCGTTAAACCCAACTCACTCACTCACAACAGAGAAGATAACTCTGAATTGAAAACAAAATATGTTTATCATCATTAACCGACTATATCCTTCTTAATTCTAGTTCCAATCAACATGAAGGAACATTATTCAAATCCTTTGCGTATGAATCTGTGCGTAAGTTATCTGGGTGCAATTATTTCGTGACGTCCATAGTTGAATGTGAAGATACGTCCACATACACATGTATATGGGCACAGACAGAAATGGTTATACACAATATTTAAAGGCAAAATTCTTTTTTATTCTGATGTGTTTTCAAGTTCCACATTTCCATATTTATTTACTCGATACAGCCGAAGTACTACAATGCCACATGAAAAATTGGCTCTAGGTAGCAAACTGTTTTATTAATTTCGTGATATAATTTGTTTTAAATTGGAAATTGAAATTCATCATCACATTTATATTTCCTTGATGATGCTTTCACAATAATTCCAACATCATAAACGTGGAAGCAATGTCTTCACTTTTTATTCCTCGGTGATACTTTCTCAATAGTTCCACAATTAAAAAAAACTTGGAAGCACTTTCGCACTTTTCTTTCCTGAATGAGGCACTAACAAAAAGCTCCCATAATGAAAACGTAGAAGCAATGTTCTCACTTTTCATTCCTCAGTGAGGCTTTCACAATAGTTCCACAATTACAAACCAGAAAGCAATGTTCTGACTTTTCCTTACTCAGTGAGGCTTTCACAATATTTTCCACAATTACAAACCAGAAAGCAATGTTCTCACTTTTCCTTACTCAGTGAGGCTTTCACAATAGTTTCCACAGTAATAATCCAGAAAGCAATGTTCTCATTTTTCCTTACTCAGTGAGGCTTTCACAATAGTTTCCACAGTAATAATCCAGAAAGCAATGTTCTCACTTTTCATTCCTCAGTGAGGCTTTCACAATAGTTTCCACAGTAATAATCCAGAAAGCAATGTTCTCACTTTTCATTCCTCAGTGAGGCTTTCACAATAGTTCCACAATTACAAACCAGAAAGCAATGTTCTCACTTTTCCGTACTCAGTGAGGCTTTCACAACAGTTTCCACAGTAATAATCCAGAAAGCAATGTTCTCACTTTTCCTTACTCAGTGAGGCTTTCACAACAGTTTCCACAGTAATAATCCAGAAAGCAATATCCTCACTGTTCATACCTCAGTGAGGCTTTCACAATAGTTTCCACAGTAATAATCCAGAAAGCAATGTTCTCACTTTTCATACCTCAGTGAGGCTTTCACAATAGTTTCCACAGTAATATTCCAGAAAGCAATGTTCTCACTTTTCATTCCTCAGTGAGGCTTTCACAACAGTTTCCACAGTAATAATCCAGAAAGCAATGTTCTCACTTTTCATACCTGAGTGAGGCTTTCACAACAGTTTCCACAGTAATAATCCAGAAAGCAATGTTCTCACTTTTCATACCTCAGTGAGGCTTTCACAATAGTTTCCACAGTAATAATCCAGAAAGCAATGTTCTCACTTTTCATACCTCAGTGAGGCTTTCACAATAGTTTCCATAGTAATATTCCAGAAAGCAATATCCTCACTTTTCATACCTCAGTGAGGCTTTCACAATAGTTTCCACAGTAATATTCCAGAAAGCAATATCCTCACTTTTCATACCTCAGTGAGGCTTTCACAATATTTTCCAGAGTTATAATCCAGAAAGCAATATCCTCACTTTTCATACCTCAGTGAGGCTTTCACAATAGTTTCCATAGTAATAATCCAGAAAGCAATATCCTCACTTTTCATACCTGAGTGAGGCTTTCACAATAGTTTCCACAGTAATAATCCAGAAAGCAATATCCTCACTTTTCATACCTCAGTGAGGCTTTCACAATAGTTTCCACAGTAATATTCCAGAAAGCAATATCCTCACTTTTCATACCTCAGTGAGGCTTTCACAATATTTTCCAGAGTTATAATCCAGAAAGCAATGTTTTCCCTTTTTATTCCTCAGTGAGGCTTTCACAACAGTTTCCACAGTAATAATCCAGAAAGCAATGTTCTCACTTTTCATACCTCAGTGAGGCTTTCACAATAGTTTCCACAGTAATAATCCAGAAAGCAATGTTCTCACTTTTCATACCTCAGTGAGGCTTTCACAATAGTTTCCACAGTAATAATCCAGAAAGCAATATTCTCACTTTTCATTCCTCGGTGAGGCTTTCACAGTAGTTTCCAGAGTTATAATCCAGAAAGCAATATTCTCACTTTTCATTCCTCGGTGAGGCTTTCACAGTAGTGTCCAGAGTTATAATCCAGAAAGCAATGTTCATTATAGTGCCACTGTTAAAGCCTGGAGACACTGTTCTCACTTCATCTTCCTAAGTGATGCTTTCACGATAATTCCATACTGAAAACTTAGAAACAATGTTCTCACTTCCATTCCTTAGTGATGCCTGCACCATAGTTCCCACAACTGAAACCTGTAAGCAATGTTCTCCCTTGATTTGCCTCAGTTTCGCATCAAAACCTCAGTTTGGTTTAGTTCCTCGCACCTATTCCACATGTTATCCAAATAAAACAGAGAAAAGAAAGCATTCCTCTTGTTGTTCATATTATAAACGACACGCCGGGTATATGCCTCAGGATCACACCGGTAACAAACAATGGTCCATGTGCAAAAGTTTATTTTGGAGCAACAATCCAGGTGAGCATATCTGTGTGTATCGTGACCCTCCTGACATAGGCTCCTCGCAACTTGTGGTTCGAATCCAGGCAGTCTTTGTTTACCACCATCAAGTCAAATGCTGATTGTCCGGGTAGTCCAAATTCCCCTGTAATACAGACTCTCGTGCCGTCAAACTGACTGATGCGCGCGTCTGTACATGTGAAAGCTGTTTTCCATTTGCCAGTCCCCGCGTTTCGATATTGCTCAGACACTCTGAAAACTCCTTTCTCCTTTTTCTTTGGGCGAATTATTATTCTGGGTGTTCTGGAGGAGAATTCGGTTACTTCCTTTGGAGCAGTGGGATGGGGTGACGATAGAAGATGTCCAAGTACTATAATTCCGTTCTTTTCTTTCAAGAACATATTGAACCATCCTGGTGACTTGATTATTTCATCATTTGAGAAACTTTCAAGTTCCTTCTTTAGTTTCTTCACATACTTGTCATGGTTTTTTAACCATTTACCTTCAAGCAATTTCAAACTATCCTCCCTCTTCTTTAGCAAAGCAGCAAATTGAGATTCTTCGTCTTGCTCTTCTTTAAGAACTTTGCGAAGTCGCTCCAGAACTGTCCCCTTCAATGTTTCCTCGTCTTGTTTCTTATCTTTGTGTTTGTGTAGTTCTGGGAATCGAAGAGGAGGAAATGTTTTGCAGTTTTCAATTAATCCAGGCGTGCAGACCTTAACTTTATACATGTCATGTCCCACATCGGAGCCATCGGGAGGGGTAGAGTTCCAGTCGTATTGCTCATTGTGTCTCTTGTACCGAAGACGCCTTGTCCGATATTCGCTTTTTGATTTCTTTGTCGAAACAAATTGTTTTAAATTGTTGCTTTCAGTTTGACCCATATTTGGGGATCTGCTACATGTTTCCCTATCCCTATCTATAGTATCATTGTGAGCGCGCTCTATTCACGCTGTCAGTCATTGAAAGCTGCTACCACGTGGAGTTGCTAAACAACAACAAATCCCAGCATGCATTGTACAATGAAACGTTCCAACCAATTATATTCCATAGTACATGTGACGTCACATCTAAACATGGCGTACATCAATGTCCGTGATCGAACCGACTCAGGAAAAACTGGTAGATTTCGTCTGCAAGACGTGAATATTGAAGGTTCAGTCACTAATCTTTTACAAGAAATAGCCAAGAAGATCGAAGCCTCAAAAGATGACATCGGTATTTTTGTTATTGAACTAATAGAAGTCGAATTACAAATTATGTATCGCAATTTCGTGATGCCACGAAATTAGGTAACACACTTTTGTAGGCTGAAGATTCTAGTACATTCATCACTAAATGCCATGTTTGTTGATGTATTGAGGTGATCTTATGAATTACGTTTGACTAATGTGAACCATACATGACCCTCCATGCGAAGTGATGACTTAGCATTACGCCTATGCCACAAGCAAATATAATCCCGTGATGGGATGTTTCGTTTAAAAACAAATTCGCTGAATCAGAGCAGGCGAGCCCCATTGAAGCCCTTCGAAGCTTTCTGAAACAGATGAAAAATAATGTATTTTACTGAATGGCCTGTGTTGGATGTGCCGCTATATCAATATGTTTACCACTATTTTCATTTATGAGATAAGGATAGAGGTGTGGGGGTAACCTGCCCTAACACATCCACCACATAACTAGCCTAACCCAAGGATCGTAATATGTATAATGTATATTGGCCAGCGACCAGTTATCGCCATTTGTTTCATGTTATTTCTGAAATATACCGTGTTTTAAATGTAATTTACCATAGACTTTCAATGCTTTTGTGAAACTATGAGCAATTGTGCCTATTTCTGTCTGTGGAAAAAGTGTGAATAGATTTCTTGTTATTACGCCACAAGAGGGAATCAGAATAGTGGAAATAGAGCTTTCCTGTAGACTTATTGTACCTCATAGCCGTCTTAACAGTGCTCCGCTTCAGTTATACATATTACATTTTTTATCACTGGTATTGCACTGAATTATATTATTCATTAAAATTAATGTTTTATTTCAGCAATATGCTTAAGCAGTATGTTTCTAATATTCCTAACAAAAGTCAGGTTTGTTCATCATTTTCGGATGAATATTTCTTCTGTTGAAAATGAGCAAAAGTAAAACATGATGCGATCACATGAGCCATATATAACAGGGTGTTGGAGATAATCATGATAATTGGTCCTCAGTGATAACTGTATGCTAGCCATGCTAGCCAGTACATAATATATATATATATCTTTTATGATACTATTGGGTGGCATAAAGATTCTGTAATCGAAAAGGCAGGGGTAGTAGGTTGGCCGCTAAGAACTCTGGGTAGGAGAGAGTACCTTTCCATTTGCTCATTGCTGTGACTTGAGCAGTTTGTTGTAGCCTGCTGTCGCTGTAGTGACAGTGTGTGTATGCAACCAACCAGGAGGTAGAATTTAGACAACAGGAAACACATTTTTTTACAGAAAGGGTGTCTACACATTCTGATGTCAATTTCATCCTTCCATCATGTCTTTCTTTCTTGATGAAATGATTGATCTCGTCTCGTATTCCTGACTGAACATCTCTCATTTAGCATGTTTTACACTCATTCGATAATAATGTAGACATCATGGTTGAATCTAGGTCACACAGCCTTAGAAATTTGTGAAAATAAACCTTAATTTGTTTGTATCTGATCCAGCTTGGGATGAGACAAATATTTTTCACAATGTTTACATTTTCTGTCAGTTTTATTCAGTTCCAATTTGTAGCAAAATTGAAGCATTGAGATCTGGGTCAGAATAGTATTGCCCTCAAATGCTACTAGTCAATGAGACCTACTATCACTGAATTTGTTCTTATCCTCAACACAGTAGTATAGTAGTCTCGTTCCAACAGACAATTGAACATTTTGAATGTAAAACACATGTAGTCCTACCACCTGAGATAGTTATTTTAATTATATTTCATTATTCGATTGTAAAATTGTACACCATCTTTGCCTGAGGAAAGGAACTATTCCCTTAAAGCAACTTTTAGTTTTCTTACTAGAATTCTGATACTGTTTTATTTGACATTTACCATATTTATTGTAGCATTTTGAAAATTTTGTATTGTTTGTTGTTGTTTTTATACCACAGTCTGCAAATTTACGCCTATATAATGAGACCATATAAATAATGGTATCTGTTCCAGGCAAACCACTTGACCAGTTATTGTTATTATGAGAAATGTTCATCAGGATATGGTCACTTAGCAGGGTTAGACAAGTTAGAAATTAGTTTATTTTCAATATTCTGCAAAAACGATATACAGCAAAGTTGCCATGTATTTATTGGCAACTAATGGTCGTCAACAAGAAAATATCACTAGTCCTGCGTAAATTTACTAGTCTTGGACAAGCAGACTTACCGTTTGTGAATTTCAAACCGTGCTGGTACATGAAATTTACCAAACCATCAATTTGTAAACTACCCGGTCCAATTTGTAAACAGCAGTGTTGTACTGGGGACCTATTCTAACCTGGGTCCCTATGTGTATGTTATGTTATTAAAATAAAATATAATACTTGACAACATGACTAAAACACAATAATCATGATAAATAATAAATTAAATGTATCAATTTTCAATCAAAGATTTACACCAAATTTGTTGGTACATGTGAGTGATACTACTGCTGTTAGCGGGGTTAGTCAAGAAATGAAGTTGTGGGAAAGTAGTTCTTGTGGAGTAGAAGTATTTGAATCATAATGGTCACTAGAGATAACAAACAATATCTCTATGGATTTCTTTTCAGAATTGATATACTCTGGTCAGCGACTACTAGAAAGCAGACCACTCACTGCTTATGGTTTGAGACCCGGCTCAACTGTCTATGTGTTACAGAAGAGGATAAGAGATGAACCAGCAGGTAGTGTACAAAACACAGCTTTAGGAATCAGACCAGCAACAGTCACTAGTTGCTAGAGGTGCACCGGTGCAGTGTGAGTTTTCATGCTCCGATACGATACACAATATATTTTTTTCTGTATCAATACATGATAACACACATGCTTAAATACATCGTTAAATGAATCCCCACCATTTTTGTCAGTCAAAAATTGCAAAATGTGTTGTAACAAAATTCACTACTACAAAGAGCCACAATGAACAAGTGTCTGCAGCTATCTTTTCCTGTTGAACCTGCTCTGAAATATTTATATTCAAGACGTTTCAACACGATTTGAAGTAAATATGCATATCGCGATACATATCATATTGTGCTCTTGACCTTGCTGTATCATTTCAACCCAACTAGTTGCATAGTTAAGTGTATTCCTCTCTGCACGAAGATCTGACAAACCCCCTATAGGAGTACATAGTGGTGTTGAACAAACCTCACCCATGATCATTGTATTAATACAATTGCCTGTGTAAAGATAATTAACATGTAGGCAAACTACCATAACCACTGTTCATTTCACATGTCTGTTCACTTGAAAGGTACCTTAACTGTGGGACAGATTGCTTCATGTGTTAGATCGGAATATGGCCCAGAGATAAAACAACCATTCTTGAGTCAAGGTTATTTAATTGGTTATATATTCGATAAGACATGTATGTGTGCACACAGCAGCATTCTCAACCAGACTAAGGTCCAACGGTCATTCCCCAAGCAACCTACCTCTCTTACGTCACATATACTATCACATAGAGAGCATTACCTTATAAGTTAAACTGGTAACACCGAATGCGATCATTCACTGGCTGCAGCCTTCTTGAATGGAGTCTCGCTCTCGCAACATAAACGTTTAACATTTAACCCATGTAAAGCCTATGATGATGATAATGACTGAATCCCACTTCCTTGTCTGTTGCAGCTGCTGCGAGTCACACCCCAAGCAAAGCTGAGATTATTGCTGCTCTACAGAGTGACCTCCTCAACCCAGCTTACAAGAGCATTGTGAGACATTGCCTTTCTGTTGGGTAGTTGTAGAACATGTAGCTGTTCCAAGAGCATTGTGAGACATTGCCTTTCTGTTGGGTAGTTGTAGAACATGTAGCTGTTACAAGAGCATTGTGAGACATTGCCTTTCTGTTGGGTAGTTGTAGAACATGTAGCTGTTACAAGAGCATTGTGAGACATTGCCTTTCTGTTGGGTAGTTGTAGAACATGTAGCTGTTCCAAGAGCATTGTGAGACATTGCCTTTCTGTTGGGTAGTTGTAGAACATGTAGCTGTTACAAGAGCATTGTGAGACATTGCCTTTCTGTTGGGTAGTTGTAGAACATGTAGCTGTTACAAGAGCATTGTGAGACATTCACTTTCTGCTAGGTTGTTGTTCGTAGAGTGTTATGCCGCATTCACTTCCTGCTGGGTTGTCATTCCAAAAGCGTTGTGCAACATTCACTTTCTGGTGGGTTGTTGTTCCAAGAGCATTGTGCGATGTTCACTTCTGCTGGCTTGTACAACTTGTAGAATCAGTAGCCTGATGTGATTCATTCATGGGCTGAACAAGGTATTACGGTCGAGATACTAAGTAAACTTTATATAAATGTTGCATTTTGCAATGTATTCTCAATTTTGGTTAACAATAGGTTAATTGTAATTTGTGTCATGTAGAAAAAAGTGAAAGTCTAATGTCAGTGACTCATGAAAATTGGTTATATGGAAACGAGAGGTAAAAAGTCTTATCATTACGAATGTACCCACATCATAGCTGACATGTCTATTTCCATATTGGTACTCCATGAACACATACACAAACTGGATATATCGGTTCTTTTTTAAGCATTATAGAACAATTAATTCATAACCATGTATAGATGTAGAGGGGAATGTCCTCGTGACCCACAGTTCCTTTAAAATAGTGGACCCGAAGCCCATTATTTTTAAGGAATAGAGAGTTACGGGGATATTACCCTACTTAAAACGCATCCCTACTTTTACTCTTTGACAAGATATTCTCTTGTGGAAAACATTAGAAAAATAAACCAGAACTGTTTGTAGTCTCTATTTATACTACATGAGACACCCTTGCATGATGCACGAGGAAAACGTTCTCTGCCGCTGTTGCACGTGCACCAAGCTCCGTCGCGAGCTGATATGGACAATACATGGTACACGGTTCTTCATAATTTTGTGTGGTCCTAAACCAGTATTTTATCAATCGCTTGCACATTGTAAATACATGCTGACAGGGATTATTGGAAACATGGAGCCCCAAACAAGGATATATATATATTTATTTATTTATTTATTTATTTTCTCGTCAAGGGTTTATCTAACATAACATTATATCCATATGTATATTATTTTTGAGCTTTTAAGCATTATGCAAAAAAATATGGAATACATATATTAAATAGATACTTTCAGGCCATACCCTCATGTGTCACTGAAGCTGAGGTCTTAAATTACACACATCCCTAAATCAAACAATGTGGGTTCGAACCCCTGCTGGCAACAGACGTTTTCCGATAAAATTTGAAATTATTCACTTGTCAAATTATTTATAAATTTGTTCTGTCAATTTCAAAATGCAAAATTAATTGAAATGTTGTTTCAAGATAATGTATAACTGACAAACATCTCTCCATTCCTGAAAAATAATGGAGCGTTTAAACTAGTGTGTTGACAACATTGTTGATCTCTGTGTGTTCTTGATGTTTACTGTACTGAAGCATGGTAAGAATAAGTAGATTTTTGACATGTTATGTTTTGTATGTTCAAGTTTGATTTTCTCACAATATATTCACAATTAATACAAACACACCAGAATCTATACATGCACGTGTGAGATAGGATAAGTGTAGAAATGTTTAGTAGAAAGAGTATATGTATATATTTATCACACACGATATACCCACCTGAGCATGCCCGCATCTTGGTTCCTGATAGCTCTACAAAAGAGAAAGAGTTGGCAGAGATACACACAGGGTAGCAGGGTACTCACCTACATAGGGCTTGTTATACTCACTTTTGTATGTTAATGTCATTTTCAGTTAGTTAATTCATAATAGTACATGTCTGTTAAAATATGGTCTCAGTGGATGTAAGTGATGAGGTGATTGACCTCCTATTTATGAGTATAAATGTTCATCTTATAACTCCAATAGATTTTGATATTAAATCTATACCCATACGATTGGGTCGTAAAAGCTTACTGTGCACGGAGCATGTAATTGACACAGTCACTGGTCAGTAACCACAGGGATGCTGGAGTGTGTTCGGGTAAAGTGTTTGGTTTAGAAGCTGGAAGCATGGTTCAAGCTTGTTTCCGCATAGGATCGAAGAAGAAAGAAGATATGTACAATTTAAACTAAAATTTCCAATATTTTCATATAAACTATACAAATGCTATAAGAGACAACATTTTATTTGAATTGATATGTGGGATTAAGCCAGTCCTGTTTTGGAATTAGATGAGTCATTATGACTTAAGTCACAGTCAGAGATTTACATGAACTCAAATATATTTGCCCAGTTTGTGTTTTTGTAGGTGAATGTATACAGAGATTTACATGAACTCAAATATATTTGCCCAGTTTGTGTTTTTGTAGGTGAATGTATACAGAGATTTACATGAACTCAAATATATTTGCCCAGTTTGTGTTTTTGTAGGTGAATGTATACAGAGATTTACATGAGCTCAAATATGTTTGCCCAGTTTGTGTTTTGCAGGTGAATGTATATAGTACACTATTGAACACTAATTTTTCAAAATCTAAAATATAATACTTATGTTGGCATGAACACTAATTTGAAAATTGCCTTGAAACATTCCAGTTTGACTAACTTTGCAAGTAAGTTCATTTTGTATGTGAATTGAAGTCAGGCCATGCCGACTGTGAAGTTAGTTGTCAATCAGGTATATTTGTCGAAATTAGGCATGAAAGTAAGGTTCCTTGACATTTATACCTTATGTTGAAAGTTGAACATTTAGGAGTCCCGGGCTATTTACTATAAGAGCTGACCTCAAGGACTTCGGAACTCCACAGTTTCAATCTCTGGTATTGTTGGCAGGTGGAGAAGATGCTGACAGATCCAGACACCATCGAGAACATCATTGCAGCCACGCCCGGTCTTGACAGCGACCCTGTGGCTATCTGTGAGTCACTTGAGCTTTTCCTCTCTCTAAGATAACAGGGTTACTCACCTGTCGTGTGTAAATGTCATTTTCAGTTGGTTAATTTAAAGTTGAACATGTCTGTTAAAATGTGATCTCAGTGGATGTAAGTGAGGAGGTTGTGCACACCATTATGGAGCCTCTATTTATGAGGACAGATATTCTGCTTATAACCCCATTAAATTTTGATATAAAATCTAGTATCAACACAAGTCAATAAAAGTTAAAAACTGATGCTTGTCAAAATATCAGAGGAGATATTGCTACAATGAAATTGCATCACAATGCTTGGTTAACATTAGGGATGGGTATTGGAAGTTTAAAGTGTATCACAATATTTTGTGATGCACAAGGCCGTATTGCGATATGTACCGTATCACAATATATTATATTAACAACCTGAAAAGGTAGGGAGAATGATTTTAGATTATAAATAGAATCTCACCCTTGTGTCTTTTGATGTCCAATATATCAGTTAAAGTTCAAGGCTTTCCAAGGAATTTTAAACTTTTATTCGCTCATGTTGATATTTGATATCAAAAGAGATTCTCTATTTTTCTAAAAACGTATTTGCACATCCTCACATTAGTGAATATAGGTGTCTCCTGTGCCTTGATACTTTGCTTTATTTAGCTCATCCTGTTCTTCAGCAATGCTGCAAGATCCAGATCTCCTCACTATCCTAGCGCATCCACAGAACATTTCAAAGTAAGTACCCATTTCACTGCTAAATCACTTCAATATGAGTCTCAAAGGTTATACTATAGTGCTTCCCTGAGTCATGGGTGGTCCAATTGTCTAAGGCACCTCAGTTTGCTGAACAAATTGACTTTGTTTCTCAGGCCAGAAACCTATAATCGTTGGTTCGAATCCCAGTGATTTATGTTTTCATGTTAGTCAGCATCACACCCATGCTCGTTGGTTTCTGTGTATGGTAGCTGTCTCACTCACTCACTCACTCACTCACTCACTCACTCTAATTCATTTGTTACCATTACTGCTGATTTAGAAATTATATAACCTGCCCATAGAAAAAGTGAGTGAATTAGTATGGTTTTATGCTGCCTTTAGCCCGATTCTGGCAATATCTCTGGAAAAGGGTTTCACACATTGTACCCATGAGGGGAATCAAACCCAGGTGTAAAATTTGTGATACCTGAACCTTCAGTCATAGGGGTAAGCAGTGTGATCGCTTTTTACACAGTAAAACATAACACCACCATGGTGTGTATTGTAAAATTACTCAGTTAGATGAAGGTTTTGTATTTATTCAAAATGCACCAAATAATGAAATTGGAAACAAGTATTTAATTGAGGGCAAGGGAAAGTAAGCGCTATTTGGTTTCCCTTCTGCACTTGTCCCCTACTCCAGTCTTCAACCAGGGCTGTGGTATGTTGCCTTTTTACCCCTACCACCAGTCTTCAACCAGGGCTGTGATATGTTGCCTTTTCACCCAACCCACCAGTCTCCAATCAGGGCTGTGGTATGTTGCCTTTTTACCCCTACCACCAGTCTCCAACCAGGGCTGTGGTATGTTGCCTTTATACCCCACCCACCAGTCTCCAATCAGGGCTGTAGTATGTTGCCTTGATACCCCACCCACCAGTCTCCAACCAGGGCTGTGGTATGTTGCCTTTATACCCCGCCCACCAGTCTCCAACCAGGGCTGTGGTATGTTGCCTTTATACCCCACCCACCAGTCTCCAACCAGGGCTGTGGTATGTTGCCTTTATACCCCACCCACCAGTCTCCAACCAGGGCTGTGGTATGTTGCCTTTTCACCCCACCCGTCAGTGTGGTATGTTGCCTTTTTACCCCTACCACCAGTCTCCAACCAAGGCTGTGATATGTTGCCTTTTCACCCCACCCACCAGTGTGGTATGTTGCCTTTTTACCCCTACCACCAGTCTCCAACCAAGGCTGTGATATGTTGCCTTTTCACCCCACCCACCAGTGTGGTATGTTGCCTTTTTACCCCTACCACCAGTCTCCAACCAAGGCTGTAGTATGTTGCCTTTTTACCCCACCCACCAGTCTCCAATCAGGGCTGTGGTATGTTGCCTTTATACCCCACCCACCAGTCTCCAACCAGGGCTGTGGTATGTTGCCTTTATACCCCGCCCACCAGTCTCCAACCAGGGCTGTGGTATGTTGCCTTTATACCCAACCCACCAGTCTCCAATCAGGGCTGTGGTATGTTGCCTTTTTACCCCTACCACCAGTCTCCAACCAGGGCTGTGGTATGTTGCCTTTATACCCCACCCACCAGTCTCCAATCAGGGCTGTAGTATGTTGCCTTTATACCCCACCCACCAGTCTCCAACCAGGGCTGTGGTATGTTGCCTTTTTACCCCTACCACCAGTCTCCAACCAAGGCTGTGATATGTTGCCTTTTCACCCCACCCACCAGTGTGGTATGTTGCCTTTTTACCCCTACCACCAGTCTCCAACCAAGGCTGTGATATGTTGCCTTTTCACCCCACCCACCAGTGTGGTATGTTGCCTTTTTACCCCTACCACCAGTCTCCAACCAGGGCTGTAGTATGTTGCCTTTTTACCCCACCCACCAGTCTCCAATCAGGGCTGTGGTATGTTGCCTTTATACCCCACCCACCAGTCTCCAACCAGGGCTGTGGTATGTTGCCTTTATACCCCGCCCACCAGTCTCCAACCAGGGCTGTGATATGTTGCCTTTTACCCCTACCACCAGTCTTCAACCAGGGCTGTGGTATGTTGCCTTTTTACCCCTACCACCAGTCTCCAACCAAGGCTGTGATATGTTGCCTTTTCACCCCACCCACCAGTGTGGTATGTTGCCTTTTTACCCCTATCACCAGTCTCCAACCAAGGCTGTGATATGTTGCCTTTTCACCCCACCCGTCAGTGTGGTATGTTGCCTTTTTACCCCTACCACCAGTCTCCAACCAGGGCTGTAGTATGTTGCCTTTTTACCCCACCCACCAGTCTCCAATCAGGGCTGTGGTATGTTGCCTTTATACCCCACCCACCAGTCTCCAACCAGGGCTGTGGTATGTTGCCTTTATACCCCGCCCACCAGTCTCCAATCAGGGCTGTGGTATGTTGCCTTTATACCCCACCCACCAGTCTCCAACCAGGGCTGTGGTATGTTGCCTTTTTACCCCTACCACCAGTCTTCAACCAGGGCTGTGATATGTTGCCTTTTCACCCAACCCACCAGTCTCCAATCAGGGCTGTGGTATGTTGCCTTTTTACCCCTACCACCAGTCTCCAACCAGGGCTGTGGTATGTTGCCTTTATACCCCGCCCACCAGTCTCCAATCAGGGCTGTGGTATGTTGCCTTTATACCCCACCCACCAGTCTCCAACCAGGGCTGTGGTATGTTGCCTTTATACCCCGCCCACCAGTCTCCAACCAGAGCTGTAGTATTTTACCTTTTTACCCCACCCACCAGTCTCCAACCAGGGCCGTGGTATGTTGCCTTTATACCCCACCCACCAGTCTCCAACCAGGGCTGTAGTATGTTGCCTTTATACCCCACCCACCAGTCTCCAACCAGGGCTGTGGTATGTTGCCTTTATACCCCGCCCACCAGTCTCCAACCAGAGCTGTAGTATTTTACCTTTTTACCCCGCCCACCAGTCTCCAACCAGGGATGTAGTATTTTACCTTTATACCCCGCCCACCAGTCTCCAACCAGGGCTGTGGTATGTTGCCTCATGACCCATATCATTTGTAGGTTGCTGGAGAAACATCCATCATTCGGCAATGCCGCCATCACAATAGCAGCAGCTGTCAATGAGGAGGGCTCCAAGGACGCTGCCCGAGTCTCTACAGGTTAGCATACTGTCCCCAGCATGTACAAGCAGGCTACAGCTGCTTTTTTCCCCAATTAGTCAGTCAATTTAAGATTTACATGCATCATCCGTCCCATTATATTCATGTGATCTTGGTATATTTACAAATCAACAGTTGTCATCGTGTGGTGTACAGGACATTCCACTTGCCAGATCAATGCATGTATCATAAACAATGTAATTTGAACAGCATATGTATACACTGAAATCAAGATCTGGAGTTGCCTGGGTTCCTGTCTCCCACAGTGAGGAGGCAGTGACTGATATCTTGAAGCTGTGATTGGATGACACTAAGCATAACATTCATTGGTCTTGTGTATCGAAAGAAAACAAACAGCAGATCATGTGATATTTAGCTCAATGTCTTTGAAACTATAAGGCCCATGGAGCTGAAGCTTTGTTTTTAATAATCCCAGCTGTGGTGTCTCTGAAAAAAGAATTCCAATCCCATTTGAATTGTTTTGTTATGAGTCGGCCATATCATTGTAAAATTTGATTTGCAGTAAGTGTGTGTTGTGCAGGGTAACATAAAATACAGGTTTTTTCATATTTTGATTCATTGTTTTGGGTACCCCTGTTTTACTGCATATTCAACATCTCTAAAAACATTCAGAAAAACTCCCTTTTTCCCCCCCGATTCACATCAAGTATTGATTTGACAGCTGCTTAGTGGGAATGGTTCGGGGTCTGTTGTCGATTGATGATTTTTGGCACTGTTACTATGGTTACATGTCATCTTGTAGGGACATACTCTCTGGACCAGATGTCAGATGAAGAGGAGGATGCGGGCCCACCGGTGAGTACCCAATGGCCCAAAAGGTCATCAAGTTACATCTCTATCTTCAGTTGGCCTGTGTACCGGTATTATGTCTACATTCGCCACCATAGCTTCGTCACGGAAGTGACGTCACTATCTCAATCTCTCTTATCACCATCTTAGCACAGGATGTCTCTCGCTCTAAGCAAGAAATCAACGAGCAATCAAAGCAGCTCTTGGCAGCTCAAAGCTTGGCGTTAATCCACTTCGTGAAAATCATCATCTTGTAAGTGCAAGCTATCAGTATATTTACTTATATCAGAAGAGTGTTCAGACTGTCATTCAAATAGGTCTCACTACAAGCTATGGTGATGAGTCCAAGGTATTTGTCCTCATAGAATGAAGACCTAATGCACTGGATAATGAGGGATGATCGATGTCCTGTTGTTTGTCCTTCCTTCCCAAAAGGGGTTTGCCTTGTTTATCACATGAGAGGGCATGGGTGGCAGAATTACAGATATGCAGGGAATATTCATGAAGTCGCCAGTACATGTCGGTTAAAATTCCCAAATTAGAATAATAATAATCCCATGTCATGTAAATATTTGAATGCAATGTTATAACACAATGTTGAAATACCCTAAAATAAAGAAAATAAGATCTTAAAAGAAATGTCCCAATTTTGAACAAAATAATAATTTTTCCCAATTTGCCTGCCGAGAGCACTGCAACTTGGTGTGAAGAGTTACATCCCTTGGTGTAGGCAAGTTGTTGGTTAAATTGGCATTCACACTGACCAAGGGCAGATACAGCATTTTTCAAAAGGTGGCATCCGGAACCCCTGGACCACCCCTCTGGATCTGCCTATGCTGACCATAGGTCTGTCAGTACCCATGCTTGTCTGAGACCTGCATCTCAGTGGGCTTTCCTCCCACATCAATGGATAACATCTTTATTGTTTTTGTCAATATTCCAGGGTAACTCGGTGTCCCTCCCTTAAGGGAAGCCTGAAATAGGGGGAACATGTGAACATAGCAGCTAGTGGAGCCCTGCTGCCCCACTTTATAATTATTGTCATTATTTAAATAGAAGCGACAATGCTACTCTCTAGAATAAACACGGCAACGGGTCATAAATCACAATAAGAAGTTGTTATACAGAAGCGTGTCCTCCTGTTTGAATGTCTAACATGGAAATCGAACCGAAACATGTTTACAAGATCGTGCCCTGGTCAAACTGCAATGCTGTTTAAAGAGACATTACACCCCAATTAACATATAACATTCAAACGAATCCTCTGTATTTTATGTGACATGAATTGACTGCTTTTACTGAAACGAAGTGGTATCTTCGGTTAGTTGACTCTAAAGATGGTTGATAAGACTAAGAAACATTTTCTGCTAAAAGGGATAAGCGTTTGATGGGCAGTGTGCTTCTGTACTGAGTGTGAGCTTGTTGATCTGTTGTCAGTCTGGCACGGTGGGTGGAGGTCAGGGCATCACAGCATCACAGCTGGCAGCTGCACTTCAAGCCGCACAAGGCTCGAGTCCAAGGGTAAGCCCAGCTGGAACTCTCGTTGACAGATTGTATCTTAGGATTTAATAACTTTCTCTTTACAATGTACAAGGAACGAAATTATTCAAATTTATTTATTGCTATCTTTTTTTGTTTACTGAGAATGGTACTGTTCTGTTTAATTACGCTGTTGATGTCAATAACAGCACAGGCACAGCAACAATTTTACAAGAACCAACAGCATTTTCCACTTCATCCAACTGATTAAGAAGGTCTCATGTATTCTAGTGATCACGCAAGCTACCTCCAAAATTACATGCTTGATCGTACAAGCCTGCCCCTCCGTTCACACTCAAGCAGGCAATCCTCTGTTCACGGTCATGGTTGGCTGCACACCTTCTTGGCAAAGCTAACCTATTCCCAACCCTTTTTAAGCCCTAGACATTCTCCTTTCCACAATAAGCAATGAACATTTGTACACTGTACTTTCCTTTGTATGAGTGGGATTCAAGGATTAATATATAATCCTCTCTCTTTCTAAAACTGAAATGTGACAAAGGCCATTTACATCACACATTGAGTTCTCTATTCAGTGAGAAAACAGTGTGCTAAAGATACTATTTCTTCAATTGTGTTCCTTGTTTACGTGTCATTTCATATTTTTTTGGGGAGACTTTCCTGTATATAAAAAATTGCTAGTACTTACTTAGTACATACTTTGTGGTATCCTGATCACAATCTGCCGATATGTCCGACTCTGACAGTGACAAAAGTTGTTGAGTTATGGAATGTGCATGTTTCTCAGAAGATGATTTGGTGATAGTGGAAACAGTACAAGTGAACCCCTGCCTGGAGGACAATAGTGACGAAAATAATCAGGATTATCTCCCTCTTGGACAGATAGATTATATAGTGATTGCAAAACACAGATTGGTTCGTTTCAATCATTTGTATAGTATATTTTTCTCAAAATCACAATATACTGTTGCAGTCTTGATATTGCTCTACAAAGATGAAGCAACATGTCATAGACTGTGAGTCCGTGTCACTTATCACATAGCTGAGTGTTTTATGATACCTGGACTGACTGCTGGCATACATTATGCTATAATCTACTGCAGTTACATGTTGGTGAGAGATGAGTGACTGTAGGGGAGACAAATATCGTTCTGGTTTATTAGCAGTAATTGGTTATACAGACTGTCTTAATGTCTATCTTTATAACGGCATGGATTGAGTTGAGGAGGGGTAGGGGTTGAACATGTGGCCCTAATATTTAAAAGGAAAATATCTTCCAATGTTGAAGCTATATAGTTCACCTTACATCAATGTTACTTGACACGGACCCACTAGCCATACTGTTGACACGCATGGAATCCGTACCGGTATTATATATACAAACACAGGTTTCCCCACAACTAATAAACAATCATGTATATTCTGTACCTGGCTGGTGGTAATGTCCAATCAGCTTGCAGGCCTAGCTTGTCGTTCTATTTAAGCAACGCCCCCTTTTAAGATTATTTTGGGTTTCAACTACAGACCTCAAAATACATACTTTTAATTAGGTGCAGAAGCACTAAGTTAACGTTTTCACACTTTTTTCATCAGCCATCATATACTGTGCATCAATGATTACTGGCTGCATAATGATGCATAAAAATCTATTACTGATTTTCCAGTGTTACAAGTCGATTCCCAAATTGAAACAATATGTTAACCAAGAAATCTGTATGAAAAACCGTAGAATAAAACCATCCAACAAATGGTATGCAGTCAACAAATGTATTACATAATTAACTAGGTTTACAAAACATTCAATGGCAGAATGAGATACAAAATATGATGGCAGTAGTGATATCAAAAAGATCACTGGTAATAATATTCACCTATCCGCAACAATGGTCAAACTTCCAAGGTAGGCCAAGGCTTCGAATCCAGGGTGATAAGTGATCTTCACACGAAAGCTGGTCTTGATGTAATGTCACATGAAATATGAGATGAAATGTGAGAAAAGACAGGGACGCGCCTTCTCCACTTATATGGTCTAACCAGCTTTCCATCACTTTTCACACACTGCTTGACCAGTTCAGTGTCACCAGAACATCACGGAATAGTTCACGTTCCCATAATGCTTGACATCCATCCAAACTATTCCAGAAATTTACAGATAATTTGAGCATCTGAATATAACTACTTCCTCACCACTGCTAACATTATATAGTGCTTCTTTCCTGACAATGAATCATTGTCCAAATACAATGCAATGAACTTCTACTGAATCTGAACATTAACAATGTAATACAGTGACAATCATTGTTAACAGTAAATGACACTGCCATATAACACATGATTCTTGCAATTTATGATGCAGATCCTTATCTATGTAATGTACCAAGTATGTGTTTCATTTTACCAGTCTGGTGGCGCGTCTACATCCAGTGCTAATCCAAGCGGTGGACCTCCCATCATCTCTTCCGACTTCTTCCAGCAGGCGATGCTGCAGGCTCAAAATGCTGCCACAGAGGTGAGTGATGCTGCTATGGTCATAGGTAAATCCAGAGGTTGGGGGGGGACCGGGGGTCTGGACTCCTCTCTCTCTCTCCCCTCCCCTTTGACCTTCAGGTACCCCGTTTTTACTATGGAGCTGAAACTTTGTTTGAATGATCCCAGCTATGTTGTCTGTACAAATTTCTCTCAGTTCCATGACAATGCCATTTTTATCCCCCCGACATATAATGACGGGGGGATATAGCCATCAGTATGTCAGTCCGTCCGTCCGTCCTACCGTCTGTCTGTCTGTCCGTCTGTCCGTCTGTAATCATTGTTTGTCCGGAGCATATTTCCTAAACCGTACAACCTAGCTGCACAAAACTTTGTACACTTACCAATCAGGCTCAGTAGTAGTGCCTTTTGCTATTTAGAGATTTTTAGAATTTTTTATTTTTGTCGTTTCCATGGAAATATAATGAACTTAGGAAATTTGAGGGTAGTGCTCTTGTCTGGAGCATATTTCCTAAACCGTAGAACCTAGCTTCTCAAAAGTTTTGACACCTATCAAGCAGGTTATGTAGTGGTGCCTTTGCTATTAACAGATTTTTTCTTTTTTTTTCTTTTTTCAATTTAAATTGAAATTTGATGAACTTAGGGTAATGTCCTCGTCTGGAGCATATCTTCTGAACCATGCGACAGAGATTCATCAAACTTTATGCACATGTCAATCATGTTCACTAGTAGTGCAGTTTGTTATTTATAGATTTTAATCTTTTTAATTTGTAGCCCCTGACATATTATTCTAAGGTGTACTATTTACTGATATCATATACTATATATGATGTGAGCTACATAATCTAGTACATTCTCTTTATGCCTTTGTGTCATGAGGCTACTACAGAGCTATTCATATGCGAATCTGCGAAGTTATTGTTATTACAATAAGATCATCAGAAAGTGAGCTACATGAACCAATATTTAATAACCTTCATTATATTTCTGGTTTTGGCATCAAGGAAAAAGATTTCCTTGCCAATCTAAATACATTTGAAGGTACACACACTTTACCGACATACCACACCGGGGGGATATGTCATCTTCGGATGACTCTTGTTCAATGTTAGATATCGCCTCTGAAACTACACGGCCTGTGAAGCTGAAACGTTGCATAAATGATCTCAGCTATTGTGTCTCTAAAAAGTGCCCTCAGAATACCAATCCAATTTTGGCTAATAATTGGTCATCTTTTTTTCAAAATGTATTGAAATGTGGTATTGGTGTAGTTAGTAGTGGGGTGGGGCACGGGTGGCCCAGTAGTCCAAGGCGCCGCAATTCGCTGTGCAGAGTTGTGTCCCTTGGGCACGCCAGAAACCTATGATTGTGGGTTCGAATCCCGGTTCAGCCCGATTATGTTTCTAGGTTTGTCAGCACCATACCCGTGCTCGTGGGTTTCACTGAAGTGGTAAACATCTCAGACCTGCATCAATCACTTCAGGCCTTACTCCAACATTAAGCTGACACGCCGTGATATAACTGGAATACTGTTAAAAGTTGCATTAAACCCAACTCACTCACTCACTACTAGTGGGGCCTATCACATCTGTTCCATTTTTAATGATAATGTTAATTATGACCTTGATTCAACCATAATAGTTGGCGCAACCAAAGTGTACATGATGAACATGGTCAATAAAAATTAATGCAGGTGCAAATTGGAAAGCCATCTCTGTGACCCCAACGCACACTAGGCTGCCACCAAGCTGCATCTGATCGTCTGCATACATTTGGGGATCAATGGCAAAAAGTAGGTTTCACGTGTGGTTGCCATGGAAACCAAATTTGACTTAAAATGAAATGTTTCAAGCAATATTAGGAGGTTAGTAGGATGGTCCATGCAAAGTTTCACCATCTTACACATGTTGGTTTTGGAGAAAAGGTTCAACATGTGTTCAAGAAGGCCCAAAGAGACGACAGATGGGTCAGCATTTTGGACAATTTGACTAGTGTGTCAGTTACCCTAATGAAGCTGAAACTTGGCATGCAGGTTACTTCTTATGAAGAAATTTTATCTTGTTCAAGTCATTGTGAATTTATTGGAATTCTTTTGATTTTAACATCTAAAAAGACATCAAATTTTACAAAAAGTTTAGAATGTGCACAGGGTTTAAACTTTTGTGTGACTGAAATGACCGAGAATAGATCAAAGATTGCTCAAGGCATCACAGTTAGCACTCAATATCATTGTCATAAACGATGCTGTGAAGATACTTGTTCTTTTCTTTTTCCCAGATTCTTTTTACACCATTTTTGTTTAACTCACCATAGATGTTTGTATGGTGTGGGGTAAAATGTCTTCACCAGTCAGGTGAAGTACTCAGCCTTTAATATTTATATGTTTTAAATGCAAATTCGGGGTTCGAATTCTCGTTAGAGATGCTTTTATGAATCCACTGGTCAGGCTCAGTGACTTGGTTGATTGGGTCATCTTACCAAGACAGTATGGTTTACTCATTTGATGAATAGAACCATGAAGATCCTGGGTAGAATAGGTCTTCAGCAACCCATGCTTGTCGTAAAAGGCGACTATGATTGTCGTAGAAGGAGACTCACAGGATTGGGTGGTCAGGCTTGCTGACTTGGTTGATGCATGTCATTGTATCCCAATTGCATGGATCGATGCTCATGATGTCACTCACTGGATTGTCTGGTCCAGAGTTGATTATTTACAGACCGCCGTGATATATCTGGAATACATTAAACATCACACAAAAGCAAACTGGACTGCAAAGTGCAGAGTTGCATCCCTTAGTTTGTGTTTAAGTGTAAGGTTAGCCTTGATCAGCTGTTGGTATTTATCTAAATGGTACTCAATCAACAAAGCTGCTCATCATGAGGTAAAGGTTCAATAGTATTTTCCGACTTCTTGCAAGTCATAAGTTTCTGTCTCACAGACAAGTGTATGAACACGGACTAATGCGGTATGTATGTTGTTTTGTTGCCAGGCCCAGATGCAGCAACTGCGGGACATGGGCATCACTGACGACAACCTGGCCCGCAGAGCCCTGGATGCCACAGGCGGAGACATCCAGGCTGCCTTGGAACTCATTTTTGCAGATCAGAATACATGACGATGACAGCCAACCATGGACATATTGAATTGTTGACGAAACATAAATTTGTGAATATCTTGTCATAACAGAATTCCTCGAACTTATCACAGTGTTTGACTGTAGGAATTATCTTGAATCAAGGCACCAACAAGACCAACAACACAAGAGTGGAATAATATTTGTTTATTTCATGTATGGAGACACTGAAGGTAATACATGTAAAACAACCAGGTGTGTTTGGTATTATCTTTGTATCAAACCTGATCACTGCTGTCCACCACATTGCCAGGTACGAGAAGAAACATCTCTCAGTCAGCACAGTATCTTCCGTGTTTCGAAGAGAAACAAATCATCCTTTAAATATAGTTATTGATATTTTTTCAGATGATGCTCTGGTTCACCAAGTTAACTCATTCACTCAGAGATTCTAGTCATTCAACCAGTGATCAGCTTTGATAAATGTAGCTCTTTTTCATAAAGTCAATATGAGTCCTATTTTCATTAATTTGAATGACAGGTACACATAGTGTTGACATTAGGTTACCATGGTTACATCTCTCCAAACTGTCAAAACTTTTCAAATTCAAATTTAAGCTCGACCAACATAGTGCAACGAAATAATAGAAAAGTACAAATAACTCGATGTATGCAAGGTGAACAATGCAAGGACTGCACCATTATATGTTGTGTACTAATAATATATTATATACATACGTCATAATCACATAACTATATTTTTACTATGAATATAAGATACATGTAATACCAAACAACGATAACAATTCAACTACTGGCCACTAAACTAGAGTCAAAAAGATCAAACAGTCTATGTACAAGGAGGTGGTAGATGAAATGGAATGGTATTTTGGAATAAGAGTATGAATGTAAATTCAAATTAAAACACAAACTGTAATTTCTGTCATATCAACAATGACTTCTCATCACCAAATCTACAATTTATGTGAATATTAATAATATTTGATGATAATAAGTATTTCAACAATGCCCTAAAATTCAAATATGGCAGGATTACATTTTCATAAGATCTTTTATGCTGGCAAAGGAAAAGCTGTTATCTATTTGCTGAAGCAGATCAGACAGATATCAAAATTACTAAATTGATGTAAGTTAAACGATATAATGTTTTCTTGCTTTGAAGATCCATGGAACTAAAGATCACTTTGTGAATGATGAAGTTTTCTGATTTCAATGATCACCTAAGATATCACACAAGAAACTGCACACAATACATTCCAGTCTTACAATATAGGAAAATAAGAACATGATCTGTTTTTGTTTATTAAGACAGAACGTCTGAATTCTTAACTTTTGCGATTTACCTGTTCAAATGCTATAAATGTCTGTTTGCTGTTAGACATTGTCCAGATTCAGGATTGGGTTAAAGATGATGGTGACTTAGTTCTTAAACCATCCCTTCACTACCCAAAGAAGATGCACAGCATCAATGCACACTGGTGATAATCTTCAATAGATAGCAGCTGACTTACAAAGCGGACATCCCGGACATTCAACCAACAATGTTATGTATAAAGCAGGGATGATTTAGTTTCTACGATCTGCGATTGCAACTTCGGGCCTTCTTCCGGGTCTCTTTCTCCAGTTTCCGGTTCCGGTCCAGGTTAATAATAATGGTACTGGAGCCCAGGTGAATCACGTGACCAACACTCCCTGGATCGACACTCTGCACCAATGACTGCTCCCGGTTGGACAGAATCAACAGACGGCGCACTGGAGAAAATAAGTCGACAGTTATAACAGGCTTTGCAGAAAGACTGATATGCCATGTGTTTTGTGGCAAGTGTTTGTATGAAAGATGACATCACTCAGTGTAGGTTTTTAGTTGTCTAGTAGAATGATGACAAAAAAACACTTTGTTGGTGCAAACATCAAGATTGACCATAGAACCCAGTAGCGTGCAGTGAACGTGAATATATATTGTTTGGTGAAATTCAGTTCATATTTTATATAGATTTAATCAAGATTACATGCATACACCAAGTTAAGTACGAGTTCATTATTGGCTTAATGGGATAGGCCGCTAGTTCCAGTTTGGTGAGATATATGATGGCACAGTTCTAGTTCTCTGTGGCATGTTAGTATAGACGTACGCATATTGTACTTACAAAATATGACTATATTCAAGAAACTGGAGATAGAGATTTCAAGCAAGAAGAACATTACTTTTGACAAGTATTTGTAAGTAACTTCTGTTTATGAGTGTTATGATATAGGATTATGAGCCCCCTACAAAATCGCATTGTAGTTGTATTGGTATTAATGTATGCCAACACGAAAGTTTGTGAATCTATTTTGTTTCATGTTTACACAGTATAGCAATTTTATGGTACTTTATTTACTTTAATCATGATATTATCAACAAAGGTTTGAAAACAAACAGATGAGGTCTTTCCCTCCTTATTGTGTGGATATGATGCTAAGAAAAGCTTTAACAAAACTACAGTTAGCAAGCATTATGTCTGAAAGAATAAAGAAATTGAATGGTTTGTTGTAATTCTGTAGAAAACCTATTTTCACAGACATCATTAGAAAACATCCAGAGACAAGTGTAGAGTGCACCCGACTGACGGACTGACGGACATACTGGACAGTAAAGCAACATCTCATATGAAGCAAAACCAGATATAACAAAACAAACTTACCTCTTTTCTTTTCATCTGCACATACCAGATTTGAAACATTAGTTAAAAACAAATATACGCTTAAAAATAGATTAGTGTAGTTGTACCCCAATTTTATCAGTATTCCAGCAATAATAATAAACAGAACAGGTGCGACATTGTGGGTTTTGTACCCAGTGTTCCACCACTAAGCTACACAGCCGCCAGGCCTACCCCCCCCCCCCCCCCCCAAAGACACACAGGATTTACTTTCGCTAATTTACGATGTGAAGGAAATTCTCAAATATCGCAATTTGTAAATATTTTCAAGCAAAGACAAACCAATCATACTAATGGCAAACCCACAAGCAACGAATCTTGGCACATGATGACATGAAGATGTGTCTACTTACTCGGAGGGTTGAGAAGGTCACACTGGCACTCTGACCCCAAAGTGAAACTTGCAAATTTGTCTATTTTTTTCTTTCGTCTAGTTCTGAGATCAGCTTTGATTTTCATGGAAGCTCTACCATTTCGACCTGCTTGAACTTTATAAACTGGAGAGGAAGAAAAAAGTCATTGCAAAACTCTATACAATAAGTCACACGAAGATTTGTTTGTTGTTTAAAGCTGCACAGAAATATTCTGTCTATATGGCTATGGCCCGTTAATAATCATATTGGTCAGACAATCCAGTGATTGACATCGTGAGCATCGATCCACGCATCTGGGATATGATGACATGAATCGAGGTCACGGAGCCGGACCATCCGATCAATTCAGTCGACTCTTTCGGCAAGGACAGGTTGCTTGGGGCCTTTGTTCTCAGCCCCAATCTCTCACGAAGGAACACTTGCCGACATAGTCAAGAAAATGCCTCACGGAACAACAGGGTGTCCCACCGTGCAAGTGGTTCATCAAGGTGAAGTTGAATATTCTTCTTTTACAATACCAATTCACTGGAGGGAACGTTTACTGTAGAGGCACTATTAAGATGTTATAGACCAATCAATATAATTGACCATATTAGACGAGGGCCAAAGAATAATATGGGTTTAGATGCTGTTAAATTTGGCATGTATGATATATTTTATTTGAAAATGTAACGAAAGGTTGAAGGTATTTTCTTTGATGTTTCGTAAAGCTCATGGGAAGGAATAGTTTTACTGCACACTTACTTGCTCTTGACTGACAAATTAATTGATCAAAATCTTCTGGTTTCTCGTTAATACAAGCAGGGCAGCCCGTCGTCTCCTGCATCTAAAATAAAATGGAGACAAGATAAACCTTTGTTTGTTTGTTGTTCAACGCCGCACTCAGCAATATTCCAGCTATAAGACAGTGGTTTGTAAATAATCGAGTCTGGACCAGACAATCCAGATACTGACATAATGAGCATCGATCCACGCAATTGGATACGATGACATGCATCAACCAAGTCAGCTAGCCTGACCACCTGATTCCTTTAGTCGCCTCCTACGACAAGCATAGTCGCCTTTTACGGCAAGCTTGGGTTGATAGCACTGAGAGTCACAGAGGCAAATATTGGGGTTATTCAACCCTTATGTGGATCATATGCAAAAATTTGTTTAGAGTTAAAAAAGTATCGACAAAGTAAAACATTTCCTTAATTGGGGGTGCGTTGCAAAGCGCCAATCGCTTGCAAGCAATGTACAGCGATTCGCCTCACAACGGGACGCTAACTTTCAGCCGCTTGCAATCATGCCAATCGCTGACAGGTCGCTTCGTTCTCACACCAAAAAAAAAGTGGAACAAGAAATTCTTGACTCGATCAACTGGGAAATGGGCAAAGGCAGCTGCCACAACTTCAAAGTGGTCATAAATTTCATCAGTTCGTCATCAAGCCTCTTCTATTACGTTCTTCATTACGGCAAGGCAACCAAGTGGTAGTTGCGCCGCCATTTTGGAAGAGTGACAAAGCGTTTCGAACTGTTGCAGACCCCGGGATGAGCGATTAATTTGCTTACTCAAAGCGATTCGTGGCTTGCAATGCGCCCTAGATTAACTTCACTATATGGAAAGACGCGTCTTCAAAGAATAATATATTGGTAGTTTTTGTTTCAATTTGAAACGCTAATTCTTTGACTGGAAAGAACGAACCTTCTGCGATGGAAGAGGTGGCATGTCGTTCACGCCTGAAATACAATGTGCTTTTTTTAGTAAATCAGACAATCTCGATTGACACATAAGATTTAACACATATAAATATTTTGGCAAAAAAATGTTTCCACAAGAGAATTCACTAACTGAGAAGGAAAATATATAAATTTACACTGTTCAGATACAACAAACCAAAAAATACACCATCTGCTACAATTAACATTGTACACCGAGTACAGTGAAACCCCTTTACTCTGGACTGATGATGTTCCCGGTAAAACTGTCCCGATTAACAAATCAAATTTCCGGATCATCAGTTATTGTTACGGGATAATGTCTTTCGTTAATAGTTCAACTGTTCACAGCTTTATCACCCCAAAGACTGGTTTCCGGTCCAACAAAATAAACTTTATACTAGCTGTTGTATCTTACTTCCTATTCTGTTCTGAATCTCTATCGGTGACCCTGGCAACAGAGGAGGCGCCGTTGTTTCATCGGGGATTTCAGCTTTAGTTCCACATGTTGTGTTAATCTCGTAGGATTTAACTATCGTAACATCTGGAAAAAAACAACTTTGACAATAACCATTCAGCAGACCAGTTGAAAAAGAAAACCATCGAGTGATACTTAAAAGCCGGACGACCTAAAGTACCACGTGACCTTTAAATGTCACAATGAAAGTCTCATTCTGCACACGTCACTGATGTTAACTACCATTTAAGATTTACTTGCCCTTAAATATCGCGAAAACGCAAGCCTCATCTTAAGATTAAGCAGCGCTTGGAGGCCCACCCGATGACTGCCTTCAGAAGTGTGGGAGTTGGGTTTCACGCCGCTTTGGCATAATTTCAGCCATATGACGGCGAGGTAACCTACTGATCCACAGGTTAAGTCAATGAGCGAATAAATGCTGCTCAACGCCGCAATCAGCAATATTGTTTATTCAGTGGCCTATAAATAATCGAGTCTGGGCCATACAAAAACAAACGTTCCATCACGGAACGGTGAACAATCAACCAACGAGCATGACCACCCGATCCCCATTTTCGTCAGTTCTTACGACAAGCATGAGGTCGCCCGAATAACTAGTAATCAAGAAAACGATCTTTGATGCATCACCTTTTTCGTAATACTGGTAGGCTTGTATTTCTGCTGGCTTGGGGTCCGACACAGCCACGTCACGGTCTTGTTCAAGTTCGAACTCGAAACAACGTTTTCTAACGTCAAGCTGAAATCGAAAAAAGGCATTTGTAGGGGTGATTCATCTTCCCGAGGCAAGGGCGTTAACTGACTATAAAAGTCCAGTTTCCACTTTAATAGTCAGTTAACATCCTTGCCTTTGTAAGCTTGGGTGTGTGAGGGGGTAAATGTTGTTCAGACACAATCCAGTAATAGGATGTCGGGTAGCATATCTTTGCGACAAACAGGAGGCTGGTAGCTCAAACCACGTGGTCCTGACACGACACACAATCAACCAGGTCTCATATTCTAGCCACCCAATCCGCGTTGTAGTTGCCTGAGAACCGATTCTGACCCTGGATCCCCACGAGGAGCAGGTGTACAGGACAATCAGGCTGACTGAAGTCGTGCTGGGCAAGGCATGCTCACGTATGTTATTAACTTGTTGCACACATGTTCAATATAAATACTTTACGTATTGCAGTATCCAAATCCATTTAATCCCCATATATTTATGTCTCTTTGTTTCAAATAGATAGGATTTTATATTGAACATGTATGACAATAAAGAATCAGTTGTGCTTACCTCATCAAAATAAAATGCTATTAAACCCTTTTTGACGTCATTTTCGTATTTCTTCATACTCAATATAGGGAAAACACTCTCAAGCTGAAATGTGCAATGAATACATACATTAGTTACATTCTAAACTCGTAATCAGTAAGCAATTTTACTGTGTGTAGTAAACATTCAAAATACAAAACTTGATGGCTGAAACATATTCGACTACCGGTTTGTCGTGTAAGTGGGACATGTTTAAAGCTGTAACACAAATGAGTCAGTTTAGTTTTGTCACCGCATCACATCATTTACGGCGTGTAAGTCTTTTAGGGGTTGGGCAACCCAGGCGCACGAGTATAGTGCTGACAAAACATGTTTCATAACCAGGATTCGTAAACAATTTTTTCGTATTCGTATTTTCACAACAACATAATCGACCAACCTCTTTCAAAGAGTTGAGGACTGGGGTCCAAGCCGTCACCATTTTCACTGTCAACATGCTCATCCCGGCGCTGAAGTCCTTCTTACCCATAAAACTGAAAATACCCAAACAATGACATGGATGCCAAATATGTTCTGATCTTACAGTCAAGTCAAACGCGTAAGTATTCATGTAAAACATCAGTAACAGTTGGTTAAATGAGGCTCTGTATGTAGTTACCGATTGTTTTAACTCTATGCAGGTGTGGTGATAAAACTTGAGCCATTATGAGACCACAGTGGATGCACAGTTCAGGATACGTTCTCTACTGACACCCCGTGGGGACCCGCGACATGCCAAAATTGGATCGGGTGGCCATGTTCCCGACTGGAACGTGTTATCGTCCACCGACCGTGATCATAATATCAACCACTGGTTGCCTGGCCCGACTTTTGGCAGACGCAGAAAGCTGGAATATTAATTGCTTAACGCGACGTAAAGCAACAATTTAATATTTAGCATCTGTCGTTATACAAAACATGCAAAATGGTTTGTGTTGCCCATGAGGCACTGATAATGGATACAATCCAAATGCAGTTTCTGATAGGACCATCCTCAGTCTCGAGTTGGCTGTCTTGGCGTACCATTGTTGTCTGAAAGCGTATGTTGCCATTTACATTGTCTTTGTTCACATTAATAAACATTACATTCCTAATTTGTCTCTTTTATCCCCACTGCCTCTTTGGTCACATCACAATTTTGAATTCGGACTTCAGACGTCCATCTCAAACGGCTGACGGCTGGATGAAAGGCATGAAATCATGTAGCATTAGTACAGCACTGTGAATCCTATGATCAAAGTATGTGACTAACTCAAGGAGTACCAGTGCTAGTGATACACTACATAGGCCATACCTGACACATATCCTGATTGATCGTCTGGCACAATCACTTCTCTTTGTCCTTGACCTTCTGACGGCGACAGTGAGGTTAAATAGAGGTTTGTTGATCCCCAGATTCTCGGGCAGTTTGTTAAACTGTACATTAGCCTAGAAACAAAACCAAAAGGACAAATTAACTATATTTACATGTTGATGTTTTTTTAATGTTTCTGTGTACTTGTGCTGCCCAATTGCCTTTCTTTCCGAAACGGACCGCCTCCGTGGTCTAGTGGAATAGCGTCCGCCCGGAGAGCGGAAGGTCCGGGGTTCGATCCCCTGGCCGCGTCATACCAATAGACGTTAAAAGATGGTACTTGTTGTTACCCATTAAGGGGCGAACACAAGGACTTGTCGGTTCAGAGTCAGTACACTGTGTTTGAGTGGGGTATTCATGATTTGCTGTGGCATGGCATCTCAGTGGGTGAGCACTATAAAATGTGCATCAGTCCGGACCAGTACAAGCAGCCACACACTCCTGCATACACGTCGCTATTTAAGTGCAATAATCTTGGACGCGACGTTAAACCCAATTTCACCTCACCATTCTTTCCCAGACAATACCAGAGGTTAAAACTTATCACATTAAGTTGCTGAACCGGGCTCCATTATAACTCTACATAATTAGTTTAGGATCGTGTATGGTCTACCATCTTTCTCTGACTGTAACAGTGTGGTTTGGTCTTAATCTGATAACGTCAAGAATAAACAAAACCGAGGAAGCATAACTAATAGAGTTTACAGAACAAAGCCTCCGACAGTGAGCCTGACCTGTATCAAGGCACACCCTGTACCGTTAGTTGAGACTGAGAGTGTGTTGGGCAGATGCATGATGGGAGCCCTCTGGAGCAGCAGTGTGTTCACCCCCGTGGTGATGTCATATGTCTGGCTCATCTTGTTGCCGGTGAAGGTCACGCTAAGGTCAGTGGCGTTGCCAGTGAACGTCTTGCTGGCGAACTCGGCCATAGCCTGAAGGCCAAGGACGGTATCCTGTAACGAAAAATTGCTCATATGAAGGTAATTAAATAGTATCCAGTTCGTTTTAATTGTTTTGAACCTGTAAGAAGCTAAGACGAATTGTACAAATAACTCCTGGAGCCATGTCCATAGTTCAGAGTTCACAGACTCTGTTTCAAACAGACTCCTCAAACCAGGTCAAAACTGATTACCTTGAAACTGGAGGTATTAGTTATATCTTTTCACTTCGATGGTTAAAAGTAGTTCATACAGGGCATGCACACGATTTTTTGTGAATTCAGTTATCTTGTCAACATGCCCGACTAGTGGGTCTTTGATCATTGTATCGATGGGAAATCTCAGTTCTTATGAAATTTATAAGCCTTTCCTTACAAGCCGTCTCGTAACAACCACTGGCCTAACCTTCCCATCAGACTCCGTGAGGTACAGTGTCCATTAGCTACCGTTTAGCATTGCGGCACTCTGATAACCCCCACATTATACTGCACAGTCTGCAGATGTGAAACCTACCTGAGTAGATCCAATGCATACCTGCGTAGATCCAATGCATACCTGTGTAGATGCAATGCATACCTGCGTAGATGCAATGCCTACCTGTGTAGATGTGAAACCTACCTACCTGTGTAGATGTGAAACCTACCTGTGTAGATGCAATGCATACCTGTGTAGATGTGAAACCTACCTGTGTAGATGTGAAACCTACCTGTGTAGATCCAATGCATACCTGTGTAGATGTGAAACCTACATGTGAAGATGTGAAACCTACCTGTGTAGATCCAATGCATACCTGTGTAGATCCAATGCATACCTGTGTAGATGTGAAACCTACCTGTGTAGATGTGAAACCTACCTGTATAGATGCACTGCATACCTGTGTAGATGTTAAACCTACCTGTGTAGATGTTAAACCTACCTGTGTAGATGCACTGCATACCTGTGTAGATGTGAAGCCTACCTGTGTAGATGTTAAACCTACCTGTGTAGATGTTAAACCTACCTGTGTGGATGCAATGCATACCTGTGTAGATGTGAAGCCTACCTGTGTAGATGTTAAACCTACCTGTGTAGATGTTAAACCTACCTGTGTAGATGTGAAACCTATCTGTGCAGATGAGAAACCTGTGTGGATGCAATGCATACTTGTGTAGATGTGAAACCTACCTGTGTAGATGTGAACCCTACCTGTGTAGATGTGACGCCTACCTGTGTAGATGTGAAACCTACCTGTGTAGATGTGAAACCTAACTGTGTAGATGTGAAACCTACCCGTGTAGATGCAATGCCTACCTGTGTAGATGCGAATCCTCCAAGGGAGTTTCTCTGCTGCGACAGCCACATAATCATCGGTTGCCCTTTAGCTAAGCCCCCGTCCTGGTAGTACAACAACGTTGCCATCAGGCCATATGACGTCATCTCGATTTCTGCTGACGGTGCTGTTCTGTAGTGCCACGTGTTGACAGCATCTGGCATGGAGCCACCTCGTCCCCAGTAGCCCAGCTCTCCTGTATCAGATATATATTGTATCCTCCAGAGAATAGAAACTGAGGGAAAACGTTTGTACCAAAATGTGTAATTACTGTATTAACAGAATCATCCCATAAGGCAAACTACCAACGTAATGTTTGAAATATTCTCAAAGGTGAGTGTCGACATGTTTAAACCGCATTCAGCAATATCAGAGCTACAGGTTTAAGGTAAATAATGGAATTTGACCCAGAGAAACAGTGATTGATAGAATGAGCACCCAATCACCAATCATCTGATCCAAGTGTGTCGCCTTAAACAACGCCGTGGAGAGTCACTATTCCAGTCTGGGTTTCATATTTAGGGAAATTATGTTACTTTTAACGAGTCCGTTTCCTTGCTGTACAGCATCTCTATCACTGCCGAGTGTATTGTAAATACAGTAAACTACGGTTATAACGAACACGCTTATAACGAACTGACGGATATAACGAACTAACTTTTTAGTCCCGACTATTTGCTGTAGTTATGCTATATATTTGCTTATAACGAACTACGGTTATAACGAACTAAAAATAGTAGTCCCTTTGAGTTCGTTATAACCGTAGTTTACTGTACCACAGTGGAATACTGGGCCCCATTCCACAAAGTGATCTCAGCGCGACGACTACCGTAAGCCTATGTTAAAGTATGGGTGTTACCATCATCTTAGGGCTAAGATCGCTCTGTGTGACGGTTCGACCTACCGTTAGAGATGACCCTTGCGTCGAGTTCCGTCATAACTGCGTCCGATGCCTGGCTGGTGGGATCATTCAGAGTCTGGGCGTAGGCAGTGAGGGTCAGAGTGTAGGTGTCCATCTCGTCCCGGGGCTGCAGCGACAGGCACCTGAGGGCGGCCATCAACACAGGGTCCTGCACAGGCACATCACGTTCAGCATATGGCTCAAGTTACATTGACCTGACGATGACACTCACATGCGATATACTAGAATTTCATTCTCCATGGCGGCCATATTGGATTTATCACAAAGTGCACAATTGACCTTATATCTGTCACGAAATGGCTCCACTATAATGCAGATTAATGCACTATTATTAACATATCTGGTACTTCTTTTGAAAAACTTAATAAATAGAGAGAAAAACTGTTTCATTTTACAACCAATTGATTTTGAAATTGCGTTGTGTTCCTTATAATAAAGAAGTTGACATCAATAAATTCTCTTCCTAGTCTGTATGGTTATGGGGGCGGTCGGGTAGCCTAGTGGTTAAAGCGTTCGCTCGTCACGCCGAAGACCCGGGTTCGATTCCCGACATGGGTAAAATGTGTGAAGCCCATTTGGGGTGTCCCCCGCCGTGATATTGCTGGAATATTGCTAAAAGCGGCGTAAAACCATACTCACTCACTCACTGTATAGTAATGACAAAGTGTAAGAGAGATACTACTCACATCACGGGGCACGCGGGCCTCCAACAACGCCACAACGACGAAGGCTGTGAGGGCAGTATCATCCTCGCCGTCCACCTTCCCCAGCCCGCCCATCATGTAGGAGCTGAAGACTTTCCCCACCTCCCGGAAACACCCGTTCTCCATCCGGGTGGACTTGAGGAAGGACACACTGGTGGCCAGGTTGGTTTGGTCGATGTAAATGAAGCGCTGGGCCTGGGCGAACGACTTAACGACGAAGGCCGTGAGCCATGTGCTGCCTGAGGCGTCGCTCTTCCCAAATGCACTGAAGGAGCCATCGTCGTGCCTGTAGTTCAGTTCTCTGGTGTAGCCTGTTGCAAAATGACCGTTTGTTACATGTAAGCTGATGTAAGTGATGTATCTGCTGTTGCTGATGTGGAATCGTTCAGTTCAGGGTAACCTGAGAACCATCTACTCTATCTCTACTATCTTCAGGTTATGTCAGTAAAATTCATCACTGACCAAAGTGCATGCTTCTGTTTCACAATTCTATCTCACAGAGAACTACCATTCAGCATAACGTGGATAGCCCATTCGTGGTGCACCAAGCTTACAATTTGGACGGCATTCCCAGGAGGCTAATCAAGAATGGTAACAGTAATGAATCGCTAAGGACAGGGGTTTAATATTATCCAGGTGAGCAATCTTGTGGCTATATCACAATGAGTCAGGGGTGATCCGGTGCTGTAAAGAGTTGTGCCCCTTTGCTGACAGGATCCTCTTGTACTGTGTTCCCGATGTCCTGTACCCGATGCCAGGCCAGGGTCCTTGGTCTGTCAGCACCAGACTCGAACACTCGAACTCATGGGTTGCACCAAAATGGTTAACGTCTAACGCCTGCATCACTCTGGGATTTCCATCACACTAACACACCACATATACTCAAATACTGTTTAACAACGGCGTTCAAGCGAACTCACGATACACTCAGTCAACACTCGCAAATTGTGTTGTAATAAAGTTCACTACTAAAGCGAGCTGCAACGAACATGTGTCTACAGCTAGCTTTTACGTTTCAACCTGCTCTGAAATATTCATAGTCAAGACATTTCCACGCGATTTGACGTAAATATGCATATCGCGATACGTATCATGACCTTTGTATCATATCGTGACCTCCCTGTATCGTTTCACCTCTACAGAAAACAGTTCTCACCGATTTCCATGTATCTCTCACAGAGAAGTTTCATCTCGTCAGTCAGCTGGGAGGTGAAGGTCAGATACTTGAGGACGTAGATGTTGGGGGAGAAGCTGATCATCGTCTGTTCGCCACATCCGGTCGGAAGTTGGACCAGGTTGTCAAGGTTACTCAGCGCTGGTCCCATGATGTCACCTGCAATGCCATTCAACGCCATAATTCATAACTATTTGATAAGCCTACTTAATACTATTCAATCTTTGAGGAATTCGTTATGAACGATCTAGATTCCATGACAAAAGGGATTCTCTCTCCGACAAGTAAACTACCGGGCAAAAGAAAGGTCACACCCATGTTTGATATTGGCTAAAAACGAAACAAACAAGAAATGGTTATTCCATGGTGATGTATTTGATACAGTTGTGTTTTTACCTTAAGTGTGCTGTGTTCCAGCTACCGTTTTCAACCTAGTTTAGATAGCATTTGCATTTTTGGGGTTAAACCTAATTTTCAAGAACATACTGTCTTTTGCCTGGTTGTTTAGATATTAGTTTGGTGGGAGACCTATTTAGTCATATCACGTAAACAACACCATCTCTATAACGAAATGCTTTAGTTTTGTATAAATAGGTCCTTCCCGCTAACGTGCAAATATATCCCAATCGTTTATGGCGGTATGTAAGAAAGCTACGCGAAAAATCGCAAAGAACAATGAAGAATGAAGCGTGTTCTATCATGACGTCATTTCCGGAGATTCGAACATGCGCTCGCAACTTGATGACGGCGTAGAGGGAAGTGTCTAGTAAGATGTTCCCCACAGAAGCAGCTGGGCATCGCAGATGACCGCAATGGCCGAATGATCGCATCCAAAAGTGGGAGAGGTTTGCAAAGTCAATTTTGGGAGAAAAGGTACATAAAATGGACGTGAAAATTGTCTGGGAAATACCAAACGTAACCCCCTTGTTACGACTGCCGAGGTAGGACTGTATTCAGGGAGTCATCATGATTTAAATACGGGTAAATATCTTTGAAGCTTGTACATTCTATTAACATTAAGAGACATACAAAATCTCATATAAGAAATGAAAGACTCGTGGTCGTTCTTTATGGTATAATGAAACACCGCCGTTATGGTTTATTTTCCCTGCAGTGTTTAATTGTACGATAAACAACGACCACCAGTCGTTTATTACTCAAGTCGTGTACTGACAGGACCAGAAGTCCAAGGACTCCTGTTAACCAGTAGGGAGAAGTCCGGAGTCTTCTTCTCATTAATATAAAACTGAACCACACGATATACAAATCTCAGAGGTAATGAAAAGTCATAATGCTGAGAGAACCCGTCTGCACACGACTGCATATCCTCTGACTGAGGTTTCCGTTCCAAGATTCGCCCCAAGATTGATTCAGGTCAGTCAGCTCGATAGGACGCGTGAGTCCCACCACAGTTAAAGAGAACTCTAGTTTGTCGTACCTCACTGAGACGACATTCCGTAACTTGCGTACTGTTCAAACCGGAGTTACAATCAAGTCAGCCCTAGCTCACACTCGTGCCTACTCTATGTAAAGGTGCACGTTTGGTGTCCCCCGCCATGATATTGCTGAAACATTGCTACAAGGGCATTAAACCATACTCTCACTAAAAGTGTGCTGATCAAACAAGTCGTCTTCGTCTGTGACATGGCACACCTACCAATGACAGATACATGGCCTCTAGCGGAGTCCCTCACAATGTCATCAGGCAAGGGCAGTTCCACCTCTTCCCTCGTTACGTCAGAATCTACAAGCACAAACGTGTCCATGATATACGGGTTCTGATACCTTGATGCAGCAGTGACTAAAGAATTTAGTTATTTGAGTATAAACTATAGAGAACACATATCATGGGAAATGTTAGATTACAGTAAAGTACGGTTATAACGAACTCAAAGGGACTACTAATTTTAGTTCGTTATAACCGTAGTTCGTTATAAGTATATATACAGCATAACTACAGCAAACAGTCGGGACAAAAAAGTAAGTTCGTTATATCCGTCAGTTCGTTATAAGCGTGTTCGTTATAACCGTAGTTTACTGTACTTCAAAATATTCTTCCTGATCTATGTCTGGGAAAGATGTAAGACAGTAAAAACTGTTACCTTTCGGACAGATGTAGAGACTCTTGGTATATTCTTGTGTCACCCCCTCAACCTGCGAAAGAAGCAGATATCGTGTTCATCGAAGGCAAGAATAAAATAGTTTATTTAAATTACATTTTATGTTCACTAATGTTTAATTTACAGGCCCTAATTAACTTGACTTGATATGTTTTTTTCAGTATTCATACTCAGTATGGTCAACTATAGAGACTTGCCTTAACAAACAACTCTCTCTTGACAGCATCAGAAAGGCCTATGTATTCCGTGTCAGGTTCTATGTTGTTGTCGCATGTCCCGGGGACTATTTCCGCCTAAAACATCCAATTTTTCAAATCAACACACTCTAGTGCACGTATACAGGCACTTCACATTCGAATTTCTTCACGAACAATATGTGAACATTAATGTCATTGTGGAACATTTGTTAAACTTTAAGGTTCACATTAAAATTATTGCGCATATTTCGCGTATATTTAACTCTAATATATTGTTACCAGGTTACCAGTACACTCACCCTGGCAACAATTGGGAGTTTTCCAACTTCTTTCGCGGAGATGTAGTAGCTCTGTGTCTTACTCTTGCCCCCACAGAGACAGAATGGAAGCTTGAGGTGGTCCCGTACTGTCAGAGTGATGTCGTCGCCCGTCTCCACGTTCACCTGCATCTGTAACATGACGGGACACTGACAACGCCACGCATCAATTTGGAGTATTACACTAACAAAATATTCGTTGAACATCCTGGGTGTTCTTAACTAAGTTCGCTGGCTCTTGAAGCGGTGATCGTTAACATATTCTGTATCGAACAAATATCCATCCATGCCCACCCTTACCCCCACTAGAATGCCAGCACCCGCTCACAACCGACCACCCCACCCTGACTCCAAGGTCAAGATATTGTCAGTCTGTTGAGACAGCCTGGGTAAGAGAGTGTAAAACGTATAATGTTATTCCTACCCAAGACTCTCTGCCATTTCTCCTTGATACAGTACGTCTTCAGTGTTTCCATTATTCACAAAATACAACATTTTTAACATGAATCACCTGCACTAAAGGTGTCCCTATACGATCACACAGTGACTCTTGAACTCATATTTTAAAATACAAAATAACTAAAAAAAGACTGCTTGCATGTCACCGTCATATATCGACTACCCCAGGTGGTCTCCGCAATATTTACATACAGACATTTCTCTAGGTAGCCAGCCTCCATAATACTTACATACAGACATTTCTCAAGGTAGTCAACCTCCACAATACTTACATACAGACATTTCTCTAGGTAGTCTGCCTCCATAATACTTACATACAGACATTTCTCAATGTAGTCAGCTTCCACAATACTTACATACAGACATTTCTCTAGGTAGTCAGCCTCCACAATACTTACATACAGGCATTTCTCTAGGTAGCCAGCCTCCACAATACTTACATACAGACATTTCTCTAGGTAGTCTGCCTCCATAATACTTACATACAGACATTTCTCAATGTAGTCAGCTTCCACAATACTTACATACAGACATTTCTCTAGGTAGTCAGCCTCCACAATACTTACATACAGGCATTTCTCTAGGTAGTCAGCTACCACAATACTTACATACAGACATTTCTCAATGTAGTCAGCCTCCACAATACTTACATACAGACATTTCTCAATGTAGTCAGCTTCCATAATACTTACATACCGACATTTCTCTAGGTAGTCAGCCTCCACAATACTTACATACAGACATTTCTCTAGGTAGCCAGCCTCCACAATACTTACATACAGACATTTCTCTAGGTAGCCAGCCTCCATAATACTTACATACAGACATTTCTCTAGGTAGCCAGCCTCCACAATACTTTCATACAGACATTTCTCTAGGTAGCCAGCCTCCATAATACTTTCATACAGACATTTCTCAATGTAGCCAGCCTCCACAATACTTTCATACAGACATTTCTCTAGGTAGCCAGCCTCCATAATACTTACATACAGACATTTCTCAAGGTAATCAGCTACCACAATACTTACATACAGACATTTCTCAATGTAGTCAGCTACCACAATACTTACATACAGACATTTCTCAAGGTAGTTGAAGATAGTAACATGGAGTGGAAGCCTCTCCCCTCTGACTGCAGCGTACGGGAGATGTATACTCAAGAAGAATGGCTGGAAGGTTGTCAATGACGTCATTGGAGCCACCCCAACTCCCGCTGACTGGCTGGTGCAGATGGTATTTCCGACCCAGCGGGTGATCGTGTGAGGGGTAGTCTTCCTCAGTTCCAACTCTCCTGTGTCACTGCAATATACGCACGGGAACTACAACTTCATCACAATAAAATTGATGAAGTCTTGCAATGAAGTTCTGTGAAGCTCACGTTGATCATAAAAGGATTGGAGCTGTATACAGACCTGACAAATAGTTACAAGTAAGTACCACTTTAACACTTTGCTTTAAGCAGTAGCCATCAAAGTGGGAATTGTGAACCTGAATAGACAAGCTTCATTAAATTCATAACGTCAAAGCAAAGGTGAAGAATAAGAATGGATTTAAGTCCAATATTCATGAGGGCACGGGTGCCCCTGTCGTTTTAGAAACCTAAAATCATAGGTTCGAAACTCTGATTCTCCCTTGTTATGTTTATTCGGGCTTTCAACCCATACAAAGCTGCCACGCCGTGATCTAACTGAAATACTGTTCAAGGTGGCTTTTAACCCAAATCACTCACTCTAATCTTCAGTAAGAGACACCATGTAACAACCTACCCCACTTGTTCCAGCTCCCAAAGCCAGGTTTCGGGGAAATAGCTTCGGAGAACAGAGCCGGAAGGTTTCTTTTTTTGTGCTGCGCTGAGGGGAATACCGAGTGGCAGCACCCTCTGTCCTCCCCCAGGGCCGGGCAGCCCGCCTTCTGCAAACACAGAACACAATGAGGAATGGTTATGACGTGGTAGGTACAGATTAGGGGGTCAAGTCACCCATATCTAGATGACCTCAAGTCATCCATCTTTAGACAGACCTCAAGTCACCCATGCCAAGATGACCTCATGCCATCCATCTTTAGACAGGCCTCAAGTCACCCATGCCAAGATGATCTCAAGCCATCAATCTTTAGACAGGCCTCAAGCTATCCATCTTTAGACAGACCTCAAGCAATCCATCTTTAGACAGACCTCAAGCCATCCATCTTTAGACAGGCCTCAAGCTATCCATCTTTAGACAGACCTCAAGCCATCCATCTTTAGACAGACCTCAAGCCATCCATCTTTAGACAGACACCAAGCCATCCATCTTTAGACAGACCTCAAGCCATCCATCTTTAGACAGACCCCAAGCCATCCATCTTTAGACAGACATCAAGCCATCCATCCCAAGATGACTTCATGCCATCCATCTTTAGACAGGCCTCAAGTCACCCATCTTTAGACAGACCCAAAGCCATCCATCTTTAGACAGACATCAAGCCATCCATCCCAAGATGACTTCATGCTATCCATCTTTAGACAGGCCTCAAGTCACCCATGCCAAGATGACCTCAAGCCATCAATCTTTAGACAGGCCTCAAGCTATCCATCTTTAGATAGACCTCAAGTCACCAATCCATAGATGGACCGGATAGATTTGTTTTACCCTGGTAGATGTATGCATCCTTTATTTATGTTTGAGGTTACACTGAACAACGTACCACCCATCACTAAACATACAGAGTGACAGTAATAGCGCTTCCTTATATTCACATTTCTTTTTGTTACTTCCATGCTAAGGCTATATTTATGAGTTTAAATATTGTCAATTACGTCTCACAAACTATCTCTAAAACTCTACTCAGTGAGTGTGTGAGTGTCAGTGACAGTCCTTACCCTCGTACAACACAGCATACTCCTTAGAACAGGGCCGCGTCTCCAGCAACATATTCGTCGCAACTGCCATCCCCATTTGCTGAAATAGTCAGTGAGTGAGTATGTTTTACGCCGCTTTTAGAAATATTCCAGCAATATCGCGGCGGGGGACACAAGAAACGGGCTTCACAAGAAATGGTCTTCACACATTGTACCCATATGAGAAACCGAACTCGGACTTTTGGCGTGACGAGCGAAAGATTAAGCAACTAGGCTACCATCGCCTCTTTGTTTAAATTACAAGGGTTCGTTTCACAAAGCAGTCTTACAGCCTATACCATCATAGCTCTACTTCCATATTTTAATACAGAATTACGACAATCGTATAGCTAAGATCACTGTTTGGAACAGGACCAAGATTTCTCAGTTGACGACAATGGATGATTGACAGACACAAGCAGAGCAGCAGATACTGTTTCCTGCCACATATGGTTTCCTTTGTTTTCTGAAACCTATCTTGCAATTCAGTAACAATCCAATATCTACAATCCAGTCAAGTCACCAAGTAAATAAACGCATCAGCGATAATCGCATTTTGGTGAGCACAAGATGGTAATCCGTTGATGAAGCAAAATATAACAAACTTCTCTCAGCTGACAAGATTTGAGGTTTTGAAGTGTCGTAATGTGGCATGAAAACGGAATCCAATTAGAAGTGACCATTCTTACTTCAACTTACTGGAACATAGCCTTAAGGCAAATCACTTGTCACATTCCATTAACAAGTCAATCGTCGTCTTGGTGAGAAAGGACCGAAATCTGTGTGCAATGCTCACCCTGAAAGCTTCGACGGCGTCAACGTATCGTGATGAGTAGTGCCACCATTCCCCATACATTTCGTGCTCCGGGGTGCGTTCCTCATCTGTAGAAAATTGTCATACACATTGTACAATCACATGTACAGGGCGCCCCTAGAACACTGTCACACACATTGTAGAACACTGTCACACACATTGTAAAACACTGTCACACACATTGTAGAACACTGTCATACACATTGTAGAACACTGTCACACACACTGTAGGCCACTGTCACACACATTGTAGAACACTGTCATACACATTGTAGAACACTGTCACACACACTGTAGGCCACTGTCACACACATTGTAGGCCACTGTCACACACATTGTAGGACACTGTCACATACATTGTAGGAAGCTGTCACACACATTGTAGAACACTGTCACACACATTGTAAAACACTGTCACACACATTGTAGAACACTGTCACACACATTGTAAAACACTGTCACACACATTGTAGAACACTGTCACACACATTGTAGGCCACTGTCACACACATTGTAGGCCACTGTCACACACATTGTAGGACACTGTCACATACATTGTAGGAAGCTGTCACGCACATTGTAAAACACTGTCACACACATTGTAAAACACTGTCACACACATTGTAAAACACTGTCACACACATTGTAGAACACTGTCACACACATTGTAGGACACTGTCACATACATTGTAGGAAGCTGTCACACACATTGTAGAACACTGTCACACGCATTGTAAAACACTGTCGCACACATTGTAAAACACTGTCACACACATTGTAGAACACTGTCATACACATTGTAGAACACTGTCACACACACTGTAGGCCACTGTCACACACATTGTAGAACACTGTCATACACATTGTAGAACACTGTCACACACACTGTAGGCCACTGTCACACACATTGTAGGCCACTGTCACACACATTGTAGGACACTGTCACATACATTGTAGGAAGCTGTCACACACATTGTAGAACACTGTCACACACATTGTAAAACACTGTCACACACATTGTAGAACACTGTCACACACATTGTAAAACACTGTCACACACATTGTAGAACACTGTCACACACATTGTAGGCCACTGTCACACACATTGTAGGCCACTGTCACACACATTGTAGGACACTGTCACATACATTGTAGGAAGCTGTCACGCACATTGTAAAACACTGTCACACACATTGTAAAACACTGTCACACACATTGTAAAACACTGTCACACACATTGTAGAACACTGTCACACACATTGTAGGACACTGTCACATACATTGTAGGAAGCTGTCACACACATTGTAGAACACTGTCACACGCATTGTAAAACACTGTCGCACACATTGTAAAACACTGTCACACACATTGTAGAACACTGTCACATACGTTGTAGGAAGCTGTCACACACATTGTAGAACACTGTCACACACATTGTAGAACACTGTCACACACATTGTAGGTCACTGTCACACACATTGTAGGAAGCTGTCACACACATTGTAGAACACTGTCACACACATTGTAGAACCCAATGTACAAAGAGCAGCAACTTGTGCTGTGCAGTGACAGATCGTTAACAAGTGTACCACTTTCTCGTTCCATGCAGTGTACTTACCGTTCACCTTTCGCTCACAGTATTCTTTGTCACGCTTATAGTAATGGTACTGTTCCCCGCCATTGCCGTATTTCTTTAGTATATCGAACATCTGAAGAAGACAAATATATATAAACAAGGACTGGTCGGCTCGGAGTGAGTAAACTGTGTCTGAGTGGTGTGTTATTGTTAAACTGCAGCGTGGTATCTCGGTGGGCTAGCACTATAAACTCCCTCACATACGTAACCCTCGGTAAACATTGCCATATACATGTATTTCCTGCCAATGAGATTTGGGTTTACGTGCCACATAGGCTCCGAATGTATCACATTTTTGTACAACCAAATAAATATTATGCTGCTAAACTTATGTTTTACATAGGAACAGCAATGATTAAAAATATATATAAATATTGATATACATGAACAAATAATTATGAAAATTGTACTTCTAATTTTCTGATACTATATCAAGTTCAGACAGTATGTACATTCGTCACCACACATTCCTCTCCATTACATGCAGGAAGGCGTGTCCCGGAATGACATGGTCATGGAGGAAGATCATAGTTTGATTGATTGTTTGATCGATTGATTGTTTGATCGATTGATTGTTTGATCGATTGATTGTTTGATCGATTGATCGATTGATCGATTGATTGATTGATTGATTGATTGATTGATTGATTGATTGATTGATTGATCGATCGATCGATTGATTGATTACCTTTTCAGGTGTCAACTGGTGGTCTCCTCCAAGAATATTAATACTTTTGTCAATCATTCCTATCGAGCAGAGTGATCCCGGTTCTGCTTGTAGCCGAAGAGTTGCCTCCCTTCCTGGTATGACTTTCTTCTCCAGGAAATCAAATTTCACCTGCAATGAGAACATATACGCCCCTGAGTCAAGGTTTGAGCCGATAGGACATAAATATCGCAGCCATGTTGGGTCTAGGACACAAAATACACCACTGCATGATTTCCCAGATATATGGGTGAGTGAGTGAGCGAGTGAGTGAGTGAATGCTGTGTTATGCCACTATTTCAACTACAAAACCCTGTATCTCGAACCTAGCCGGATCGTGTTGTAACTTCAACATGTCATGGGGGCGGTCGGGTAGCCTAGTGGTTAAAGCGTTTGCTCGTCACGCCGAAGACCCTGGTTCGATTCCCGACATGGGTACAATGTGTGAAGCCCAATTCTGGTGTCCCCCGCCGTGATATTGTTGGAATACTGCTAAAAGCGGCGTAAAACCATACTCAGTCAGTCAGTCAAGATGTCACGACAGTTGAGATAGGGAGCCATGGCCAGCCAAACAGATCACGTGACAGATCCCTAGCGATACGATTGCATACACGAGAAAAATCACACAACACGTGTATGCCATGATAAAAAAAAAGATTTTTTCGCAGGCAATGACCAATAACAATTTAACAACTGGTTCTAATTGCACTGTACATTTTAATGTATAAGTACAAAATTCGATAGTAAAGTCAAAGATAAGTCCAATGTTCGTGATAGCGCTGTGTATTCTTTATCTGACTTTCGAGATAGGTATTTAAATGTATATGTATTTGTATAGAGAGGCGGTCGAGATATCGGTACATTTGAGATAAATTGGTCTGACTATAGATTAATGTGTAATCGGGTCTTAACCGTCTAAACCAATGGTTGATAGCATAAGTAACGACGCCCGCCGTCGAGGTATAGTGGACACACATTCATTTCAAGACCACACAATCTACATTTCAGTCGATTCTGTAAACCAGTCGATTGTACTTAACGCAATTTCTACGAATGAATCCCCAGGGGGTCCAACATCCCCGAAACATCAATAGGAAGGGGATATGAGAGAACCTTACGTTCAACACACGCTGGGGTGTGATCAAGAATGAAGACCTTTCTGGCGTCTGGACCGCAGACATCGACAGACAACCAACTTCCGTTAAGGTATTAACGCCAAATTAACGCCAAAGATAGTGGCCTGTCTGGGGGGGGGGGGGGGGGGGGGGGGGGGATTGATAGCTAGGATTGCAAATTGGTGTTGATGTTGTCCCTCTTTTTGTTGTTGACATTATCAAGTGAAGAGTTTTGGGGTAGGGATATTCTACTCTATCAGGTTGCAAGCATTACCGCAAACTCTGCATTCAAACTGAAATACGGTTCGTATATTCAGTGAAACAAGCTTCCACACAAACCCACCTTCTGGACTTATTGCTTTGATCTTTGTCGGTGCCAATTATCGAGCTGGCGTCCATTTGCCCTTTGCTATTTCTATGCTTTTACCTGTCAGTGCTAATTACCCCCGGCCTCCCGTTTGCCCATTGTTCCATTTTTAATTTAGTCCTTGCTTCCAGTTGTCCATAACTATCAGCGCTAATTACTGTAAAGTGTTAGCTTCCATTGTCTATTGCTAATCACCTATCGGCGCCAATTATCTGTTGGCTTCCCTTGTTAAGTTTCCATTTTTTTTATTCTTATTACTTTTGTTGTCCTTACCTTCAATATGTATGCTCTCTGGCTCAGGGCATTCATTCACCTGATGAAGGTGTAAGTATAAACTTCGAAACGTTGTGTCCCTCATAATAAAGAAGATGACATCCATACATTCTCTTCCTTGTGTGTATCACTTCTAAATGCCTTTCAAACACGTGACCTCACCTTGTTCTTAAAGCACGCTTCTACGTCGAAGTTGATGCTGTCGGCCACGGTCTCCCCGTCGTCCCGGACGTAGTAGATTAGCAGACTAGCCTCTGGGGACATCTCCTCCGTCACCGGTACCCGGAGGGTGAAGTGGGACACGTGTCGTGAGGGGGGAGGGGGCGGAGGGGGTCCGGTTGGTCCGGCGGGTGGTTCCTCGCCACCCTCACCACCTTCCATCTCGTCAGACAGGTCATTACCAGCCATCTCCGCAGCTGAAACAGAAACAGTTTCGTCAGAACACAGTCAACACGATATGGCATCACTGTCTGCATGTCAATGAAATATTCCCAAACTGTTACATAGCAACGTTTAATACAGAGTTACGTCTTTTTGTTAAGAGGTTTACAAGTGTGTGTTGGGTGGGGACTGGGGTAGGATCGGATTATTGCAAAATATTTTAGGGTATGTATGGTGAAATATAAAATGAACATGAAGTAATCGTACTGATGGGAGTTACCTCCCTTTCTACATGTATCTACAAGCACATGACCATGTTACTACTACTAATTAGGGTTGGGACGAGTCCAAATTTACTACCCGCCCCCCTATTACCCTACCCTACCCGGGTACCCGCCCCCTTATTACCCGTTAGTGACTTGTAGTAACCGTAGAGGTCCAGATAAGTTTATTCATCAGAGAATACATCACATGACTAACCACGAGACCAGGTAGTCCTGTGGGTACCCGGGTCCTACTCTATACCCACCCTACCCGGGTACCCGAGTTACCCATCCCAGCCCTACTACTACTAATTAAAAAACTTGGCCTCGCCTGCGAGTTTTTTTGCGAGTTTGTTTATTATAATTAGTTACATGGCCCTGTGCTACACGCTCCTTCCCAGCACGTGACACCTTCGTTGCCCTCCCGGTATCATCGCTGCCATCAGTGTGGAAGCAGCCATTACAAGTATTTTGAATTTGCTCTCTAACCCTGAATGTAGTGACATATATATAATAGCTTTGTGTGTGTCCTTGGAATGCCATCATCGTCAATTTGGAAAAGGTTTGTGATTGACTTGCTATATTTAGCAGATGAATTTACGTTTTGTGTGTTTAATCGGATTGGTTCAAGATTGCAGACTAACGGGAAAGCACCCAGCATGCCTATTATATTCCTACTGTACCAATTACATGATAGCTGAAATAAAATAAAAGTTCAACTTGACAAACAAAGAAAGATATAGATTTTGGGAGAGTATTCGGCGTCAGGACAGTCATCATGTGTTTGTAAATATCAAAAGGACAAAACCCTTTCCATATTCATGAGTCGATTGTACGATTCTGACTATATCATGAGTATGTCTCTGTGAACCACTGTCAAACAGTAATGTGACTTCGGTCACAAACACATGCAAAGGCAAGTCAATTGTTCACCTGAAAAAATACGGGGACATACGGTACAAGTCAAATAAGGAATGCTTCGGACATCACTTTTGTCACTGATGCATCAAATTTGGAAATGTCCTCCACTCATGTCTACCAAAAAACTTTTTGAAAGCTTTACTGAGGTTTTCAATGTTGTAACCTTGATCAAACAACTTTAAAATCTTGGTAGAAAGAGCATGCTCAATTGCACCTCCAAAGTTGTGAAATGTAAACACCAAAGGCTGGAGCTGCAGGAAAATTGTTCGACATAAAGGGAAAGTTGACTAATGGAAAGTTGAAGTCATCCCTTTTGTACTACAGTCTTGTGGAGAGTGTTTTGTCACTCTGAATCTTTATGCATAGATCTACATATGGAACAGATGAGGCGGTCTCACTGGTCTCCTTTTTTTCTAGCTCAGGTGGGTAAAAAGTGAAAGGAACGATATCAGATTATCGATATACCTGAAGCTGACGTTAAACTTCTTGGCCAGATTATCTTCTATTGACTTTGCCAATCCTAGCAGAAATTCTGATTCAAAAGCTCAACGGGAAGGGGAGCACACTTGGTGTCAGTGGGGATGCCTACTTCTTGACTAAATATCTTTCCCCAAACCTTTACATAGATGTTATCAATGAGGAAGTCCAGCATTTCACGTACTGTTTTTTTCAGCAAACTTCAGATGGCATTTGCTTTCATTTTTGACAAATTGTCCTGAACCTCTAAAGATATATGTGTAACTGTATCTATGGTCACCACGTTTTGTAACAAAAGCCCCGCGGGTCAAGGCATAAAGATTTTCCCTATCTTTGTCATGTACTAAACATTTTTGATCATTTGGCTAAAAGTTTGTCTGATAGCGAGGCAGTTGGGTATGTAGTTACATGGGCGGTCAAAGAGGTGGACTTTTCATTGTCATAGTTTCCATCTTGTTTGTCGATGGTTGTCTGACCTGCAACTTACAGCTAGCTACCTACACTCACCTATACCAGACGCCCGCTTTCTCCTCAAACCAAAAGGTCTGAAAATAGCCGCTTGGATAGGCTCTTCTCCGTATATATCCTCAGATATCTGGTTTCTACCTCTATCATCCTCATCGTATTCATCGTATTCATCATAATCATCATCATCATCATCGTCATATTCATCATATTCATCGTAACCATAATCATCATTTCCTAAATCATCTGCATCCCCGTTACTGCAATTATCCTTAGAATTCATTTGTCCCTCTTTTGAGGTCTCATTTCCCATCTCCGAAAGAGTATTTCCCATATCACCCCCATCACCTCCCCGCGAACCGTTGCCTCCTACACCCACGGTTCTCACATCAGATAGGGCGTGGTCAGAGGGGTCACTATGTGTCGTTAGATTATCTGTACCGGACTTGTCAATATCTTGCACATCTGTATCGTTTTCGTTTCCCTCCGATTGGTCATTTTGTATTTCCCCTCCCAACCCTTGACTGACATTAGCCTGTTTATCAACCGCTTTATTTAGCGCGCCTCTCACAGGTTGAACAGTTACTTTTCCATCGTTGGTTAAACGGTCACTCCTAGTAACATCATCATCACGCGTGTGGTCCCCTTCTTCATGTGTTTGTTTCCCCGATTCAAGCGTATAATTTCCCTCTTCTTGAGTTCGATTTCCCTCATTATATGGTAACATCTTCTCCCTGGCATCACTAGTATGCTCAGATGTATCGTTGGTGTCAGTCAGTGTGATTTCATCCTCTCCATGCGTGCTATTTCCATCCTCTCTCCTACTGTGTACTTCATGCGTGTTATTTCCATCCTCTCTCCTACTATGTACTTCATGCGTGTTATTTGCCTCATGCACAGGATCTGACTCTTCTAATGTGTAATTCCCTAAGGCACCGCCACCACCCTTATCATGAACAGCATCACCACCACCCTCGTCATGCACTTTACCGCCAGCATCTTCATCATGCACGGACCCGCCACCAGCATTTTCATGCAGGGTACCGCCACCCGCCTCTTCATGCAGGGTACCACCACCCTCTTCGTGCACATCACCGCCAACACCCTCATCATGCACGACATCACCACCAGCCTCTTCATGTGCAGCAGCACCATCATCACTCTCCACATGCGTGTCATCCCTCTCATGCTGGGAGCTAGTGTCGTTTGCGGTGTAATTCCCCTGATTGTCAGCTCCGTGTACATGCTTGCCACCACCCTCCTCAAACGTGTAATTTCCCTCACGAGTTTTGTTGTCATGCTTCATCTGTTCCCCCTCCTCTTCCTCCCCATCCCTCATCTGTTCCAACTCACCGATAACAGGTGCCCGTTTCCTCCGCACCCCCAGAGACTGGTACAGTCCACCCTGCTGCATTACTCCCGCCGACATCTCCGCGGGAGGGTCTACAATTTCGATAGCCTCCCCTTCTTTCTGGGCACCTTCATCCCCGCCCTCCTCTGCATCTCCCTCCCCAATCTCTGGGGGCGGGGACGGGTCAGGTACCTTCTGGAGGCACGATGCCATTGGAACCTCCAGGAACTCCGTGGAGTCGTGCTTCAGGAAGTGGTGCATTTTGTGTCCAGTATGCAGGATTCGACCACGGGACATCACCTGGATGTGGGAGCAGATAGTAAAGGTAAGTTGTCAGGTATGATAAACAACATATCATGTAAATTGTTTGATAGGTATTACTTAGAAGTTGACGGACGACAAAGTAGACACATTTTATGTATAACAAGCTCTTTATTTACTTTAAATGCGATGTTTCGGTATAGATTCTTATACCGTTGTCAAACAAGGCTTACATGCATCTGGCGTCTGGTAGTTTTATCTCTACCCAAAACGGTTTACCTCACGTTAATCCTTTCCTTTTTCATCCCGTTTACTTTCTCGGGAAGTATACGAGACACACACTCTGTATTTACACTTTACACTCAGGTATTTAACGATCTGACTTTTGAATAATGTCAAATATCTCCATACCGCAATGACATCACTACAACGTCAACATAAACTTGCAACACAGCAATGTTACAATGTCACAATAATAATGTATTACAACAATGTCACAATAATGTCAAAACAATGTCACAATAATGTCAAAACAATGTCACAATAATGTCACAACAATGTCACATTACAACAATGATGCACACAGTAGAAGTATGCCGGGCCCAGCCTGACTTGCCTGGTAGTAGAACTTGGTGTATGTGTTGAGGGTGGTGGTGTACGGGACGGTCACTTCCAGCTCTCCGCCACACGACACGGTGCGGCTCTGGCGGGGAATGGCGATGTAGCTGAGCGAGGGGGAGTACCATTGTTTCACCGTCTTGTATGCCCGGGGCATATACAGGGTGTTGGAGAGCCCGTAGTAAGTGGACGCGTCGGCGTATAGGACTGCCTTCGCCTGAAAAGGAAGCAATTAATGGACTAGACCAAGTATAGAGTTAATGTTGCAATGGGTACATTTATCCCTGGTGAATTGTCATCTGAAATTTACTGTTTGATGACAAGTGTATTTAAAGAAAAGGTAGTCCTGACAGTTTATTTCGGATGCAAACTTATTGTGTTTGGCGTCTATTTACATATATGTCACTTGTAGATTTGGTAGGTCTCAATTGAATTTGATTGACCCATCAGAATCAAGTATTATGAAATATCTCGGTAGAATGTTTATGGAAATAGAAAGGCCAAGAACGAAGACACATTAACAGACATCTCACTGGACAGTGGAAGATCAGTGGTTTCGCTCTATCATGGCGTGTCACTGTCATGGCGTGTCACTATCATGGCGTGGCACCGACATGGCGTGGCACTATCATGGCGTGTCACTGTCAAGGCGTGTCACTGTCATGGTGTGCCACTGTCGTGGCGTGTCACTGTCGTGGCGTGTCACTGTCAAGGCGTGTCACTATCAAGGCGTGTCACTGTCATGGTGTGCCACTGTCAAGGCGTGTCACTGTCGTGGCGCGTCACTGTCAAGGCGTGTCACTGTCAAGGCGTGTCACTGTCAAGGCGTGTCACTGTCAAGGCGTGTCACTGTCGTGGCGTGTCACTGTCAAGGCGTGTCACTGTCGTGGCGTGTCACTGTCGTGGCGCGTCACTGTCGTGGCGTGTCACTGTCATGGTGTGCCACTGTCATGGTGTGCCACTGTCATGGTGTGCCACTGTCATGGCGTGTCACTGTCGTGGCGTGTCACTGTCAAGGCGTGTCACTGTCAAGGCGTGTCACTGTCATGGTGTGCCACTGTCAAGGCATGTCACTGTCATTGCGTGTCACTGTCGTGGCGCGTCACTGTCAAGGCGTGTCAATATCATGGTGTGCCACTGTCAAGGCGTGTCACTGTCAAGACCTGTCACTGTCGTGGCGTGTCACTGTCATGGCGTGTCACTATCATGGCGTGTCACTGTCGAGGTGTGTCACTGTCGTTGCGCGTCAATGTCAATGCGTGTCAGTATCATGGTGTGCCACTGTCAAGGCGTGCCACTGTCAAGGCATGTCACTGTCATTGCGTGTCACTGTCATGGCGTGTCTCTACCAAGGCGTGTCACTGTCAAGGCGTGTCAGCGTTATACCGAGGTAAACCTACACCTACGTAATGCAGGTCGTAGACGTGTACCACATTAGATAAAACCCAGGAACAGGATTATGGTCCTGAAACATCAAGAATCATAATGGGGAAGATCTTGGATTCGAACCCACGATCAGTACATCCTGGCACATATAAGGGGTGTAACTACGTACAAATTGCGGTGCTTTAGGCAAGTTGGCCACCGTGGACTCTGGTACAGAAGGACAACTACATAGGGTCTGAATATGCCTTTATGCTACTGTAACAGACATTACATCAATGCTGAAGTCTTGTGTCTTCTCGGTGATGATGTCACACACACTGAAGTGGATGATGCCGTCACTGTCAGAGGTGTAGTTGTTGGAGAGACGTATGTCGTTACGGTAGTCCACCAGTGACACTTCGATCAGCTCTCCAGGTGCTGGCTTTCCGTCGGGAGTCGTTACCACCGCCTAGAAACAGAAGACAGTAGTTCAGTCGTTCAATGCTGGTGGAGATGGTGGTGATAGTGATGGGGACGCTAATAAATGGGTTACTTGTGATTCAATCAGTTAACGCTGGTGCTACTTCCTCCGATTCTCGGTGTGTTTCTGTGTATGTACTATGTACTAGTGGGGTAGGACTTGCATACTGAGATGTGTCTTACTAATTACATGGGCCATAGTATAATCACTCACGTTGGTGTATGGTACACTACAGCAGTGTGAAGTTTTCAGTAAATCTGTGTAAGTGCTGTTGATGATGTGGTTATTGATGGTGTTGTTGTTGACGATGATGTGGTTATTGATGATGTCGTTATTGATGTGGTTGATGATGTGGTAATTGATGTTGTTGATAATGTGGTTATTGATGTTGATGTTGTTGATGATGTTGATGATGTTGGTTATTGATATTGATGTTGTTAGTGATGATGTGATTGTTGATATTGTTGATGATATGGTTATTGATATTGTTGTTGTTGATAATGTGATTGTGGATGTTGTTGATGATGTGATTGTGGATGCTGTTGTTGGTGATGATGTGGTTTTCGATGTTGATGTTGTTGATGATATGATTGTTGATTTTGATGTTGTCATTGTTGATGTTGTTGTTGATGTGATTATTTATATGATGTTGTTGGTGATGATGTGGTTATCGATGTTGATGTTGTTGATGATATTGCTGTTGATTGAGATGTTGTCATTGTTGATGTTGGTGATGATGTGGTTATTAATATTGATGTTGTTGGTGATGATGTGGTTATTAGTATTGATGTTGTTGTTGATGTTGTGGTTATTGATATTGATTTTGTTGATGATATGATTGTTGATGATATGATTGTTGATGTTGTTGATGATATGGTTATTGATATTGTTGTTGTTGATAATGTTGTTGATGATGTGATTGTTGATGTTGTTGATGATGTGGTTGTGGATGTTGTTGTTGATGATGTTGTTGATGATATGGTTATTGATATTGTTGTTGTTGATGATGTGATTGTTGTTGATGTTGTTGATGATGTGGTTGATGATGTGGTTGCGGATATTGTTGTTGTTGATATGGTTATTGATATTCATGTTGTTGTTGATGATGTGGTTATTGATGTTGACGTTGATGATAGTTAACAGTCAGCTAATACTGGTGAAGATGAAGTTGTTCTAAAGTTTTGTTCAATGAATGTTTATAAAATGTACCAGCAATATAAACACGTTGTGGTCTTTATGATCCATAGTGCAAGCAGTGTATTTAAAATATGAAACATTTCAAACAGTATTCAGCCGTAAAACATACGCCTGATTAGAAGGATACTCACGCGACCATGGTAAGGGAAGATTGGCTTAAAGAACCCATTTGTGTCGTCTTCGAGCGTGATCTTAAGGGGGTCATAGGAAACCGCCGGGCCGGTGCTTGTCTTGTTGACAACGGCAGCTGAACAGAACGCATCAGTTTGCGTTAATATTGTTAAAAGAATAAACAAAAACATACACTAGTAAGAAAACGTTCCAAATCAGGAGAAAGCATAATGGTTTCACTGGAAATTTCTATACTATTAAAAGACGGTTACGTATTTTGCTCACAATAAAAAGAACAAGAATTAATAAATGGCTTTTCATCTAAAAAGCACAATCTTTTTCATTATTAAAAGAATAAGCCTGGCAGATGACATACCTGTAAAAAAAAAAATCAAATCAAACGAATAATACTTTTACTGGCAAGTAGCTCTTCTCTTATACACTTAGTTCGGATGTACAAAATAGACAAAGCCATTAATTATTTATTAGTCGTTACTACACCTGTATTAATTTCCCGAACAGAGGCGTTGATCTGGAGCTTGGAACCATACAAGTAGTACTTTTTATTGGCCATCTCCACCTCGCTGGTGTTGACAGAGAACTTGTAGCAGCCATCGAACTGGTGAAAGATTCATCACTGTACAACTCACAGGCTACAGAGGGGGAGAAATGTAACACTATGCCACTAAAACAGGCATCCTACTGGTGTGGGGCTATCAACTATCCATTACAAATACAACATGACCGTCGCGGTTACATAGAGGACACGAGCTGTTTGATGCTCTCATTGGTAATATCAAGGCATGTCAGCGTAACGTGGGAGCAAAGTGATGCCGGTGTTAAACGTTTACACCTTTTGGTATATATACTCGCGAGCACTGCACAGCGCGGGCTAACATAGAAGGTGAGGTGAAATGGCTTTAGAGTCGCGTTCAATTGTTACACATATTTTGTTTCTTTGTTGTTTAACGCCGCACTGAGCAATATTCCAGCTATATGATGGCGGTTTGTAAGTTATGGAGTCTGGACCAGACAATCCAGTGATTTACATCATGAGTATCGATGTACATAATTTGGAAACGATGACATGCATCAATCAAGTCAGCGAGCCTGACCCCCCGATCCCGTTAGTCGCCTCTTACGACAAGCATAGTCGATTTGTATGGCAAGCATGGGTTGCTGAAGACCTATTCTACCCCGGATCTTCACGGGTACACACGTTTCTAGCGCCAAAGGGACGCAACTCTGCACAGCAATTTATGAATTTTCAGAACGTAAAAAGCAAAGTGCATGTTAAATATAGATGACGTATTCAGAACACCACCCAATCCTACAGTCAATGCTAATATAGAGTGACGTTCAGCCCCATCTCTCTGCCTTACCTTGACGGTTTCCCTGTGGCACGGGCGTTCTGTTGACTGGTAGCTGGTGAGACACACCTCCAGGCTCACGTACCCCATCACTGGCTTGCCGTACGTGTATCTACAACAGTAGGGAGTGAGTTCTGTTGTATACGGAAGCTTTTTATTGACACTTTTTCTATTTTTCTTGAAATTTCAAGATAGTCATTTCAAGATCATTATCTTGATATTCAACTTAGTATCTTTAAATTTCAAAATAATAAGGTGAATTTTCAGGTTATAATCTTAACATTTCAAGTTATTATCTTGCAAATTTCAACTAAGTACGTATCTTGAAATTTCAATATAATTTCAAATTAGTGTAAGAACTTTTAAGAAATAAATTTTACGACGCTTTCAGCAATATTCCAGACACATATCGACAGAGATACTAAGAATAGGCTTCACATATTGTACCCGCTTGGGATGTCATGCACCGGGTGTCCACGTTGTGAGGAACAAGTACACTGCATGTTAAATGATGTAAGTGGGTACGTGAGTGAGTGAGACTGGGGTTTAAAGCCCCTTGGGCAGTATTTCAGTACATAACGGTGTCCGCTTGTCATGGAAGTAATTCGGGTCTGAGCCGCTTGACACTTTCGTACAACCCATGAGCAGGAGAAAGGTGCTGACAAACCTAGAAACTATTAGGGCGAATCTAGGATTCCAACCGATGATGCGGGACGCAAATTGCATCGCCTTAAACAACTTGGTCACACGTGCACCCGTTACGTAATGTAATATACAGTGAGTGAGTGAATGGTGTTCTACGCCGTTTGCAGGGCAATACTACGCCATATGTACATCACTGCGACATGAGACCCGCGAAGAATCGGGGTAGAATAGGTCTTCAGAAACCCATGCTTGCCGTAAAAAGCGACTATGCCTGTCGTTAGAGGCGACTAACGGGATCGGGTGGTCAGGCTCGCTGACTTGGTGGATGCATGTCATCGTTTCAAAATTGTGTACATCGATGCTCATGATGTCAATCACTGGATTGTCTGGTCTAGACTCCATTATTTACAAACCGCCGTCATATTGCTGGAATATTGCCGAGTGCGGCGTTAAACAACAAAGAAACAAAGAAACAAACACGGCGACATGTAATCGAGTCATGACCACATAAACCAGTGGTTGATAGCTCAAGCACCGATGCACGCTGTAGGATATGTAGGCTGTAACACGCGTACGTTGGGACCACCCGATTCCAAGTCTACTCATCTCTGCTGTACGATACTTTCTGTTCAGGAATCCGCAGGGTTTCATTGTCAAATGTGCTTTCAGAAACTATACATTCAAACGCCAATGACATCTAAGAATTCAATTTCTGCCTCCATGTTTCCATACAGTCAACTTCAAGTGTATCACAGATCATTACTAATCCCCCGCGGAACCGTAGCGTGGGAATTTATATTACATGAAACTGACTTGCAAGTAAAATCCGAAGCTGAATGTCAAAGAGTAACGCCTGCATACATATGTAGTTGGGACGCAGGGTGACGAGATTGTGAAACGATGTTCCCGAGCTCAATTCAGACGACATGTATGGAAATAGGTTTAAATTTATTCATAGTTTCAGCAGAACATAATTCTTTTTTGATATCTGAAGACACAACGAAGAAGACAGTCTATTTTGGACTACATGACACTCAGATTTGAAATTGTTTAGATGATCCACTATCCCTTTAATAATACTGTTTGTTGTTGATGTTGTCGTTTGTTACTGACCGCCGCTCTCAGCATTGTTCCAGCTCCAGCTCCAGCTATCTGGCAGTGGCATGTAGTCGATCCTAAACCAGACTGACCAGTGATTGATGTTATGTGCACCTCCCCCGCCATGAAGTACGAAGATGTGCGATCAACCTACGCACTTATCCACCAGAGCAAACTAGTCGCCTCTTACGATCAGCATATGCATGTGTACTTAAAGTTACTACCCACGGAGCCCACATGAGGTTGATAGCATGAACACCAATCACGAGGTTCAGGTATGATGGCACACAATCTGTCAGGTCACGTATCCTTACCACCAGTCCTCACTAGTCGCATACAGTTCGCTGTAATATTGCTGATTTAGGCGTTAAACAACAAACAAACAAACAAACAAACCATCATGAGCATGGGAGTGGGAAGCTATCTTCCCGGTATCTCCACTGCGTCAGTAATATTCGCCTCAATAACTCTGATCAATACTGATTTCGATGACTGCAAGTCAAACTTCACTTGGCTTAAATATATGAAGACACATCACGGTGGCTGGTAAAGGAGAGAGTTTGGACCAGAGAAACTAGTGGTTGATAGCATGAGCCACGACCCACCGAGTGAATCCCTTTGGTAAATTAATTATTATGGACATGCGGGATGTGACACTTTAAAGACTGCGTGTATGGTAAATTAATATACTATTCAAATTTTGATAGTGATAATCAGATATGTCAGTTTAATATTAAATATACACTTGACACTAGTATGAGAATTATTTTGTGTACAAAAGAAAAATAAAACATATCCCTATCGAAGGTGAAGTGGGATATATCAGGCAACAGGATAACGAACAGTCAGCTGTTGTGGACGCTCAGGAAAGTACGTACTCGGCGCAGACTTTGCCGTCAATGGTGGAGGCGTTGGACAACAGGAAGGGTGGCGGTGTGATCTGGACATCAAACCGGGGTAGCACTGTGGGTAAAAAGGGAGGTCACTTAGCATGGTGCGTGGATGAGTGAGTTGGGTTTGGTATTTCAGTTACAGTAAACTACGGTTATAACGAACTCAAAGGGATCATTAATGTTAGTTCGTTATAACCGCAGTTCGTTATGAGCATATATGCAGCATATATACAGCAAGTGGTCGGGACAAAAAAATAAGTTCGTTATATCCGTCAGTTCGTTATAAGCGTGTTCGTTATAAACGTAATTTACTGTAGATCATGGAGTGTCTGCTTTAGTGCTCGAGCACGGCATGGTGCTGACTGATCGTTGTTGGTTGTTGGCTTGAAATGATGAGTGTGGCGTCGACTGTATACCCTTTACTGTTTGATAGTCACATGAGACGTGAGTTGAAATCTCACAGGTTATGGAATAGACTAAAATCTTCAGAACTAAATTCTATTACATTCATTTTGAAAGGAAAAAACATTCCTCCTCAGGCTACCGTTTTGGGGGATTGTTTTAAATAATGAAAGCGCTGGACAGGCTGGGGATTTTGGAAAATATAGGGATGTTGTGGGTGACACAATATTGTGTCTGTACACATCCCGGAAACGTGGGTACCTTACCGTACTCTTGCACCTGGAAGGGCTGGGACGTGGTCTCACCGTCCAGGGTGACGTCGATAGTCCATTCCCCAAACGTGGGCTCTGCAGGCATGGGGTACTTGAAGCTGGTCACTCCTGGAAACACGGCGATGGGAACAATTAGGACAAAATATATTAACCTTGAGAGTTCCATCCGTGACCGCCTCATTTTAATCTTGGTGTTTTAATATCGTAATTCAATTCCAGTCCTGTAGCAAGCGCCCCCTGTGGCAAATTACAACCGATTTAAAAAAAAACAGAGTGTTTTCCGTTTCAAAAAGTTCATTATCATGGCTGACAATATAGCCCAAGGGATGAAATGAGACTTGAGACTATATATATATTATTTATATTGTATTTATAAGTGTTTGTGTGAGTGTGAGTGTGAGTGTGAGAGTGTGTGTGTGTGTGTGTGTGTGTGTGTGTGTGTGTGTGTGTGTGTGTGTGTGTGTGTGTGTGTGTGTGTGTGTGTGTGTGTGTGTGTGTGTGTGTGTGTGTGTGTGTGTGTGTGTGTGTGAGAGAGGGGGGAGGGAGGGAGGGGGTGGGGGGAGAGAGAGAGGTAGGGTGTGTGTGTGTGTGTGTGTGAGAGAGAGAGAGGGGGTGGGGGGAGAGAGAGAGGTAGGGTGTGTGTGTTGGAGTGAATGAGTGGATGCATGAGTAAGAGTTAGAGTGTATATACGTGTGAGAGAGTGAATGTGCATGTTTTAGTGTGTGTATACGTGTGAGAGAGTGAATGTGCATGTTTTAGTGTGTGTATACGTGTGAGAGAGTGAATGTGCATGTATTAGTGTGTGTTTGACAAAAAATATATTATTCATTGTACAAACACACAAGAACATGTTGACATGCGTTACTGACCTTGACATTCAACATTCAGCCATTGTTTGACTCTTATGTCGTTCGGAGTTTTTATGAAGATGCTCTGAATCTAAACAGAAAGTAAATCACCCATTTGTAACACTTCATAAAATAATAATATGACGATATTAACAATGCTTTTTGTAAGTTGAGCTTAATTGTGAAAACGATAACGTTGTTGACATTACATGGAGTTGGTGTCAGCCATCGCAACCATTGCCAGAACACCGCCATCTCTCCGAGATCATGTATTATACTGTTTCAGGTGAGGTGAAATTGGGTTTAACGTCGCGTCCAAGATTATTGCACTTACATAGCGACGTGCATGCACGTGTGTGTGTGTGTGTGTGTGTGTGGCTGCTTGTACTAGACCGGACTGATGCCGATTTATAGTGCTAGCTCACTGAGATACCATGCCTCATTTTAACATGAATACCCCACTCAGGCACAGTATACTGACTCCGAGCCGACCAGTCCTTGTTTTAGCCCCTTAATGTTGAGCGCCAGACAGGGTAACAAGTACCATCTTTTAACGTCTTTTGGTATGACGCGGCCGGGGATCGAACCCCGGACACTCCGCTCTCCGGGCGGACGCTCTATAATACTGTCTCAGAAACGATTTCTATGAATACTGAACGTTAAAACATGTTTCACTTTTCTTAAATTGAATTGTGGATCCACAAAATTAATATACAACTGTATTGTATGAAAAAACAAGCCATCAACTTGGTAAATGTGACTTAGTGCTACGGCTGCCTACCACGCCAGTCCTTGTCTTGAGATCCCTCGTTAGTGTTAGAACACGGAACTGCACTGAAAAAGAAATCAATAATTATAAGGAACATCCTGGAAAATGACATAACAAGAACCTAATTTTCCGTATTGTCGGGAAAAATTCCGTAATTAGAGGCGAAAATTATGTTTCATGCGTTCCTGATCAAATCCGTCTGACAGGGGCACATCATTTATCGCCCATTATCTAGTGCACTGTGTCATCGGGTGTGTTGCCGAGCGCTTCCTTGTGTATTTTTTCGTTTGTGGTGAACATATAGTTTTAATAGCACGAGTGTGTGTGGCTCATTCACGTGACCATCCTTTTCAAAAAAGTTGCACTGATACACTTTAAAGTGCATGTTTGACAGCAGCCTCTTTTACAAACACAGAAGCACACGTATAATCATGCGCTCAAGAACAAGACACATAAATAGTTAATATTTTATATAATATATAAATGCCCAGACATACGCCCAGACACACGCAAATATACGTCCAGACACACGCGCAGATATACGACCAGACACATGCGCAGATATACGTCCAGAAAACACTCGCAGATATACGACCAGACACACTCGCAGATATACGACCAGACACACTCGCAGATATACGACCAGACACATGCGCAGTTATTCGTCCAGACACACTCGCAGATATACGACCAGACACATGCGCAGATATACGACCAGACACACGCAAATATACGCCCAGACAAACACGCGCAGATATACGCCCAGACACACGCAGATATACGTCCAGACACACGCGCAGATATACGTCCAGACACACGCGGAGATATACGTCCAGACAAACGTGCAGATATACGCCAAGACACACGCACATATACGTCCAGACACAGGCAGATATATGTCCAGACACGTGCACAGATATACGTCTAGACACACGCGCAGATTTACTTCCAGACACACGCGCAGATATACGTCCAGACAAACGCGCAGATATACGTCCAGACACACACAAATATACGTTCAGACACACGCAAATATACGTCCCGACACTCGCGCAGATATACACCAGACACACGCAAATATACGTCCAGATACACGCGCAGATATACGTCCAGACACACGCGCAGACATACGTCCAGACAAACGTGCAGATATACGCCAAGACACACGCACATATACGTCCAGACACAGGCAAATATATGTCCCGACACACCCGCAGATATACGTCCAGACACATGCACAGATATACGTCTAGACACACGCGCAGATTTACCTCCAGATACACGCGCAGATATACGTCCAGACAAACGCGCAGATATACGTCCAGACACACGCAAATGTACGTCCAGACAAACACGCAGATATACGTCAATACACACGTGCATATATACGTCCAGACACACGCGCACATATACGTCCAGACACACGCGCAGATATACGTTCAGACACACGCGCAGATATACGTCTAGTCACACGCAAATGTACGTCCAGACACACGCGCAGATATACGTCCAGACACACGCGCATATATACGTCCAGATACACGCACATGTATACTATACACACTGACACACACATATACGAACTGACACACGGACATATACGCACTGACACACACACATATACGCACTGACACACACACATATACGCACTGACACACACACACATACTCACTGACACACACACATACACGCACTGACACACACACATATACGCACTGACACACACACACACACATATACGCACTGATACACACACATATACGCAATGACATACACACATATACGCACTGACGCACACACATATACGCACTGACGCACACACATATACGCACTGACACACACACACACACACACACACACACATATCTACGCACTGACACACACACATATATATGCCAAGACACACGCATAAAGTGTATGCCAGGACACACACACATATACGCTGAAACGCAAAACTAGCCACGCACACTCAGCCATACACCAAGCATAAAACCCGTTTAAGTCACACAACAATGTCCCAGACGTATGCAGACAAAGAAACCGAATGCTCTGTCGAAACCATTCATTCTGCCACCACCACCAACCTCTTCAAATTCAATACAGTAATTTGTTAAGAACACTTCCTAATTACCTAATGGAATCTGGTGATGACAACGTGAGCACCCCAATGGAAAACCTGATAAAGTTCTAATATTTGAAAATATAAAATTGCACACCGAACAACTTCTCTAATACGCGTCATCAACTGCAGCTGAAACTGCAGAATTGCCGCAGCGGGTAATCTATAGCCCTACGACCACCACCAGAGACGTGAAGGACCCGTGTTACTGATCACTTCATTTAGACAAGTGCTTTTAGATGTATGCTTGCCATACGGTGTGAGAAGTTTAGAACTCCACCGAGGCTTTTAACACGTAGATAGACAATCTGAATGATAGATAGAACGGTCAGGCCTCGCACCATCTGAAATGCGCGATGCGCGGAATAATGATCACGTACTGACGAGTTTCCGCACATGTTTTTGACTAATGCGGTGATTTATTGTAACATTTAACAATACATGGCATATCTGCGACCTATCTTCAATTCAAGAGGCCATACGTACAAGGGGATTATCGCTTGCACCTGTTAATGTCATTTAACATGCCAAGGGGCGGATGGTTGGTTATAAGCTACTGGGTAAAGCATTCTCTCATCACGTGGGACCGAGTTCGCTTCCCATCGTAGACACAACACGTGAAGCTAGCGATGGATGTCCGCGGTCGTGGTGTAGCTTTTGTATGTCAATAGCAACGACAAACATCGCTAACATATAGCCACATTACACACTAGCTGTCTGACATATGTCTTCTTTTACCTCAAAGTCGACCACACTTAGAATGACAAGCATTAAATACAGCACTCACACTGAACACATCACCAACTCGCCCTGTCTGTCACCTCTATTATTATACGTCTGTAGCTATTGTATGGTCAATAGCAACGACAAACATCGCTAACATATAGCCACATTACACACTAGCTGTCTGACATATGTCTTCTTTTACCTCAAAGTCGACCACACTTAGAATGACAAGCATTAAATTCAGCACCCACACTGAACACATCACCTACTCGCCCTGTCTGTCACCTCTATTATTTGGATACAGTTATCAACGCCTTTAGAACTCTGGCATCGATTCAGGTCCATTAACCCCTGCTTGTATCGAGTAGGACAGAATTGGAATCGGATGAGCGTAACACGGACGGGTGACCACCTCATGCTATATCATGACGCCATCAGACAACAGTCCAGATTGTGTTCCTTGGAGTCTGAACGCCACACCACGCTCCAAGTGGTAAACGTCTTCAGTCTGTGTCAGTTTGGCCATTACTTTCACATTAAGCTGATACGCTGTTATAAAAGTGAAACACTGAAGGCAAACGCACACACTTCGTCACAATTCCAGATCCGAATAGCCCTGCGCAGTAGGTGGCATGTAACTCACAGATGTCAAAAGTTGACACAAGTCGGGCATTAATGTCAAAGAAAGGAATCGCTTGTGTCCTATCCCCGGGTGTCATTGCCAAGGTGTCAACTCTTCGTCAATGTAAAGGAATCAAGAATTCTAATTATTTGTTTTTTCGTCTTTTTTTCATGTACAGCGCTCAGAGTTGTGGGGAGTAAGGCGTAAGGTAATAGTGTGCAGTCTGTGAAATCGATCAATGCTCTTTCTTCCGGAGGCCAATCACTCATGGTAATCATTATGCCTGGAACAATTCATCTTACCACTCAGCTTTATTTCTTACAGGAACAGGAGAAATAAGGGAAATATCTGCTGACATGCAGTGTCGTGTCATTAGTAGATGCGTTTTTTTTAAGGATAAGGGAACAATGCGTCATCATCATCATCATCGTCGTCGTCGTCATCAGCATAGTAATCAACATTATCATTATCGCCATCATTATCATCACCATCATCATCGTCATCTGCATAGTCATCACCATCTCCGTCATCTTCATCATCATCATCAATACGTGCAGGACTATAATGAGTGTTGTTATTGTTAATATCATTTTTATCAAGAACCATCACATAATATGCTATCAAAAGCATTAAATGATATATTTTAAGCCTTAAATTCATAATGTATGTACTATATGACATTTCATTGCTTGAGTACTTGACAAAGTGAGTATTTATGTTCATACGTAATTCACAGTAATATTCAACGATCGCGGTGTTGTAAAATATCTAATATCAATTCATCACTCTTGGAACGACAGGGTTTTGCTCTCACTAATGGAATGCAGGCTGTGAGGCAAGAGATTACGAGCAGAGGTTAATGATTCCTCAAGCCAACTGATGACTTTGTTCTTCACTATTGAAACCTTCGTGCCAGCATTTCGAAAGTACAGGCACGTGTCCGCGAAACCGCTGTAGGCGACGTAACCCGCCTCGTCACGTACAAGCGTTGAAGCCTGTTTTTAGAGGTGAGGAGAAATGAAGTTTACATCGTGTTCAAGATTATTTCAACAAGCGCGCGCGCGTGCATGCGTGCGTGCGTGCGTGCGTGCGTGCGTGCGTGCGTGCGCGCGTGTGTGTGTGTGTTGCTGATTGTACTAGTCCCAGTAATAGTCACAGCCCACTGAGATACCATACCGCAGTTAAACACAGATAACCCACTAAGATTCATTACACCGACTCCGATCCGACCATTTCTTGTTTTGTTCCCAAATACCGAATTTCAAGCCGGTTGACAACAACTAGCATCTGTTAACGTCTTTTGGTATGACGCGGTCAGGAGATCCAACCACCGACCTTCAGCCCTCCGAATATAATGAAAACACATTTTCATTTTTATTTCCCAACGGATACAGGACAATGTGTACTCCAGGACAGCTTGATCCGGTGTATACATGAGCTTTTGATTCGAGCCGTGTTTCAGACAACGTGAGAGACAATACTTCAGGACTGTTTTTGAATACATGAAATCTTCAGACAAAAAAGAGCAAAAGATTAAGCAATAAAACAATATTTTCACGCGACTAGCGCAGCACCAAATGCCACAACAATAAGGTGTGTCGAGCATTCCTATCATCGACATACACAGCCTCACATAAGCTGCATAATCATCTCCCACGCTCCTCACATTCCATTCAAATGCATGTCCACAAGCCCCACGAAGGAAATTATTTTAAATTTATTTTTGAGATATTAAAAACACAAAAATAAAACAAATGTTTATTAAATATGGTAACAGGGGGCTCCGAAACAGTCATCCAAAACATCTTGAATTGTAAGACGTTTATCAAATTACAAATCACAAGCGTTTATTTAAATTCACAATTTTTCAAGCTGAAAAAACGCCTTTCAAGAAGCTCACATTTTCAAATCTGATTAAAAGTGATTCGGATGGAGGACATGGAATGGGGCAGAGCTGCAGTCTGTTGCGCTGCTCATAATGTTGTGACACTGTTGTGTTGCTATACGTACTGATACACTGACTAGAATAGGACAGACGTCGTGCGATCCATATATTGATAACCTTAAACATAGATTTAATGTACCCCCAGACACATTAACGCCAATATCAGAATATACACTTAACCGAAATAGGACAACATGCTGTTCCCGCCAATAGTATTAACCATAGCAATATGCCGGGTCTGCCTCACGGCAAGGGCAGTGGTGATGACTCAAATATTCTTAACTTTTGTGGCATAAAAAATGTAAGAAATCGATTTATCTCCATAAACAAGACCGAATGACTTTATCTCAAAGACATTTGACAAAGCAATAATGCCAATTGTTATAAAATTCCGTATTTGGATATTCGTTTAATCATATTTGTGAGGCTGTTGTTGCACGTTATGAATGCATCATCCACAGCTCAGACACCAGTAATTATCAGAGACGTAGCCCCAGTACAAGAATGCACACGGATGGTTATAAATGATTGGCAACCGAGGAGCTCACTACAACAAAGCATTACTGAAAACAGCAGAAGAGGTAGAGAGTTTGTTGGGTTCGTGTCGCGTTAAGCAATATCCCAACCATATCACCTCTAATAACAGGCTACAAACGTTGTACCACACAGCAGCAGAGAATATAGTATGTCAATGAATAAAAGCGACAAAACCCACTGATAATCGTAAGAAATCTCTGCAAAAAGCAGAGTCTTTTGAGCATATCCTGTCCCGTGACAAACACATGCAAAGGTAAGACATGTGCTCACCAGTACAAACACGGGAACACAAGGGGAAGAAAACTCAAAATTATTAATTTCATATAACATCAGTTTTGGAATTTAAGTATGTCCGCAGCATGTGTACCATAATCATTTTGAACGCTTTATATACGCCATGAATAATGCAACCACGAGTCGTATGGCGCTTTGAATCTTCGAAAGAGCATGCTCGATTGTACCTCAAATGTAGACGCCAAATGCATGGTCTGCTGGAATATTGCTCTACATTAAGGAAAGTGGACTTCTGGAAAGTTGAAGTCATCCCTCTTGTCTTTTCGATACTTTGTTGTGCCTGATTTTTTATGCACAGATCTAAATATGAAACAAAAGGGGGTGTTTCACTGGTATCTTTTGTTTCTGTTTCAGGTTGCTAAATCAGTGGAAGGAAATGGACTATTTTACCGTTATTGAACTATTCTATCGGCAAAAAGTAAATGTGCTTCATACAAAGTTCAATAGATATAGCAGGGCAACACTCATGACTTGCCCCAGGCCGGTCGTCCACAAGACAACCATATTCGGTTGGTGCTTCAACGGAATCGATACCAAACTGGCACATTAACAGCTCGGGCAATCCCGCGTTGAGACCAAATAGTGGCAGAACCGTTTAGGGAACACAACATCCGGCCCTGACGCCCAGCAATACGCCCAATTTAGTTAAAGTAGACAGCATCGGGGGTTCAGAAGGCAAGACTGGGACGGTATACTGTTCACAGATGAGCCCAGGTTTCATCTGGACAGTTCTGATGGTCGTGTAAGGGCCAACAAGTGTCCAGGAGAACGTTTTAGGGACGCTTGCATGGTCAGTTCGGGTGGAAGTGTAATGGTATGGGGTGGAACCACAACTCATGGGAGAACGCAACTCATCATTGTTAATGGCACTTTGAATGGCGAACGCTCCAAAAACGACATTGTTTAACGTCATGTGGTTCCATTTGTACAAATGCATAATGCCCGGCTGTTTCTCCGGACCTCTTCCCCACAGAAAATGTCTGGGCTGAGATGGAGCGACGCCTACGACAGGACCAGAACCATCCGGTAACGCCAGCTCAGTTTGGACAATCTTTGGTTGAAATTTGAAAAAAAGCACCCCCCAGGCTGTTTTCAATCATCTGGTGTCTTCAATGCCCCGCCACTGCCTGACCTGTATTAACGCAAATGGTGGTCACACCCGATATTAACATTGTTAATTGATTTGCTATACCACCTCTCTTTCAGGGCGTGTCGCTCTGTTTCCTCAGCGAGCCTGACCACCCGATCCCGTTAGTCGCCTCCTACGACGAGCATAGTCGCTTTTTACGGCAAGCATGGGTTGCTGAAGACCTAATCTACAACGGATCTTCATGGGTTATGTACGGGCATCTAATATATCCATAAAAATTCACCATTTCGCGTTATAATATTGTTTCTCCTGGCAATAAATTCTTCGACATAATTAATATCTTCCATAACTTTTATATATTGGGAGAAACAAGGCTCTAACCCTCTAACAAGGCTCGCTTTTATTGTAATAAGATTGAGAAATGTTTGATTAAGCACCCCTAAAAAGAGTTTTTTGTTATTTAATTGAACAATATGTCCTTGTACACCACTTAAGAATTGTTTTATATCCTCCGAAATGTTTTTGATAATTGTGCATTCCAGATAAACATCGTATATATTTTCTTTGTCTATTCCACAGAATGAGCAGGTATTGTTGTCGAGTTTCATTTTTAACAAGTCTCTTTTAGCGTAAATAATTTGGTGTAAGAATTTGAATTGAAGATTTAGTAATTTGGTATCCTGCGTACTTTCTCTATATTGCAAAAACGTATGTCTCCAAACTATGTCATTGTTTAGTCCCGTTTCTCATTTCTCGCACACTGCTGGTGAAACTACTGAAGTGATAAGATTATCATAGAACAATCAGAACCTTTACCCGATTTAAGCAGGTCACAGCAGGCACATTCAGTGTGTTTAGTGATAGAGTGTTAAGAACAATAGTCATGTGAATAGTACCTGTCTATGATTTAGGAACATAAAGGGTCAACTGATTGTAACCTAGTAAAGTACCCTTAATATCATACCTATATTTAAGTTCGGTAAGTCCTCTTCTGATACCAGTTTTTGATTATGAAACCTGGGTATTTGAATTGATGATTAAGCCACAGTGGCTGCGTAAGAAATTCATTTATGTTTTTATCGTTTAAGATATAATTCTTTAATGCATTTTGACCAAGCATCCAGTGTGTCTTTCCAAAAAGGATGTCAACAATATTTTTTCCTAATATCAACACCTGAAAAAATAAAGGAAAAACCTTTAAAGGAAAGCCGCAAAGGTTTATAGGAACGGTCTCGTCTTTGAGGAGTCAATAAAAGTTCTACATTTAACATCTAAGTCCACCCTCTTCATATTTCCGTATTAGATTCGTTCTTTTAATCATATCCTTCTTAACATTCTTAAATTTAAAAATACATCTTTTATCTCTTTACAAAATTCTTTAGGATCGTTTGGGAGAGATGTTGGTATATCAATTAGTGTTGATAATAGTGTTTTAATAACAGTCAATTTGCCCATTAAAGTAATGAATCAAGAATCTAGGATACTTTTACAACATTTTTATGGGAAGAGATGATAGAACAAGAATTTGTCTGCAAACTGTAGAGGCTAAGCAGAGAAAAGGAAACGTAAATAGGTTATGAATTTATATGGAAGATATTCATATTTCTAAAGACGATGGAAACATAAATAAGAAATGAATGGGGTTTAGAATACATTGTGGCTCCTTACAAATCATATTCTAGAGGTGCAGTAATTGTCTTTAATAATAATGTAGAATTTAAAATGCATAGAGTACATAAGGTGAATATGGAAACTGTATCATCCTACACATTACAGTGGATGGGGATATGATTGATACTGATACCGATAGTCCATTTCAGATAAACCTCATTTTTACGACGTATTGTTTGACGATAGTGATGATATTGAAAATTAATCATTGGTGACATGTGGCGATTGGAGTCTCGTACTACATTCTGCGGTAGACTACCAAAACTATAGAAATATTAAAAACCCTCGAGCGAGAAAGGTCAGATGAATGTGAAACTTTTATTTTATGATGTTTGGTGAGATTTAAACCCTTATAAAAATATATTTACATGGTGGAGAAAAGAATCCGAGACTGCAACCCAGATTACATTTCTTGCTAGTTACAGAAGATATTCCAAATCAACACTTAGTGCATCAATCGTACCAGGATATAAATCAGACCATTCGACCATTACATTATCATTTTCGAACGTTCTGGAAAGTTAACACTTCATTATTACGAAACTATTAATATATTAAGTTAGTAACTAACCTGTTAGAAGAAACCAAAATAGAATATGCGGATCTAATTTATGACAATAGATGACCACATCCTAGCTTTAACTATTAAACATACGCTATTTCTATAAAGCTTTTTAATGAACGTAAGAGGGAAATCAATTTTATGGGCCACATACTTGTAAAATGAGAATAGTAGGAAAATTCAGCAGTTAGAAGATACATACTAGTATTGAGTTAGAAGATAATATAAGAGAAAACTTCAAAAACACAAGTGAAGCAATGCTAGCGGGCCTTTCAAAAAGCAAAGCCGAAATGGCAGATCTAAAAGAAGAGGCAATATGAATCCAGAGAAAAAATAGGATAAACTCATATAAAGAAGGTGAAAAACCAAGAAATTACATTTGTCACTTAGAAAATAGAAATTACATTATTAAACTTATTGACAGTATCATTAAGGAAAATGTTGAAGAAATTACTGATGGTCGCAAGATAATTAACAACTATATACATAAGCAAGTATATACAGCCACTGGCGACATAGACGAAGACAAAGGGTATTTTACAAAATATTGTTAACGCCCACATTAAGTAAAGATACTTCGGATGAATTGGAGAAGGAATTAGAATTGAAGAAAACATCACAAGTTTCATAATCTATACAAAAATGATAAGATTCCTGGTCTAGATGGATATCATGTGGATTTTTTAATTTTGAAAAGACGTGAAAATATGGATATTGAGATACATAAAAGATACTAATTCTACGACGATTACCACGAACAGAGGGGTTATTACGTGTATCCCGAAAAATAGACGCCCGCTGAATAGCTGGAGACCTATATCGTTATTAAATGCTTTGTAAAGATTATAAGTGCTTGCATAACAAATAGAATTCAGTTTAAATGTATTCATTCAAGACAATCAGACCGGATTTATTGCCGGTAGGTGTATGAGTGAAAATAGTAGGCTATTGTATGATACTTTGTTTGAAACTATAAGGCAAACGAAGCCAGGTTTATCACCATTAATAGACTTTGTCAAAAACATTCGATACAGTTTCCAAGCGTTTCATAATGTTTTTAGAAATATTTGGATTCGGCAAAAATATTCAAAAATGGATCAATATTCTTATTTCGACACCTGTCAACTTGTTTTGAAAACGAAAGGGACTGGAGACTTGGAGGTCCTCTTTGATCCTATGTATTTGTATTTGTAGCTGAGATATCAGGTATTATGATAAGAACAAATGACAACATACATGGGATTATCTAAAGTGACACAGAACATAAACTAGTAAAGTACGAAGACGAAGCCATAAACACGTTATACAAATTTTACAAAATGTCTGGACTTCATATAAAATATCGATAATACTAAGGCAATATGGATAAGATCAATGGTAGGAAGTCTGCAAAATAGCAATCAAAGATTAAAATTTAGACTGGCATGATCGAGATTTTGAAGTATTAGGAATTACACTAAATTCCCATTTAACAGACATTTGTGTGATACCAGAAAACGAATTAAAACAATCAAAAGAATTCTTTCAAAGTGGAGAAAATGTTGTTCCTTACGTTTGTCGTGTGGGATAGTGAGGTATAAGGTGGAAAATATAATGGTTTGACCGAGTTGAACATGGTTTAATTTCTTTCTGCGATTGTAATAATTCAACCGAATTCCTTCAGTTTCGAGAATTCACATGGCATGACGTCCACTTGTCTCGCTTACTTTCTGTGAATATAGAGAAAGTCCTTCGTCGGTTGAATTTACGGCTTGTGGTTAATGTTTGAGACGGGGATATTGCTAGACACGCCAATGTTTCTCTCATTGGAATCCAGCACAATAGAGGAATATCTTCATGTTTTAATGTCAAGCCAAAAATCGATAGTACTAATGTGTGGTTTTAGTAGATTTCTTCCTGAGTTAACATACTGGCCTAATATGTGGCGTTACTTCAAATACCGCTCATTCATTATAATGGTTATGCTATTAGAGGCCCTGTCAGTGGGACAAGTACACACTATTCATATAGGGCAGCCAGACTTGAGATGACAGCTGCCTGGGACGGAATAGGTTTATTCCAATTTCTGTTTGTGCACTCTAAACATGACATCGCCCACTGACTCAACCCACTCCGAAAGACATCCAACAGGTTCATCTTATCTTTTGGTCTGTGTTGACCCCTATTGATAGCAGACTGTTCACGCTATTTCCTCATTCTGCGTAACATTCATAAATCTTGGAACACAATTCGGATTATATGGTGTTTGTATAGAAAATGAGACTGTGGGCTGTTTCTGAAATTTGAAATATTGGGCGATATTTAGGTGAACTGGTTTTTTTGTCTGAGCATGTTGCTCACGTTTGAAGAATAAATTCCTTGTTTCCAAATTCAAGAACATGCGGTTTCATTGCTGATTTTGTTTCCAGTTTGACCAATCGTTTCAAAGCAATAGCAAGACTTGTACAGCCTAGCAGATGCTGTGGATAAGATATTCTAACTGTTTGTAGACCCATCCATCAGCAGAAGTTGCTGGAGTCGATCTCTCAACGACTTTGAGCAGAGTCTTGTTCGTACTTTGTGATGTCCCAGTGATTGTTGAAAGAGAGGCAATACACCTTCCAAATCATTTGTATTGTTTGGCCTTTGTCCTTTCTTGTGACCACGTCGGCGTAAACATGTAAACATGCGTGAAACAGACTCAATACATCGACGTTGGCGGGTGCCATTACATCCACATGACATTGCTGTACACGACAGTCGAGTTCAATGGTTTTCTCAAGACATCCTATAGGGTCGACTGCATTTCAGGATATCAGATGGATGGTATCTGTTCATGCAAAGGATTGAATGATTTCCAGAATTCAAATGTTGTAAGACACAATTGAAAATATTTCTCTTGATGCCTGATTAATGATGGATGATTCGTGTCGATAATTTCTGTTGTATCTCTCCCAAATACATCAGTCGAATAAAAGGTACAGTCAATGCCAAAGATGGCGTTTTTAGTATGACATGACTGGACTTCCAACGGCCTTGAACAGTATGTTTTAGCTGTACAACTAGACCTGAATTCAGTATCATGCCGTTATCTAAATTGGACAAATGTTGCAATTGTTTTCGCCACATGAAGAAATACCGTACGGAAGTAAGTTTGAAAGAAAAATATCCTTCAACGTTATTGAATAATTTTTGGTGATGTCATGATAGCTGGAAGGGCAACACAAGGAATGCAATATACACCATATGTTGCAGTAGTCCCGTCTTCACAATAGCGGAAGCAATACAGTTTCTTTCTGGTACTAAGGTCAAGGTCAACGTCTTTCTATCTAGGAGTCAATGTACTTTCGGGTTTACTGTTTCTCACTCATTTAAACAAAGTGTCATCACTAACCAAAAGTTCTCTCAAAAGGAAGTCATTACTCACACGGTCACGCCATTTCACTGACAGAGGGCAATTTGAAGCCGGATCAATAGCGTCAAGTAATGGCTGCCATTCCTGTCACCAGCAGTGACGAGAAGTGTCCAGTTAATGTCATACGAAGTTAAACGTGAAGACCATTGGCTTATTATCCCTGGTCGAACATGTGTCACAATCAAACATGGAACATCCTTATACACAGAAACCTCCAGGGCAATCACACCAATCATGGGTCGCCAAGCGGTGGCGAAATGTTGATCAGTGTGCCATATTCCAGCTAAATCACGACAGCTTGAGGATTAGCGAACAGAGTGGCTTATAACATGATCAACGATCCGTGCCGAGCGGGTACGATGTTATAATATCTGCCAGCTCCGAAATTGTGACCACCCAATCAACATTGTAGTCGGTTCTCACAATAAGAATGGGTGCTGCCTGCTTACTTTGCTGTCCCTGAATCTCCACAATGTACTAAGGACCTTTACTGTCCTTAAATCTCCACGGGAAGACAACACGGGGTGCTGGTGGCTGGTGTCCCGGAATCCCCACGACGTGCAAGGGATCGTTGTTGTCCCGGAATCTTCACGACGTACAAAGGATCGTTGCTGTCCCCGAATCCCCACGACGTACAAGGGATCGTTGCTGTCCCCGAATCCCCACGACGTACAAGGGATCGTTGTTGTCCCAGAATCCCCTCGACGTACAAGGGATCGTTGCTGTCCGGGAATCCCCACGATGTACAAGGGATCGTTGTTGTCCCGGAATTCCCACGACGTACAAGGGATCGTTGTTGTCCCTGAATCCCCACGATGTACAAGGGATCGTTGTTGTCCCTGAATCCCCACGATGTACAAGGGATCGTTGTTGTCCCTGAATCCCCATGAGGTACAAGGGATCGTTGTCGTTCCTGAATCCCCATGAAGTACAAGGGATCGTTGTTGTCCCTGAATCCCAGCGACGTACAATGGATCGTTGTTGTCCGGGAATCCCCACGACGTACAAGGGATCGTTGTTGTCCCTGAATCCCCACGACGTACAAGGGATCGTTGTTGTCCCTGAATCCCCACGACGTACAAGGGATCGTTGTTGTCCCCGAATCCCCACGACGTACAAGGGATCGTTGTCGTTCCTGAATCCCCATGAGGTACAAGTGATCGTTGTTGTCCCCGAATCCCCATGACGTACAAGGGATCGTCGCTGTATCCCCACGACGCACAAGGGATCGTTGCTGTCCCGGAATCCCCGCGACGTACAAGGGATCGTCGCTGTATCCCCACGACGTACAAGGGATCGTTGCTGTCCGGGAATCCCCACGACGTACAAGGGATCGTCGCTGTATCCCCACGACGTACAAGGGATCGTTGCTGTCCCCGAATCCCCACGACGTACAAGGGATCGTCGCTGTATCCCCACGACGTACAAGGGATCGTTGCTGTCCCCGAATCCCCACGACGTACAAGGGATCGTTGTTGTCCCTGAATCCCCACGACGTACAAGGGATCGTTGTTGTCCCAGAATTCCAACGACGTACAAGGGATCGTTGCTGTCCCTAAATCCCCACGACGTACAAGGGATCGTCGCTGTATCCCCACGACGTACAAGGGATCGTTGCTGTCCCTAAATCCCCACGACGTACAAGGGATCGTTGCTGTCCCGGAATCCCCACGACGTACAAGGGATCGTTGTTGTCCCTGAATCCCCACGACGTACAAGGGATCGTTGCTGTCCCTGAATCCCCACGACGTACAAGGGATCGTTGCTGTCCCTGAATCCCCACGGGGTTTTGGGGCGTACTCTGCGCAAAAATTCAAACGGGAAAAAGACAGGAAAAAGGTGCTGGCTCCCTATGTTTCCCAGGAATCCTCGCGGGGAAACAGGCATGAAATGAATGTGGTTCACGCTGCCCTTAAATCCCCTTGACCATAGGGCGCTGGTGATCTATGCTGTCTCTGAACCCCTTGAGCCAATGGCGCTGGTGATCTATGCTGTCCCCGACTCTCCTTGAACATAGGATGCTAGTGACATATGCTGTCTCTAACCTCTATGGGCTCACGGAGCTACAGAATATGTCTATCAAATGCTAAATTCACATAACACTTCGTCTTCAGCTTTCCATATTAATGTTTGAATGTCAGCATGTCTGCCAAATCTATTGCTATTTCCCAGAGGTAGGCCACGTATAAAGGTCAGCGTCTAACCAAAAGGATATGTTGTAAAATGTGACTAATTACAGACCAAGTGAACGCCTTGCTCTCTCTGCTAATAATGGTTACAGATTTTAATTTTAACTATTGATGAACGATTTTCCTCCCTTTTTAAAGCTATCAGTAATCCCTATTAGGCAGTTCAGACGGCAAGGCGCCAAGTGAGATTGAAAATAATTGTAGATTTTAATTGAAAAAATACTTCATTATCAATTCATGTAGTTGTATTTTCCCCTGTAGTTATCCAAATTTCAATTACTATCGATGTCTTTTTTAGGGCGGGTGTGAAGCATTTGTTTTACTCTTGTACATGAAATCTTGCAGGAAACTGAGAAAGGTATTTCCATGTGAGGTAAATATTACAAAGATTCCTTACATTAGCAGTCTCCCTCAAGGATTACGAGTTGCTGTTGCCGAGTTACATATATTTGGACTGGTGGTCAGGCTTCATGACGCTGTGGATCGTTGTTCATAATATCAGTCACTAGTTTATCTGATTCGGACACGAATATTTAGATGTCGCCATCATATACTAGTAGCTGGAATATTGCTTAGTGTGGACTATCGTGGTTTCATTGCGTTGTTATACACGCCTGCCGTAGTCGATGGGTTTTTTTCTTTCAAGGGCTATGTTTGACCCGGAACCGACCAGAAGCGTTTCAGTAATGACTCTAGTACAGTTACAATTTTGGAGTTTCGAACGTGAAGCACAAAAAAGTGTCAACGATTGTTATCACTACGTCTTGCTTAATGACCTTGTTGAAACCCTTTAAGTAGTCCATGTTTGAGAGTCAGCTAAACTTAGTTTGTTAGTTGAGTTGAAATGGGGCTTAACGTGTGTGTCTGCTTGTACTAGTCCGGACTTTTGCTGATTTTATAGTGCTAGCCCACTGAGATACCATGCCCTCATTTTAACATGAATACCCCACTCAAACACAGTATGCTGACTCCGAGACGGCCTGTCCTTAATGCCGAGCGCCAGACAGGTTAACAACAAGTCCCATCTTTTAACGTCTTTTGGTATGACGCGGCCGGGGTCGAACCCCGGACCTTCCGCTCTTCGGGCGGACGCTCTACCATTAGACCACGTTCGGCTAAACAGAGAATCTGATGGGTGCAACGTTTGAATGGCTGATGGTGTTGTTGTCATTGCCACGGCGTGGTTCGTTGCTAGCGTTATCAACCACTGGTTACCTGGTCCCGTTCCTCCATTGTAGAGATGACTTCATACAACTATATAATGCTCTAAAATGACTACGTAAAATATAATCTACTCACTGACTTTAATAATCAAACCACGAGCAAGACTTAGTGCTCACCCAATGACCATGAGACTGGATCTGTGTTGCAGCTTTGTTGAGAGTTGAAGTTGACTTCTCTCAGTTATACTCATCTTCCCGAGGCAAGGAAGTTAACTGACTGCAAAAGTCCAGTTTTCACCCTTGTCGAGCTAGGCTTGAATTTCTGGGTTCGATCGTAGCGCCAGCTGTGGCTATTACGAGTTATGTCCCTTCTATGTCCCTCCTATTGACCAATCAGATTCCACCACTCACCTCACTTGCATTTGCTTCATTCAAATGGCAGTGAAGGTGATCTGATCGATAATCAAGATCATTATTGTAACAAAACGGTTCTTACTTCGCGAAGTGCATCAAATCGCATGAGGACCTATATTAAAAACATGAAAAGATTTGGAAAATATCTGTTGACGCTAAGTTTACGGTGCATATGTTTCGCAACTCGGCACAGCAGTTTACGAACCGGACGTTGATTTTGATTGGACAATGCATAGACTCGCTAGTCCAGCCAACATATCTCCAAAATTCCAGCCTAGTTCGGCAAGGATGGAAACTGATCTTTTATAGTTAGTTAACTCCCTTGCCTCGGGAATATGAGTATTGATAGAATACATGTTTATCGCTTAAACAGATGGCTCTACTCGATGATTATAAATCCCTTAAATGTCGCTGAGTAGTATGTGGTTTTTCTCTTACCTCTCTGGCCAGGTTTGTATATAGGTTTATCCGTCTGAACCAGGGTGATGAAATTCTCTGTCTTCACCTCAACCTCTGTCGTTCCTGTCGCCTCGATGGTGGATGTGTCGTTACGGAGAACAACGTCATATTCACCCGTCTGGGTAGGAACCTTGAACTTCAGACACTGACTATAAGCTGAAAAAGAGATTGTGACGATGTGTTCAATCAAAACTGGCAAAGGAAACTGACCTCCTATGAGTGAGTGAGTATGGTGTAACGCCGCTTTTAGCAATATTTCAGCAACACCGTGGCGAGGACATGAGAAATAGGCTTCACACATTGTACCCAATTGGGAAATCGAACCCAGGCCTCGACGCAAAGAGCATGTCCTGAATAATATGCACAATCACTCAGTCATGTGCATTACATGGCAACATGTCTAACCATTGATGATTTACTTAAAAGGTTTGGCGTGTCACGTCGTAAATAAAATATTTGTTGTGGAGCTATAGCTTCTCACCGAAGGCTCCCGAAAATGATTTGAATTTAAAGAATAAGAACAGAGAATATTTCTATACGAATTCAATGAAAAAAGAAAAATTACCCAAAGAGATTCATTAAAAGGTGGAAGCAAACACGATAGAATTCCAAATGAGCTCACTAATGATTACATTCCAACTCAACTACTGACATTGTGATATTTTACTGCATGATTGCATTATGACACAATATTGATCGTTGGATTCTCTCAGTAATCGCCCTGGGAAAATGTCATCTTGGTAAACACCGCCCCAACAATGCTGAAGCCATTCCAACAAGAAAATGTACTCACATTCTGAGATCTCATATTCAAAGTCATGTTCTTCTTGTGTTTCCTTGTGTGTCAGGCGCAGCGTGAAGGCAAAGGCGGGGTCATCAACGTCGTGCAACGTCACACAAAACGTCTCCTCTCCCCCAGCCCTCAGTGTACGTGGTAACGTCAGGATGTAGCCCCTGGGGGAACGAAAGGGTTAATCACTACTTGCACTAAATAATGGGATGAACAGGAATGCTTTATAGGTAGCAGATAGTTGACTTCAGTCTTTTTCTGCATTGCTAAAAATATTTTTTTTCTTTTATAAATGATTATCGTGCTACGACCCAACGTCATTTATCTGAATATTAGAATTGCACTACAAAGCATCACGTTAACTCACAATATGAATTATACTGTACAATACAATATCACGAGACGTGAACATCAAATACATGAGTTGGGGTTTATTAAACGCTGCAGAATGGGAATTGCAGGATAGCATTGTATTATCCTACTGTGAATTGCAATGCGTCGTGATGGGCTCGCAATACGATGACACATTTCTCGAAAGTTAACTGCAGAAATATTTCTGGAATGTGTAACAATACATGATTTCTCATACTGAGAATGTCATGTGACCTAGACGGTGGGCATATGAGCTGACAATGCCACTGGACAATGTTGAATCTCATGACCATTAATTATTTGCTATGCGTTCTGCTATATCAAAAATAGATTAAATTCAAAGTGTGATAACAATTTGGTTTGTAGTCTCCTTATGTTGAGACACAGGAAATCCAGTAGTCTTATGGATTTAATATTCTGTGAGGAGTTGCGACGCTTAGACAGGTCAGGATCCGTTGTTCGTTGATTTGAACCCGAGATTTGCCCGAAAAAGATTATTGGTTTGTAAGTTCCATATCCGTGTCTCGTGTTTTCAACTTTGTAAACGTCTACAGCAACACTTTTGTGTTAACCTTTTCTTACTTAAAATATGTGGGTGAGTTGGGTGTAACGCCGCTTTGATCAGGATTTCAGTTATAGCTTGGCGTGTCAGATTGATGTTGAAAGAAAGCTCAAAGTGATGCAGGTCTTAGACGTTTACCATTTTGGTTAAATCCACAAGCATGGACATGATGCTGACAAACCAAGAAACACATTCAGGGTGTACCGTGATTCGAATCCATGATGACAGGATTCGATTCTGGCACGCCTGAGGAACGCGATGGGACAACTGTGCCCCCTTTCGCTGTAGAAAATGGTTTCTGGTACGACACACCTACATGTAATTGTAGTGATCGAGGAAGTCACAAAAGCATGGGAGAATCCACAACAGATCATCACATCGAGATAATTACAATACTGTTCAAATCATGTAAAGAAGATACAGTCAGTCACACCTTCAGATGGTTGATACATCAAACAGCCATATCGGGGATGTTTGTTGCATCATCGGAGAACTGTGTTCACTCACACCACCAACAGATCAAAGTAACCTTCAACCATGCCTCTTTAGTTTTACTGGATCATAAATGTTTTTTTACAGATTCTTTTCTGTTCTCTTTATGAACTGTTTTGTTCTCGAAACCATTCCAGAGTTCAGACAACAGTTTTCTTTGTGGTTTCTTGTAGATACATTAATTAACCCGAAAGCGTTTCACACCTAAAGAAATTACAGTTTGCATTGTCAAACAAAACACTCTTAAACATAAATTTTTGGGCTAAATCCACACGGAATTGGCGGCAGCTAGAAAAACATGACATGAAGGATGAAACCTGTATCAACACAAGCTACAAGAGTAAATATTGTTAAACGTTTTAACGCGAAGATGAAGTTTAGAGAAGCAAGGTTGACGCCGCGAAAGCTTCTTCTGATGGCCATGTGTTGTGAGGAGCGATGACTACGCCGTATACACACTGCCACGATCGATACATGAACACTCAGACCAAAGACAGATAAATGTCAACCATTTAGCGGCTAATTTTCATGTGATATCCTCATGTTATTAGGTGTGCTATGGTTGGTCTTGACACGATTATAATGTCATGAGAAAAGTGTGACAATCCTGTGGGAATGCATGGCGCAGGCCGTGAATCAATGGAGGACATGTCCAAAGTACATGTAGTAGAGGAACACAGAACATTGCTGAATTTCAAACACGCTACAGTCTTTATATTTATTGTTTTGTTTGATTTGTTTGTCGCTTAATGCCGTATTCAACAATATTACAGCTATATGACGGTGGTCTGTAAATAATCGAGTCTGGACCAGACGATCCAGTGATTGATATCATGAGCATTGATCCATGCAATTTGGATACGGTGACATGCATCAACCAAGTCAGCTCTCCTGACCAACTGTGGTTTGCTGAAGACCTATTCAAACCCGTACTTCACGGGTCTTATTTTATTTATTGATATACACAAAGCATCATAAGGTCTCGATATTTCAGTGTAACATGCATCATCCAAACTCACTAATTCCTGTTTGAGACGAAGTGACTGCTGACGCTGGGACATTGATGCCCACCCTACGCATATCAGTGAAAGTTGACGGCTCATTTTAAAATGAGGAAGGAATGTGTCTGTTGGATTCTAACAATATATTCGGTTTTATTACGTCGTATCCGCTGAAAGAAAGCCATTGAGCGAAAACCAAAGACTGGAAGACCTAATATAACACATGACACAACACGTCACAGTGATATTTCCTTTCTGTATTCGACACCTGTGTTATATAATCTACTTGTCAGGGGCGGTCGGGTAGCCTAGTGGTTAAAGCGTTCGCTCGTCACGCCGAAGACCCGGGTTCGATTCCCGACATGGGTACAATGTGTGAAGCCCACTTTCAGGCGGTCCTGAGAATTTTTTAGAAAACTTTTTGGTCACTACTTCAAGACTTTATATCTGAAAGGGTGATACGAACTATTTTATTACATTCCCATCCGTCCCTTTAACAAGAAGCTTTACGCAAACCCATGGATCATCTGATTTTCACTGCTCCATGCATATTTCCACCGCTAGTTCGCCTTGTACACTCATAGGAATCTGTTTCGGAGGATAGTCGAGACTGGTTATTCTCTGGCGTTGGCGTTTTATATTTACATGACATTTTTGTGAAAACCTGAGGCAAATTTAGTTCATTCCAATATTTTCTGGAACGATTATTTTAATAAAACTAATGAAAATCACATGGGCGGACATGATAGCCGTGCTGAATGAGATCATTTGGAAATACATTCAAATGCAGCAAGTCTACAGCTCCGACCAAAACCAGTGTAGTCAGCCTGGACAGGTACCATAATCCCTGCAAACTAGGGACATGATCTCCAACACAGTGGGGGGTATGTACTCGGGCAGAGACGTACTTCCAGCATTACATAACGTGCTCATCTCCTCCGCTGTCAGCCCAGCATGGACGCTTATTGTCTGTGCTGAAGTCGAAGCACGCATATGAGCGCCAACGATCATGCTAATTGATAAATACCTTGAAAGCTTTGCTCTCACTACGTTATTATGTCAGATTCGTAATGGGCGATTGTGTTTCGTTCATCGACTGATCCTACTTTTTGTACGACCCCAGGTAATTATATACTGACCTGTCTGCCCGAGGCTACTGTGAAGCTCCTGTGAAAACAGTCCGGCTATTAAAGAATATCTCATGAACTGGAGCAGCAAGCATCTCGAAATTGAATAAGACAGACAGAGCTATGAATAATTAACAAACCCTTCCAGACAAAGACTTTTGCTGGAGAATGAGCATGTCCATTTAGACATGTGAAAAACACTTTATCCCGTACCTAAGTACATGAGTCGTAACCATAGCACTATCTTGTCCAAGGTTACACAACTGCGTGATGAACTGCGGTATCACAGTGATGTTTGGTGTTGAAATGTCATTGTACATTCCGCATAGCCAATGCAGACACATATCTCTATTGCTATAAAACGTAATTATTTGGTTGAAATATCGACTGTACTTTTCAGGTTTCGTTTTGTGCAGAGACAAAAATATATGTGTTGATTGAATGTGATGTTTAGTGTGCAGGATTGTGAAGAGGTATCACCTGCCTACTCGATATGTCAGCTATCTTTGATTCATGTGAGTGAGTATGGTTTTACGGCGCTTTCAGTAATATTCCATCAATATCACGGCGGGGCATACCATAAATGGACTCAACATATAAAACCAATGTGGGGATTCGAACCGGGCCTTCGGTGTGACGAGCAAACGCTTTTACCACAGGGCTACCCCCGATTCATGAAATACCCCGCACATACAAAGCATAAACTAACAAGGACCTGAACATTATAACGTCAAAACTGACATGGCGTTGACGCAGTAGGTGGCCTCGTCCCCAGCTACAGCCTTCCTGTACAAGTACAAGGTCATATCAAGGTCATATCAAGGTCATATCAAGGGTAGAAGAAGTAAAGGAAGGAGGAAAGAAGAAGGCGAAGCGGAAATTTAGTAAAAGATAAGCGAGTGGTCGGAGATGTTATACAGATGTCATCCTAACCATCTAAATATGGATTTAATGGACGATCTGTCATGAGATGCGTTTTACGTTGTCGGTAGGACATGGTGACAGCGTTACAAACACCAGGTATCACCGTTAGAAGTAACTGAATACCTGGTGACGTAGGATACACTCGATGAGTGAGTGAGTGAGTGCCAAGCACTGCTACAGCTGTAACACGGCTGTCTGAAAAAAAAACCGAGACTGAGCCCTGAAATCCGGTGGTTGATAGCATGAGTAAAGACAGGTGCCGTCGGGGACTATGACACAATATCCGCCAGAACACGCACTGTCACCAAAAGAACCTCTTTCAAAGTTGGATTCCTTTTTTCCTTTTGCGCCAATTAAAACCATTATGATCACGTCAGGCTATTTGATTCTGAACCAGGCATTCATAGGCTATTCGACCGCCTCCGTGGTCTAGTGGTAGAGCGTCCGCCCGGAGAGCGGAAGGTCCGGGGTTCGATCCCCGGCCGTGTCATGCCAAAAGACGTTAAAAGATGGTACTTGTTGTTACCCTGTCTGGCGCTCGGAATTAAGGGGCTAAAACAAGGACTGGTTGGCTCGGAGTCAGTATACTGTGTCTGAGTGGGGTATTCATGTTAAACTGCGGCATGGTATCTCAGTGAGCTAGTACTATAAATCGGCATCAGTCCGGACTAGTACAAGCAGCCACACAAACACATACACGTGCATGCTCGTCGCTATATAAGTGCAATAATCTTGGACGCGACGTTAAACCCAATTTCACCTCACCTCACCTCACCTCACCTCACCTCACCTCACCTCACCTCACCTCACCTCACCTCACCTCATAGGCTATTCTGAACGCTCATTCTGTGCAAATAAAACTATAGGTCATTATGCAAAATTATAGAGAAGTTACATATCAACCATAACATGGTTTAAGTCGAAGAAATCCTTTTCGAATTTGTTGATTCCGGAAATAACTTCCGGACTTGAAAGATTCTCATGATTTCTCCATAACGGAATCTGTTTCGGTATATAACTGAGACTGTTTTTTCTCTGGAGTTGACTTTTATATTAAAGACTAGTACAGAACCCTACTGGGTGCACAAGGGACATCACTCAAGTAGTAGGCATTCATCTGTGATAACAGTATTTGGTTAGCAATCTAATAACCCATCAGTAATGTAAACTGAAAATTCAGCAGCCTGTATCCCAGAGACTACCCAGCCTTGTGACATCCACGAACAGTTACGGCTACACAGGCAATTAGTCGGTATACTTCTTATTAATGTATCCTTCAAATGATGTTCTTAGAATAGATACGACTCAGACATTCATCAACACTCGCACCACGTGACACATTGAACAAATACACATTTGTGTATATACCCTGTAGCCAAAGTGTCACACTCCATGAGATCTGGTTATATTCAGGTTATGCATGACAAAGGCTCCATTCGTCGACGGCGTACTTACATAGTTGACGATCTTGTCATATTTGCCAAGTCTCATCGTTTACCATATACACACTGCCAGTGTGATCCCCCATCCATTTCCTTATAAACGACGACCGGAATCCTGATACGGAGAATTGACATTCGCTGAACAAATGTCAAGACTTGTACAAGAGTCAGCCATCCACTACAGAACTTCAGCGGCTTCTGTTTTTCATACTTCAAAAAAAAGCGACAAAACCCTTTCTATATCCAATAGAAATCTCTGCATAAAGCAGAGTCGAATGTTATAAAAGAAGACATAATGTCCACTAGAAACACCTGGCATAGCTTTGGCTTCACCAATGTAGGGTTAAGCTCTGCTTAGGTAACTGTTTGTTTAGAGTTATATATGTTTTCGCCAAGGAAACGGTTAAGCTGTGCTTAGGTAACTGTTTGTTTAGAGTTATATATGTTTTCGCCAAGGAAACGGTTAAGCTGTGCTTGGGTAATTGTTTGTTTAGAGTTATATATATTTTCGCCAAGGAAACGGTTAAGCTGTGCTTGGGTAATTGTTTGTTTAGAGTTATATATGTTTTCGCCAAGGAAACGGTTAAGCTGTGCTTGGGTAATTGTTTGTTTAGAGTTATATATATTTTCGCCAAGGAAACGGTTAAGCTGTGCTTGGGTAATTGTTTGTTTAGAGTTATATATGTTTTCGCCAAGGAAACGGTTAAGCTGTGCTTGGGTAATTGTTTGTTTAGAGTTATATATGTGTATATATGTTTTCGCCAAGGAAACGGTTAAGCTGTGCTTGGGTAATTGTTTGTTTAGAGTTATATATGTTTTCGCCAAGGAAACGGTTAAGCTGTGCTTGGGTAATTGTTTGTTTAGAGTTATATATGTTTTCGCCAAGGAAACGGTTAAGCTGTGCTTGGGTAATTGTTTGTTTAGAGTTATATATGTTTTCGCCAAGGAAACGGTTAAGCTGTGCTTGGGTAATTGTTTGTTTAGTGTTATATATGTTTGGCATGCATCATACTGCATGGTACACGTCACGCATGGCAATGTCCCCGATGAAGATCTCGGTTACAGCTATGTATTATATCCTTCGAATAGTTGACGTCATTTACCGGTTCAACAAGCCCTCTACCCACCAAGGCTATCAGTCTTGAACGTCAACCTGCACTGTTTGCTATCAAATATCGCTATTCTGTAGATACGTCACTGTGTTGGTGTTCATACTTACAGTGTCTGTACGTTAAACTATAAGACTCACACCAAGACAGCAACTGTAACATCGTCAAACATGCCGGTCAAACCAAAGATGTGCTGTTGCGTAAATTCCGACAACACACTATATCTCCCTTTGCTAGCAACTGAGGAGTCTGCTTGTGGTGAACGAACGATTTAACCACTAGGCTACCCCGCAGCCCTGAATCTAAGGAGAAAGAGGATGCTGATGGTTGTCTACATCCCCTGGACCAGGCTGTATCCAGCGTTCATGGTGCCTTAACCTGGAACTAAACCTCCATTATCGAATGTACCATTAACTCGGCTGTATTAATGACCCTATCACTTGATTGGCGAGCCGTTTACGTAATACATGTTTCTAATTATTACAGAAGGATGTATATATTTATAATATAGAACAGCAGTAACAAATGGTCTTTCTGAATGGAACTGAAACGCGCCTTCTAGATTTATAAGATCTATGTACTACTGATGCCACGGACCAGATGGCAGAAAACGAAAGAGCGTGTTTGCTTGAAAGGAATTGAGGGAAATTAAGAGCGAACACCCTAATAATTATATGTAAATGGAAATATTCCAGTTAAGCATCATTAGTTAATAGAAGTTTAATTACAAAAACAATTGAAATGCCCCACTCACTATGAAACATTGATATTTCTTTATTCATTTCGTACTTCAGGCCATCGGCCCATTGTACATTTAGATAGTCAAGTCCACAATGGACATTAACAAGCTTCTGATATTCATGGCATGTAATATATATAATGAGAGGTTTTCCATGGTTTCAGCATGGCATGACAACAGTATGTTAGATTTATGTTATGAAGTATGGACATAATATTTTTCCGGAATATATTTGTTTCTAATCTTGTTACATGTTTTACAAATTAACAGAAAATGGTATTCGTATTCGATAAGACCAATGTTACAGAGGTTACAGAGTCTTTGGTCTCTTGGGACATTATGTTATCTCCCCATTTCAATATGGAGTGTATGAGAACTAGAACGATGGTGGGAAAGCGCACTCCGACATTTATCAATATTGATATTTAGAAGATACGGTTCAACACAAGCATTTAATTTAAATAAAGAATATGTATGCATTATGTATGACTACTAGCAATATCTGATTGCCATTCTTGTTCATACATATATTTTAATCGTGATACAAATTAAAAAAAAAAAGGGTTTTGGATAAGAAACTGATTGGTTTTCCCAAACATAGCCGAAACCAAATTTATATAAGGCATTTTTAACCTTGGATACCCAATTAATCTTGCCATTTACAGCTTCTTTATACAACATATTATAGCTCTAGATCTTTCTTGGGTAACGACTATTATGCAAAGATATAACCTTATACCAGTAAGTAATACAACGCTTATATGCTGTGGAAGACTTGACGCCTAAAACTTGTTTGCATGCTAATAAATGGATCTGTTAAATTTCTTTGTATTTATTAAAGCCCCAAATTTCAGCTCCATATAACAATATTGGTGCTACTTTGGTATCAAATATCTTGAAAAATACTTTATAATCAAATGGTTTTACATTCCTGAATGATTTAATACCAAACATACTTTTTGGACAGCAGCATTGCATATATGGTTAGACCAATTTAAAGTTTTTGAGAATGATACACCAAAATATTTATAAGAAGAAACACTTTCTAATCTAGCATCTCCATAATACCATTTGTCGATTGTTTGATAGGCATAACTGAGACGTTGACGGATGACAAGATAGACACAATTTTATGGATAACAACTTCTTTAATACTGTGAAAAGCGACGTTACCGTGTCATTTTTACTGAACACCATTACTTTAGTTTTATCAAAGTTAACAGTTAATGAATATCTATGGCCAAAATATTTTAAGAACATCAATGTGCTTCTGTAGGCCAAATTAGAGTTGCATCGTCCGCAAACAATAATAAAAACAGTTGAAGAAGTTCTGCAATGAACTGGATTCCTGGTTCACATTTTGGATTCAATTTCTTGAGCCAAGTCATTGATGAACATATTAAACATGAAACATTTAATATGAAACATTAAGAATTTAATTAATCATTATGGTTTAAAGTGCACATTAGTTGAAGCAGGCTTGCAGCAACATGTTACCCATAGAGCCAGGAACAGTGGATCTGTTTCTCTAGCGTTACCCATGGAGCCAGGAAGAATGGGTCTGCTTTTCCAGCGTTAACCATGGAGCCAGGAACAGTCGATCTGCTTTACTAGCGCTACCCATGGAGCCAGGAACCGTGGGTCTGCTTTACTAACGCTACCCATTGAGCCAGAAACAGTGGATCAGCTTTACTAGCGCTACCCATTGAGCCAGAAACAGTCGATCTGCTTTACTAACGCTATCCATGGAGCCAGGAAGAATGGGTCTGCTTTTCCAGCGTTAACCATGGAGCCAGGAACAGTCGATCTGCTTTACTAGCGCTACCCATGGAGCCAGGAACAGTGGATCTGCTTTACTAGCGCTACCCATGGAGCCAGGAACCGTGGGTCTGCTTTACTAACGCTACCCATTGAGCCAGGAACAGTGGATCTGCTTTACTAGCGCTACCCATTGAGCCAGAAACAGTGGATCTGCTTTACTAGCGCTACCCATTGAGCCAGGAACAGTGGATCTGCTTTACTAGCGCTACCCATTGAGCCAGGAACAGTGGATCTGCTTTACTAGCGCTACCCATTGAGCCAGAAACAGTGGATCTGCTTTACTAGCGCTACCCATTGAGCCAGGAAGAGTGGATCTGCTTTAATAGCGCTACCCATTGAGCCAGGAACAGCGCTACCCGTGGAGAAGGGAACAGTGGATCTGCTTTACTAGCGCTACCCATTGAGCCAGGAACAGCGCTACCCGTGGAGAAGGGAACAGTGGAACTGCTTTACTAGCGCTACCCATTGAGCCAGGAAGAGTGGATCTGCTTTAATAGCGCTACCCATAGAGCCAGAAACAGCGCTACCCGTGGAGAAGGGAACAGTGGATCTGCTTTACTAGCGCTACCCACAGAGCCAGAAACAGAGCTACCCGTGGAGAAGGGAACAGTGGGTCTGCTTTACTAGCGCTATCCATTGAGCCAGGAAGAGTGGATCTGCTTTAATAGCGCTACCCATAGAGCCAGAAACAGCGCTACCCGTGGAGAAGGGAACAGTGGATCTGCTTTACTAGCGCTACCTGTGGAGAGGGGAACAGTGGATCTGCTTTACTAGCGCTACCCATAGAGCCAGGAACAGTGGAACTGCTTTACTAGCGCTACCCGTGGAGAGGGGAACAGTGGAACTGCTTTACTAGCGCTATCCATGGAGCCAGGAACAGTGGAACTGCTTTACTGGCGCTACCCGTCGAGCCAGGAACAGTGCATGTACTGTTCCTCTACTTCAACTGGTTCAATTAAAACATGTCACGAGATAGATATCAATTCATTTATGTTTTGGTCTGAGAACTGAACTGAAAAAGGACTGGTGGCCTGGTCAATTTTAAAATAACCTCAGGTTGACATTTTACCATGACCGTATGGTTCTCCTCAGTAACTATCAATTACCAGGCACGAAGGTGATGAAAGCATAGTTTTTTTTCTATGGAGCTTACGGGTACCCATATACAACATGTTACAGACTACAGACTGATATCAATTGAAGTATGATATAATACCGAGACTCGATTATATATTGTATTAGTTTTTTTCGCAGTCTTACCACTATTTCAGAACGATATCAAAGACTAAAATTAGGATCATTTCAAGCTACTGTCTGATTTCAAGGGGAAAGCTAGCCCTTGAGCACGAGTTACGGGCTGACACGGAAACAGGCGGAAAGCTGTCGCGCAATACGCTCAGGAAGCCAGAGTGGCATCGCTCTATCGTGGGGAAGCATCTAGACCTCTTGGTACAGAAATAACAGTTCACAAGCGTCTTGAGACACTTACAACTTTCTCAGGACAGCGACACACTTTACTCTATCTAGGCTATATTCAGTTGCATCAGCCTTAAAGGCGCACGATTAAACAAGATTTGTTTTGCCCAGGGTTTCTAGTTTACATGGTTTTTTTTATAGAAAACAAATTATACAGAAATATGGCAGTCTTCTTGTGAAGTTACCTGGAAATCCCGACATATCTGTTGGATGTGAATAAATTCTTCAGCGTAGAACATGTCAATAGCCAGGCTCTACATTTATGACGCAATGCAAAACCTAGCCAATACAGTGTCAATACAGTGTCAAAACAGTGTCATAACCGCAAAAGCTTCGTAATTGGGTCCAGGGTGTTTATTATAGTAACATGGAGATATTTGTACATATATATATATAATCGAGCATAGCTTTTGACTGGGTAGGTGATGTCGCTGTCGATTACTTGGTACCAACATGTGAAGACATCAAATAGCGATATGAACATCACGCGAGCCAATGAACGAGCTTGTGTTAAGGAAAAAATGTTATATAATTTGTGGTCGTGATAGGAAAAAATGTAAACGAAACATTCTTATCTTGGATATATACATGTTACAGTTACATCTTCAAATGCCTAAGTCATTATTTCAGTGAACCCTCATCCTAAACATCTTGACCAAGTGAGTAAACTTGATTTAACACCATTAATGGCAGTATTGCGGCTGGTGTTGGCGAAAATTCCGAAGTAAAGCGGGTCTTAGACGTTTACCGGCAAAACCCACGAGGAAGGGTATGGTGCTGACAGACCTAGAAACACAGTAAGGGCGAACCGGGATTCGAACCCTCGACCTCACGTTCAATCGAAAATAATTGATCCAATTCATAATTTGTTGTCAATATTGTAAATAACAAAATACCATATTTATACGAGTGTGTACCACTGCCTATCTTACAAATAATGACAATACAAGAACTAGTTTTACAAGATCAGTTCAGCATCTCGTTGTTAAACTCAAAGTCGGTACGTACATCTATTTATCCAAAATAACTCATTAAAGAATTGATTGAGAAGTTCAGGGTGTGAGTAGGGGAGGGGAGCGGGGGGGTGGGGGGGGGGGGGGGGGTGTGTTAAACACGTGATGTGGTAGTGACCGTCAGCCACGTGTGTTTGTTTACCTTGTGAGAGACATCGAAGGGAAGGGGGGAATTGTCGTATTGTCGACACACGCCCTCATGGCCGGATATTTGTGATTGTAGATAACGCGACTCGCGGAGGCCGCTGACCGACATCAGTATGTAATAGACCGATATAAATATATAATAGACCGACATCAGTATGAAATAGACGGATATAAATACATAATAGACCGACATCAGTATGTAATAGACCGATATAAATATATAATAGACCGGCATCAGTATGAAATAGACGGATATAAATACATAATAGACCGACATCAGTATGTAATAGACGGATATAAATACATAATAGACCGACATCGGTATGTAATAGACAATCTACCAGGCTGCGGTTTGCTAACACAAGGTAGCTACATGCTTTGTTTAAAAGATAAATAAAAGCGTATAAGATGCCCGCAAGAATAACTGGATCTCATTGTATCTGGTAGTCAATCAATTTAACTGAAGTTGCTAAGGCACATTGTGGCAAGAAAATCCATTTTATGTATTTACCAACTGAACGCTTTCAAATACAGACAAGATGCTCCCGTAACGATGTGTGTGTTGAGAGTTGTATTCCATAAATATGTCAAAGCGCTTCGATTGTTGCAAAAGGATATATATTTAAGAACGTGAAGTTAATGTCAGTGTGAAAAGGTTATTTCAAGCTTAACGATGCAATTCGGAAAGAACCTTTCAGGTTGACTTGAGTTGACTGAGCAGTAATTTTCTGAATGTATTATGGACAATCCCTTTACCCAAAGTGGGCATGAATACTGTAAACGAGTTTGTGTTTGGATGAACCACATTTATTAATAATTGTTTCCGAGGGCAGATTAAAGTTTCATTTGTTTTTGTCAACTGCTGCCAGCTCTTAAACTGATGAGGACAGTGTGTAAATGTTGTTTTATGATGCACATAGCAATATTCAAATCAAACCTGGCCCAGCCAAATCAGCGGTTGATAGTATGAGCAATTATCCACGCGCCGTCGGATGACATACACGTTATCCACACCTGATCCGAAGTTAAGGGATGAAGCCTTTCGGATCGATCATCGAATATGAACAATTTTTTTTAGTGATCCATTCATATCACTTTTTTCATCGCTAATTCCCATAACTATTTTGCCCCAATCTGTGTCGTCGGATAATCGAGTCTGGGTATTCTCTGGCGCTGACGTTTTATATATGTTTCATATATATTTTATTTATATTTTTTATACGACGATTAGCATGCTTCAAAAAATCTTCCGTGTCTTTGCAGAAAATCAATTTAGACTTCAAATTTGACATGCTTTTTAGCAAGATAGAGAAATAAGAAGTATTTGTAAGCAGTTTAAAATAAAAAGATAAGGGGAGGGGGTGGGGGTGTGGGGGGGCGAAGTTTAGTAGTGAGAGGATTCAGTGGGATGACTTCATTGTTTGGGTTTATTATAATAGGTACAATACACACACATGGTTTGCCAAAATCCCGACCGGATAAAGAACAAGTTGCAAGCGATGCATTCACAGCATGTTATAAACTGTTCAGTTAAAAATGTCAACTGGAAATACCATGCAAATAATAAGGAAAAGATGTAAGTGATGTCACATATATATTTTACGTATTCCATATCCCAAACAAATCCAAATTTCCTATTAAAGATTAAATAAGTGTCAAAGAACGGTTCACTCTCATTGTGGCTGTTTCCAGATCGACTACAAAAAGTAGGAGTAGGCAAACAATAGCTACCTATAGAATAATGGACCATACCATCCGTACTCAGATGTCATCCGTACTCAGTCATCCGTACTCAGTCATCCGTACTCAGATGTCATCCGTACTCAGTCATCCGTACTCAGATGTCATCCGTACTCAGATGTCATCCGTACTCAGATGTCATCCGTACTCAGATGTCATCCGTACTCAGTCATCCGTACTCAGATGTCATCCGTACTCCGCCCATATACACATGAACAATGCCTTATGAGAGATGTTGATATTTTTATTTTTTTTTAATTTAATATCTGTTCTTTTATTCTTTATTTTCACAGGGGCGGTCGGGTAGCCTCGTGGTTAAAGCGTTAGCTCGTCACGCCGAAGACCCGGGTTCGAATCCCGACATGGGTACAATGTGTGAAGCCCATTTCTGGTGTCCCCCGCCGTGATATTGCTGGAATATTGCTAAAAGCGGCGTAAAACCAAACTCACTCACTCACTCACTCACTTTATTTTCACAACAGTCACAAAGAATGCTTTACGGAGTATTTACAATAGCAAAAACAATGTTAATGGAAAATGCAACAAAAGCTACATTTGCATAGTGAATGAAAGCACAACATATACGCACCGTGCAATATGTGACGTTTTAGCATAAGGCGTGAGCTACATTCAGTATGTTTACAAGCGCAGGGTGCTGAGTTTGTGCTCCCTCAGACAGGCACACACTATTTTGCTGAGTGACACTGGGTGACACTGAGTGACACTTGAAACGGATAAATTCATGAATAAATGGAAAAAAGAATGAATAAATCAAATGAGTACCACAAGAATCTGTTTTGTCATTTTCCAATTTTGATTACTCCAACGTCGCCTAGAAACAAATCTAGGGTTGATAGGTAGTAATTTGCAGTCACTGAACTCATGAAGAACGTACATAGAGGGATGATAGGTAGTAATTAACAGTCACTGAATCACGAAGTGTGTGTGTATATATATATATAGGGTGATAGGTAGTAATTAACAGTCACTGAATCATGAAGTATGTGTATATATAGGGATGATAGGTAGTAATTAACAGTCACTGAATCACGAAGTATGTATATATATAGGGGTGATAGGTAGTAATTAACAGTCACTGAATCATGAAGTATGTATATATATAGGGGTGATAGGTAGTAATTAACAGTCACTGAGTCATGAAGTATGTGTATATATAGGGTGATATGTTGCATATATATTTTGGGGTGAAGTTTAGTAGTGAGAGGATTCAGTGGGATGACTTCATTGTTTGGGTTTATTATAATAGGTACAATACACACACATGGTTTGCCAAAATCCCGACCGGATAAAGAACAAGTTGCAAGCGATGCATTCACAGCATGTTATAAACTGTTCAGTTAAAAATGTCAACTGGAAATACCATGGAAATAATAAGGAAAAGATGTAAGTGATGTCACATATATATTTTACGTATTCCATATCCCAAACAAATCCAAATTTCCTATTAATGATTAAATAAGCGTCAAAGTAATTAACAGTCACTGAGTCATGAAGTATGTGTATATATAGGGTGATAGGTAGTAATTAACAGTCGCTGAGTCATGAAGTATGTGTATATATAGGGTGATAGGTAGTAATTAACAGTCACTGAGTCGTGAAGTATGTGTATATATATGGTGATAGGTAGTAACTAACAGTCCCTGAGTCATGAAGTATGTGTATATATAGGGTGATAGGTAGTAATTAACAGTCACTGAGTCATGAAGTAAGTGTATATATATGGTGATAGGTAGTAATTAACAGTCACTGAGTCATGAAGTATGTGTATATATAGGGTGATAGGTAGTAATTAACAGTCACTGAATCATGAAGTATGTATATATATAGGGTGATAGGTAGTAATTAACAGTCACTGAGTCATGAAGTATGTGTATATATAGGGTGTTAGGTAGTAATTAACAGTCACTGAGTCATGAAGTATGTGTATATATAGGGTGATAGGTAGTAATTAACAGTCACTGAATCATGAAGTATGTATATATATAGGGTGATAGGTAGTAATTAACAGTCACTGAGTCATGAAGTATGTGTATATATAGGGTGATAGGTAGTAATTAACAGTCACTGAGTCACGAAGTATGTGTATATATAGGGTGATAGGTAGTAATTAACAGTCACTGAGTCATGAAGTAGGTGTATATATATGGTGATAGGTAGTAATTGACAGTCACTGAGTCACGAAGTATGTGTATATATAGGGTGATAGGTAGTAATTAACAGTCACTGAGTCATGAAGTATGTGTATATATAGGGTGATAGGTAGTAATTAACAGTCACTGAATCATGAAGTATGTGTATATATAGGGTGATAGGTAGTAATTAACAGTCACTGAGTCACGAAGTATGTGTATATATAGGGTGATAGGTAGTAATTAACAGTCACTGAGTCATGAAGTAAGTGTATATATAGGGTGATAGGTAGTAATTAACAGTCACTGAGTCACGAAGTATGTGTATATATAGGGTGATAGGTATTAATTGACAGTCACTGAATCACGAAGTGTGTGTGTATATATATATATGGTGATAGGTAGTAATTAACAGTCACTGAATCATGAAGTATGTGTATATATATATATATATATATATATATATATATATATATGGTGATAGGTAGTAATTACATGTCACTGAATCACGAAGTATGTATATATATATATGGTGATAGGTATTAATTACATGTCACTGAATCACGAAGTATGTATATATATATATATATGGTGATAGGTATTAATTACATGTCACTGAATCACGAAGTATGTATATATATATATATACATACTTATATGTATATATATATATATGTGTATGTATATATATATATATATATATATATATATATATATATATATATATATATGGTGAAGGGTAGTAATTACATGTCACTGAATCACGAAGTTGATAGGTAGTAATTACTTGTCACTGAATCACGAAGTATGTATATATATATATATATATATATATATATATATACGGTGATAGGTTGTAATTACATGTCACTGAACCATGAAGTAAGTGTATATATAGGGGTGATAGATACTAACTAGCAGTCGTGAAGTTTACGTATTGAAACAGTCGCCACAATGGGAAGCAGGCCTAATGGGACGACACCGAACGATAGAAGCCACTGCCGACTAGCTCTGACATCAGGTGACAATCTCACACGACCACAGCCTCGTTACCGACACTGCACAAAGTCAAATGTCTTTCCGTAGTTAAGCTGCCGAAGGTACAACGTAATAAGAAAATGAGTGACACTTAAGAAGTTGTGTTCTGAGAAAGGAGTTTAAGATAACAGATGAGACTTGATACTGACAAGGCACAGCGGCCTGGAATTCACCGCACCGGCTCTGACAATGACGGAACTGACTCACAATCAAAAGACATGTTCCGCCCACTCGATCTTGATACTTAGCCATCGCGGTTTTTTTATTAAGTCGCAGGGCCCAGGGTCCGCATGTACTGATTATCGCCATATTGACATATTTTCGTACATGTCTTCAGTAAACACGCTGAAGGCGTTGTCGCTCAGTAAGTGCATTGTTTCAGTGAGTGAGTGAGTGAGTGAGTGAGTGAGTGAGTGAGTGAGTGAGTGAGTGAGTGAGTGAGTGAGTGAGTGAGTGAGTGAGTGAGTGAGTGAGTGAGTGAGTGAGTGAGTGAGTGGGTGGGTGGGTGGGTGGGTGGGTGAGTGAGTGAGTGAGTGTAGTTTTACGCCGCTTTTAGGAATATTCCAGCAATATCACGGCGGGTGACACCAGAAATGGGCTTCACAACATTGCATTAGATCACGCCATGTTGTTTATTGTCTTTGTTGTTCACTGAAATGTTTCAGCAATATAACCACGGACTTGAATGGGCAAAAAGTGGTTGGCATAATGTGAACGACACATGTAGGGTTCGCTTACATACAATTGACCAAGCTTTAGTCACCGACTCTGGGCACCCAATCCGATTGAGTCACCACTTACACACACTGGAATCAGGAAAGGGCTGTTTTCGTGATGGGGACCGACGTGGTCACGTCATATTTAATGAAAGCGGAAAAAAACTTTCTATAATCATACGACATCAGAAACCTCCGCTAAAAGCAGTGTCCACTGTAAGAGTCTGACTGCATCATGAAGTATTAATTAGTGGTGATACCAGGTGTTCGTGTATCCTGCCCCACCGGTGGCGCCAGTCACAAACACATGCAAAGGCACGGCAAGTTTTCACATGGACAAACAGGTGAAAATAGGTCACTGATGCGTCAAATTTGGAAATGTCATCTACATGTCTAAAATAACACATTTTAAAGGCTTTACTTAAACTATGAATTCTGCAAACCTTGCAATTTATTTAGCAAGAGTCACATGGATCGTTGACATATTCGTAGAAAAAGCATGCTCGACTGTAAATCTAAAGTTGTGAATTGTGGACACCAAAGGCAGTGAGTGAGTGAGTGAGTTTGATTTTACGCCGCTTTTAGCAATATTCCAGCAATATCACGGCGGGGGACACCAGAAATGGGCTTCACACATTGTACCCATGTCGGGAATCGAACCCGGGTCTTCGGCGTGACGAGCGAACGCTTTAACCATTAGGCTACCCGACCGCCCCACACCAAAGGCTGGAGCCGATAGACTAATGCTTGACATAAAGGGAAAGTTTAGTTGAAGTCATGCTTGTGTCATACATTCTTGTGGATAGTTTGTTGTCATTCTAAATCTTTATACGTAGATACAAATATGAAACAGAAGAGGCGGTTTCACATGTCTCTGTTATTTCGAGTTCAGATGGGTAAGGCAGTGAAAGGAAATGGTTATTATGCCATTATTGAACGATCAGATTATCATAACATCGATATACTTGAAGCATAAGTTCAACTTCTTGGCCAAATTCCTTGTCTTGTTGTGCCAATCAAGCTATGAGAGGTGTGAGGTATTGGAGAGAGCCTATATCTGAATATGAACTTCTTCGCGTCGTCATATACATCTCCAATAAAATTTGAGTTTGTAACAGAACGTAATTATGAACAGGAAAAAATTCAGGTTCGAGTCGATTTTCATCCAAGTTTTTAATGTGAAGAGTACAAACTGTTATTTGAGTGGTTTTGATTTACACGAATTGAAATACACTTGAACGCATGTCTAATTAGGCGGTACCGTTTCAAATCGATCTCATTGGCAGATTAACGGATTAACGAACCATGGATACTTTGTAATATCACCGTTCATTGAAGGTGTCTTTCGACCTGACGGGGTTCGAGAAAGGGTGTTTGAGTGCGGCGTCAGGCAATACACACTTTCCTTTTTATGCAATTTATGTGAATGGCAGGTGCTAGCGGTATATAGATCTTAAAGTGACACAAAATAATATAAAGACAACAGTTATTTCAACTAAGTAGAAACTAAGATGAAAGCAACATAATCATTGCATCGCTTATGTATTGACGGTGCGCTGACATGTATACCCGAGAAAACACCGCTTGCCATTATATTTCCATATAAAATAACCATTTTCTAAAATCGTGTTTTGCAGTTCTTTCTTACAAGGCTTCTTTGTTTCAGCTTACAAAGTGACATTAAACTGACACGCTGTGATGTAACTGAAATACTGATCAAAGCGTCTTAAACCCAGCTCACTGACTAACTCAATTATGCTTCTGCTTCTTTAAATCCTATGACATGGCCCAGTCCTCGCGACATCTAGCGGAATATTTACTGTGCTACTACTAGCTCCCAGTAGGAATCAGTGATGTTTTAGACATTTGTCAAAACAAGTTTAATGTCATATGTATATATTTCCAAAAGAAAACTCTGGATATATCAAAATAAGGAAGGGAAGTGCTTAACATCTTCGGCGCATATTGTATATGTCTCGAGAAGAACACACAGGGGAAACACCGGTACCATGGAGGCTTCAGCAACCAACAGCTTGACGAGTGTCATCTATCATTGATGCGTCTCTGGTGAGACGTCTTCTAGTCAGCGTTACAATCCTCCATCCTCATGGGGATAATCACAAGACACAGAAAGAAACTCATTAACTTTGGCCGTGTCTACATTACACCAAACTGAGGTTGCCAACGTGCTCCTCTGTAGTTGCTTCAGTGCTGATTGTTCCACGCTGAAACGGTTATCGTCCGCTTTACAACAATTCAGCAACCGTCGCTAGACATCTTGTAATCAGCTGACGCACCGATGACATGCGATTGTTCCATAAGGGTTTCACAGCCATTCAGACCATGTGTTGATGAAGGGGTATACGAGTCTACTATGTTGCAAAATGATTAAATCTTAGTTTTATAGTTCATTTCGTAAACCTACCCCACGGTATTGCATTTCCCTGTCCGATGTGTGACACTAGGTGTCCCAATTATTGACTTTCTCTTTACAATGTGTATCCGTTTTGGAAACTCAAATTACCAAGAGAGCGGAGTCGTTGTTAATATCGCTGGTTATTGGTTGCAATAATGGCTTTGAGTGTTCGGGATGCGTTAGTGTTTTTTGTAACGTTCAGATGGCTGAGGTATTGCAGGGATATCTACAATATGTGCAGCGTCATGATGGGTTTATGGGCAATACAACACCAAGTTGATGCCGCCAGGCTTTCAGCGTCCATTAAACAGGTGAAGGGCATCAATCAACTTCATTTATTTTCAGTAGGACATGTATAGGTTTTATTCAGTTGCTATACGAAATTGGTTCAGCTTAAAATTTATAAATAAAAGCGTCATATCCATTTCCATAATTATAAGAAGCCCAGACTTGAACAGACTTAGTTGTACGATCGCGACTGTATCATGAAAGATAATTTGTATGAACCACCATCACCTAGTGAGGATACCAGATGTTAGCGAAAAGGTGAGCGTATCCTGCCCCACTAGGGGCACCCGTCACAAACACACGACGAAGGCAAGTTAATTGTTCACCCATAAAACGGGACCAAATGTTACAAGTCAAAATTGGGAATTGCATTGGACATCACTTTTGTCACCGATGCGTACAATTTGGAAATGTCCTCCAGATGTCTTCCACAAAACGTTTTGAAAGCTTTACTGGGCTTCACTGTTTTGTTACATAACAGTTTGAATTGGTATACCACTTCAGCGAATACAAGATAAAAACATGGCAATCAAACAAGGAGGACGTATCTACCGAAACATTTATATAGGGATTACCTGTTACATAATGTCTTATCTATGAAGATAGTAATAGTATTGTTCAAGAAAGCCCTCTGTGACCTGGCCAGAAACCAGCCAAAAGTACACGCGATATTGAATTGTTATACTGAATGCCGTATAAGAGCCCTGTAGCACGCGGGGTGTGACAGACGGTGAATCAAACACTCGCCTACCCGTCAAGGCAGAAGTGTTGTTATGGGCAGAATGCACGTTATGTGTTTTACATACTGACATCATCAGTGAATTACCAGGGACAGAAACATTAAAAAACAAACTGTTCACGAGAGACAGAGTATTGTTGTTTAACTTCAGCATTACTGATTGCGTGAATGTCAGTGGGGACTCTGCCAGTGCCTAGGCAGCCAAATGCCTATACAGCCATGTCACTGATGCATATGGTAACAGAAGTGCATCTATTGTACCAGTATGTTGCACCAGTATGGATTTGGAAACTCCATCATCTGGGGATTGAAATACATTTGTAACATAACTCAAGTAGTGATTCATTTATATTTATACAGTAGTGGAAACGGGAACTTTTACTGATTTGGATTTTTTAAATAAACAAGCGTGATTACGTAATGAATATGAACCTTATCGAGATTACAAAACTTCTAAAGGATTAGGATACAACACGAAGTATTGGACATCTGCATTTACAAGTAGACAGACATATATTTTATTTTATTTAAGTATAGCCCCTTTACATAAAACTTTAGTATATACAAATAGATAATTATATATACACACACGGCCACTCTATTCACAGTCATGGAAGACTTACGGTCATACATCATTCATCAATATTGTAAATTGCATGCGGGAATACATTTCTGCCATGCTGCCATGGCTACACCTATAAGTTATTATCATATGGTTGAGGGTTACATATTATTTTATATTACCGGATCAGGTCAAATGTATTTAAACGATTACACCCATGTTTGATGGTGGCTAAAAATGAAACAACAAGAAATGGTTATTCGAAGGTGATGTATTTGAGTCCGGTATCATATCAATGACATCTCAAGGAACATGAGGATCACAATTTCACAGTAGACAGTATTGAGCGGAGTGAAGTGGGAATTTGTGCCCGGCAGTGAAGTAAGGCGAATGTTATCACCTTGGACACAAACATATATCTTTCCATATGAGCTTAAAAACGAACTGGTGTTTCCAACCCTTAAGTCAGTCTGTTTGGGAATGGAGAACCTATTTTAAACTTCAAATTAATACTCTCTTGTGTTCTGTGTACAGCTTTAAAGTATTTCAACAAGGGCCTCATAAACGTACCAAAATATACTGGACTTCCATCAAACAATACCTACCAGAACAAAGATGCATTCCAATGTGAGCAGCATGTCGCCGAGTATAGGCTAACTAAAGCATCATGAATGTAGCAAATAGTGAACGTACCCTGGACTTAAGCCTACTTTTCAAAACAGTACAGGTTTACCCTACCAATACGGCATCGTACGTGAGAAGACATTGGTTCCATTGTTTGTGGTATTGATTCAAAGAATGTTTGTCAGGCTGGGGTGCAGTACGACAGGAAATTACGGTTCTCTGTCGGAACAAGAACACAACACGTGGGTCTACCAAGGGGAGGAAATAACTCAAGCCATTAATATTTAACCAACGCCAAATGTCACCTGATTTTTACTGCAATATTGTTACCAGACTTCCAATTCATACATGCTCGCTCAGGGCTGTAGTTTCCCTTTGATTGGCCCTATGCAGTTGCTATTAGCTCCTGACCTTGTAGACTGTACGGAGAAAATGGCATGGCAAAGAAAGAGGTGCTATGGTTAATTTGAGTTTTGGGGCATATATATAGCATTCAATCACAGTCCTTAGCGGCCGGTGATTGTGAGGTTAGGAACTTCGTTTCCTGAAGGTTTTTTGTAGCTAAATTTGTAGAGCTTAACAATGACTTTTAGGACTCCGTGCTATGAACAATTAGAGTCACACGCCATCTTTAAGAAGCGTTTAGGTTTAAAGATGTACTGAGGGCTTTGGCCATGATGCAAAGAATACAAGCCTGGAATGTAGCCAATACTGAGAGGTCTAAACACGTGGATTACACAGATCATTATAACAGGAATGTTTACAAAGGATGGCCTGCTACCGAATTCAGATAACGGTAATGGCAAGACGGCCACCACCAGCACATACAACTCCAAACGTGTTATTTCACAAGCCAATAGCCATGTACCATAGTGGATAAAAGGGATACGTCTTAAAGGTTAATTGACATAACTACAACAAAGGTAAACTGAGTAACTCGAATACAACGATTGCAGGACAATCATACAATCATTAAAACCAGATACATCGCAGAGATAATCAGTGGGTCGTGTATCGTGTATTCTTGATGAGAATGTTAGTGATTTGCAGATAAGCTAAGTATGCAATAGTGTGTATGTGCGTGCGTGCGTGCGCGTGTGTGCGTTGCCACCTGATTCATTTCAAAATAAATAAATTGTTACTGATTTGCTAAACCAAGCAATAATTATTACTTTCGCTTTTATTTTTTTATAAACAGAAAGAGAAGCAACGTAAGGATATATTAATTAAAACGTCTTGATATATAATTCATTTGACACAACATTATAAATTCCAACTTCAAATACATCTACACGAAGGTTCAGATGTGTTCATATAACTCTTCTTTTGGGGCTCGTATTGGCTTCAAGGTAGACACAATTTTATGGATAACAACTTCTTTAATACTGTAAAGAGCGACGTTTCGGTATAGATCCTTATACCGTTGTCAAGCAGGACTGACAACGTATTGGTTTGTTTTTTTAATCGTGCTGGTATTTTCAAGATGTGGTAAAAATGCTTATTGAAAAGAAATCGTATTAGTTTATGGATCGACATTGGTGATATAAAAAAAGACGGGTGTATAAAGTATGACTCGTCAGAATATGCCCTGAACCCAAAAGGAGTAATAAAGGCGAGCAACAACACCAACAGCAGCAGCAATTGCAGCAGCAACACAGACGTTTCTTATTTACGTTAGCATCACGCTTCGTTTTTTTAATTGGTGACATCTGTGTGATTGTTTTCTAAGTTACTTTGACACTCGAGATGGTACTAGATTGGATAGAGGCATAACTGTCTTTGTCTTCAGTTGTTTCTGTGCTTCTGTCCGGGATGGTTAAGACAACGCGCAACATAAAATGTATCATAACAGTTTTTTATCTCTTTCAGCTCAGCAACATTATGTTTTCTCTGCCCCCATGCGATTCTATATTGTTTTACAAACACCTATAGTGTGCATGCATTGATCCCTTTGATAGGTTGTATAGAAGTTCTTTGTACACTCATGTTCTCTCACGACAGACTACTCCGTGAACAACTATCCACCACACACTAACATATGTCTGCACCTGTCAACACGGAGACACCTTGGATGTCGGTTTCTAACATAGGTAATCGTGTTACAAGTCGTAAGCACATATATCACAACAGACACGGCGATGACAAATCCTTAGATATACACCATCTACACTAAAGTACTTACTGCAGATTCATATCGATTTAGTCGTCCCTCGGGGATGTAAACAACGGGAAATTATAGGGGACGGATATGCATGATTTTCAGTTAAATGAATTGTTTAATATAAACTGCAACTAGAATTATTATATATACACATCTAGCTTGGCATGTACAATTCATGTGTTACATCTAACCTTCATTGATGTATGTATTGCAACATGTCTTATGTGTAATGAAGCGGTATTAACAATTGTTTACCAATCCATTTTTACACTTTTGTGAAAATAAATATGTTTAAACGATGCGTGAAAGTCCAAAAGCACTCATATTCTGTGAAAAATCTTGACTCATATCTAATTTAAGTTGACTTTTAAATTCCTACCTAAATGACATTTATTAATTTCTTTCTAATCTTCGTTGACAACTAAGTATGCACCTACATGATTATATTTCAGTCATTGATATTTCAATTAGCATGGATGGTGTGACAATCCTGGGTAGACATTCCACAGATATCGTTTTTCTTGTTAAATTGCAAACTATTTTCTTTAAAATTAAGTCAATATCACGTGATCCATTCTTTTGAAGTGTTTGTGAATGTAATTAATTTCAAGCGTCTGTTCAGACACATCTTCATGTGTCGTGTGTCGTTTCATAATCATCAGAATTCTCCCCCAACAAATACAATTAACTCTTGCGGTTTTGGTAACCGAAAATCAATACTCGGTTTTTCATTTCCTATGTTTTCCTCGTCCAGATATGAAAGGGAAAATATGTCTAAACGACTTGTATCACGTGTCGGACACTAATCCTTCAAAATAGCATCGCGCATTTCAAATGATCCGGCATATGAGGTCAGCTGATCCCAGCGTGGTCTAGTTCATACCCAATTATGAAAGATCCTCTTCGCCGCGTGGCGCTCTGGGAAAGTGTAAAAACCTGAACGACATTTATGAAAACTTGAGTGAGAGTTTCGTTTGATGTTGTTTCTCTGACGTGTTTTGCTTCAAAAGAAGGTCAAATTCCATCTAGAATTACTTATTGAAGATGCTACGTACGACTATGGGAGGATATTACATCATTTATAACTTGTTGGTGTTTTAACGATGCTCACAATATTGATCTTAGCGTGGATGCTGAAACGGATACCTGATTGGTTTTTATAAAGTGCGCGTGTGTTGTCTTATTTAAAGTTCGTAAGAAAACGTCTTATGAAACCAAACCTGTGGGGATATGGGGAACATGAATCTGCTCGATAATAATTCTTAAACTTGTCTCTGAAATAAGCGTATAATAAACCAACTATCATAAAGGTGTCTGATATATAACATTAACAATCACGCTAACAACACGACGAACTATCGAAAACTTTTGAAAACACCCGAGTCACTTAAGACCGCTCATAGGCCACAGCGCTGTGGGAAGAAAATAAAACATTATGAAAGAGTGTCAACTTACGGCTGAGCCGAGATGAGGTGGAAAGCCGTGATTGTAGATAATAGGGCAACGGCCCCGGCTTGCCCAAACATTGTCAGCGAGTGGAGAGAAGGCCACTTGTACACTGACCGTCTCGTTGTCAATGGATGTAATATAGTCCCACTCTGCACCGTCTCACTACCTTGACCAGCGAATCAATACGCGCTGACTTCCGCAGGCGCTACATCAACGCCTAAGCACAGCATGAGGAAATTAAACAATGAGGTTGCACAAATGATGGGCTCCAAGACAGAGGGACAATTGTGCTGTCTTCTTTCCGTACAACATGTGCAATGATTTTAAATTTGCATGCTCCACCGCAAGTTATGGTGGGAGGTATGTTTAGGAAAGGATTTAGGACCGTGTGAGAGGGATAGGGAATTTGACAATGAGCAGGATGCAGCGGGTTGTATTGCTTCTAACTGTGCGCTTATTCTAATCTTCATGTAGAAGAGTTTTTATTCCTATTTCTAGGACGATTCGTTCCGAGATGATTGATAGTGTTAAGAATGACATTACACGGATTTGTGAAAAAAATATTATTCTGAATTATTGCAATATGCAGTGGAATATCATTACTTTAGAACATGCGGCTTTAGATCAACCGATCTCTCATATTGAAAGTGGTGGCGAAGAAGTAATGGCAGCATCGCTGAAGTATCAAAGCATCAGCGGATTCAGAGAGTTCCTCGGTGCAGAGATGCAGTAGCTGTTTTCACAGTAGCCTCACATTGTCCGCGGGGAGTCACGTCGTGCACGTGAAGTAGTAGCTGTTTTCGCAGTAGCCTCACATTGTCGGGGGGGGGGGGGGGGGGGTGCAGTATCTGTATTCCTCACATTGTCTAGGGGGAGTCACGACTTGTACTTGAAATAGTAGCTGTATTCACAGTAGCCTCACATTGTCTAGAGTGAGTTACATCATACAAGATAAATAGTAGCTGTACTCACAGTAGCCTCACATTGCCTAGAGTGAGTTACATCATACAAGATAAATAGTAGCTGTACTCACAGTAGCCCCACATTGCCTAGAGTGAGTTACATCATACAAGATAAATAGTAGCTGTACTCACAGTAGCCCCACATTGCCTAGAGTGAGTTACATCATACAAGATAAATAGTAGCTGTACTCACAGTAGCCCCACATTGCCTAGAGTGAGTTACATCATACACTGTAAATAGCAGATGTATTCATCGCATTGAGTATGGGAGTCACATAATACACCTATAAAGCCGTCGGTTCCAAATGGCATTCCCTTCCATCATATAATCAATTACATCCGCAAATCGGAAAACAAATAACGTTATCTCCAAAGTGGCATCTAAAGCGGACATAAACCTGGTCGTCACAGTCGCAGAGGAAACATGAGCTGATAACCATGGCGATACTCAATAGACATAATTCTCTCTTGAAGCTTTTTGTCAGTTTTCTTGGGAAGAACAAGAAAGCTGAAAAGGTTATTTTGGAAATTTAAGGCACAGTAAGGCCTGACAGAGATAGTATTCTTTATTTCTACATGTTTGTTTTGTCATATATAGAAAAAAGGGTGTCACTACTGGCCCTTGAAGACATGATCAGACTAAGCACATCATGTTAAGGCATAAAAAACATGTTTCAAAACAAGCCAAATAAAGAAACAAATAGGCCCCGACACTGTTCATAAACATCATCATGATCACAGTCACATTTATTTGTACAATGATACAAGATATTCATATTTTGTCTGTGATAGCAGATGCCTTTTTTGTCTGTGACACCAGATGTCTGTCTATGATTCCGGTAGCACGTTGTTTGGCCATGACAGAGTATGTACTTTATGTTTGTCTGTGGTACCCGATGCCCAATATTTTGGTCTACGATACCGATATTACGTTACGTTTGTCAACGATACCGATATTACGTTACGTTTGTCTACGATACCGATATTACGTTACGTTTGTCTACGTTACCGATATTACGTTACGTTTGTCTCCGATACCGATATTACGTTACGTTTGTCTACGTTACCGATATTACGTTACGTTTGTCTCCGATACCGATATTACGTTACGTTTGTCTACGATACCGATATTACGTTACGTTTGTCTCCGATACCGATATCACGTTACGTTTGTCTACAATACCGATAGTACGTTACGTTTGTCTCCGATACCGATATTACGTTACGTTTGTCTACGATACCGATATTACGTTACGTTTGTCTACAATACCGATAGTACGTTACGTTTGTCTACGCTATCAATATAGCACGACCAGTGAAGATCCGGTTAGAATAGGTTTTCAGCAACACATGCTTGCCGTGAAAACGTCTATGTTTGTCGTAGGAGGCGACTAATGGGATCGGGTGGTCAAGCTCGCTGACTTGGTTGATGCATGTCATCGTATCCCAAATGCGCGGATCGATACTCATGATGTCAATCACTGGATTGCCTGGTCCAGACTCGATTATTTACAGACCGTCGTCATATAGCTAGAATATTGCTGAGTGCGGCGTTAAACAACAAACAAACAAAACCATAGCACGTTACGTTTGTCTCCGTGCCGGATCCCCTTTGTTCTATGATACCAAATACCCGTTATTATTCTATGATATGATATACCCGTTATTATTCTATGATATAATACCCGTTATTATTCTATGATATAATATACCCGTTATTATTCTATGATATCATATACCCGTTATTATTCTATGATATAATATACCCGTTATTATTCTATGATATAATATACCCGTTATTATTCCATGATATAGTATACCCGTTTGTTATTTTCTGATACCAGGTGTCCATTTTTCTACTATGATACAGGAATGACCGGCTTCTATTTTTCTGTAATACCGGCAGCACGTCAGTTTGGGCTATTATACATGTAGAACGTTACTGTTGTCTATCATCTTTGTAGAACGCTATACTTGTTTATGATATTTGTCAAACGTTAACAAATATATTTGTCTATGAGACCTTCAGCGCGTTATTTCTGTCCATTATACTTTCAGAACGTTTTTTGTGCCTATCACACCGCCAGCACGTTATTTATTGTCTATCATATCGCCAGCACGTTATTTTATGTCTATCATACCTGCAGCACGTTATTTTATGTCTATCACACCTGCAACTCGTTATTTTTTTCCCATAATACCTTTATTAGCACATGATTTGTGACTATCATGTCAGTTTTGTCTATCATACCCGCAGAATGTCACGTCAGCACCTTATTTTTATCTATCATGTAGGTGGCACGTTAATTTTGTCTATTGTATCTGTAGCATTTTATTTGTGTCTTTGATATAGCATGTACGTTATGTTATGTTGTTGGTCCATGGAGCACGTTAAGTTTGTAAATGGTCCATGTAACAGGTTATGTTTGTAAATGGTCCATGTAACAGGTTATGTTTGTAAATGGTCCATGTAACAGGTTATGTTTGTAAATGGTCCATGTAACAGGTTATGTTTTTAAATGGTCCATGTAACAGGTTGTGTTTGTAAATGGTCCATGTAACAGGTTATGTTTGTAAATAGTCCATGTAGCAAGTTGTTTGTAAATGGTCCATGTAACAGGTTATGTTTGTAAATAGTCCATGTAGCAGGTTATGTTTGTAAATGGTCCATGTAACAGGTTATGTTTGTAAATGGTCCATGTAACAGGTTATGTTTGTAAATGGTCCATGTAACAGGTTATATTTGTAAATGGTCCATGTAGCAAGTTGTTTGTAAATGGTCCATGTAACAGGTTATGTTTGTAAATGGTCCATGTAGCACGTTATGTTTGTAAATAGTCCATGTAGCAAGTTGTTTGTAAATGGTCCATGTAACAGGTTATATTTGTAAATGGTCCATGTAGCAAGTTGTTTGTAAATGGTCCATGTAACAGGTTATGTTTGTAAATAGTCCATGTAGCAAGTTGTTTGTAAATAGTCCATGTAACAGGTTATGTTTTTAAATGGTCCATGTAACAGGTTATGTTTTAAAATGGTCCATGTAACAGGTTATGTTTGTAAATAGTCCATGTAGCAAGTTGTTTGTAAATGGTCCATGTAACAGGTTATGTTTGTAAATGGTCCATGTAACAGGTTATGTTTGTAAATGGTCCATGTAACAGGTTATGTTTGTAAATGGTCCATGTAACAGGTTATGTTTGTAAATAGTCCATGTAGCAAGTTGTTTGTAAATGGTCCATGTAACAGGTTATGTTTGTAAATGGTCCATGTAACAGGTTATGTTTGTAAATGGTCCATGTAACAGGTTATGTTTGTAAATAGTCCATGTAGCAAGTTGTTTGTAAATAGTCCATGTAACAGGTTATGTTTTTAAATGGTCCATGTAACAGGTTATGTTTTAAAATGGTCCATGTAACAGGTTATGTTTGTAAATAGTCCATGTAGCAAGTTGTTTGTAAATGGTCCATGTAACAGGTTATGTTTGTAAATGGTCCATGTAACAGGTTATGTTTGTAAATGGTCCATGTAACAGGTTATGTTTGTAAATGGTCCATGTAACAGGTTATGTTTGTAAATAGTCCATGTAGCAAGTTGTTTGTAAATGGTCCATGTAACAGGTTATGTTTGTAAATGGTCCATGTAACAGGTTATGTTTGTAAATGGTCCATGTAACAGGTTATGTTTGTAAATAGTCCAGGTAGGAGGTGGTGTTTGTAGATAGTCCATGTATCACGTTATGTTTGTAGATAGTCCATGTATCACGTTATGTTTGTAGATAGTCCATGTATCACGTTATGTTTGTAGATAGTCCATGTATCACGTTATGTTTGTAGATAGTCCATGTATCACGTTATGTTTGTAGATAGTCCATGTATCACGTTATGTTTGTAAATAGTTCATGTAGCACGTTATGTTTGTAAATAGTCCATCTAGCAGGTGGTGTTTGTAGATAGTCCATGTAGCACGTTATGTTTGTAGATGGTCCATGTAGCACGTGATGTTTGTAAAACGTCCATGTAGCAAGTTATGTTTGTAAATGGTAACGGATTCACGTCCCATGAGTTCATGAATCTGGATTTCGTCAACTCAGTGAATTATTTAGCGCTTCATACAATGATACATACTATCTCTTGGCCGCTAAAGGGGACAGTCGGGTAGCCTAGTGGGTAAAGCGTTCGCTCGTCACGCAAAAGACCGGGGTTCGATTCCCGACATGGGTACAATGTGTGAAGCTCATTTCTGGTGTCATCCGCCGTGATATTGCGGGAATATTGCCAAACGCGACATACAACCATACTCACTCACTCACTTGGCCGCTGAAGTGTAGAATACTAGGAGATATTGATGCGTTGTTGTGATATTGAAGTATGTCTCGTTACACCCTGTTATGGTGAGTGTGTTTTCTGTAGATCCTATAAGTATCCGTCACTTCCTTTTGGGAATGATGCAAACGATACCGTGGTCAGAGGAACCTTTGCTGATTTGTAAATATTATCCTTGACTGAGTTTCTTTACCATGGAGATTTCCTTCCAAGGATTGTGCTCGCTAGTGTTTGAATGCCAGGGCAGTGTTGCGTGTTTTTTCTTTTCGAAATAATGCCCCTTTATACTGAAAATATTGTCAGCAAATTATCTGACGTTTTGCACATTTCTGTGATCAAGCGTTTAGCGACATTTTATAGCTCTGTTGTGGATAAAACTAAACCTTTTAGACGCTCCCGCTAGTAAACTGAGTGTATTATGTAACAACTTCGTGACAGTTCTATCGATTCCAGACTAATGGAGAATATAGCCTGAACGCTGATCTGAGAAATCTCTACAACGCGAGTTCATTCAATTTGTGCATGCTGCCGGACTCCTGCCTCTTGTCTGAGAGATAGAGCCAGCTTTTGAGAAGACCTCTGCCAACGCTTTCACAGCCAGTGAACTATCCGACACTGGCACTATATCATAGTTTACGGGCTCTACGTTCATGTTTTATCCCAAGGAATCATTCTGGACTGTATGTGGGAAATCCGATTTAAGCCCATCGTGAAAGCTAGAACGCAAAATGATAATAATCCAAATTGGCGGTGAATCTTTGTAGTATTCATCTCTGAGTACGTTAGTGATGGAGATCGGGTCCAACAATTATTATTATTACAGTCATGACACCCGGTTTCCGCTTTAGTTGTAGCAACCGTCTAGTATGAAGGTCAATGTCACGAAAGTCGTCATTTTGACGGAATTAGTGCTGATGACGTCATGTTTCTGAAACTCAGCGCCACCTCCTGTAAACCGCCGATTGATGTGACCTTTGGGAGAGACCCTGCCAAGGTCACACGGGTGAAGCTGCTTGATTGAGTGATCGCAGCCAAATGTCTCACCTCAGGGTGGTTTACTTGGAAGCGTTTACAGTATTTCATCCAAGTACGCAGAAGATACCTTAAAGCAAGCTCTTAAATAGGTTGTAAACCACGTGCAGTGCTTTTGAAGAGTAAACGCTATCGATAAACGATTTCAAGCCAAGGCTTCCTTTGAGAGTTTATGATGGGGGACTAGGTTGGTGCCGTTTGTCCAAATCAATTCCAAATCAGCGTATCTACCGCGATCTTGATGTATCTGCCATGAAAGATTCGTTCGTTTCTACGAAGGCATTTCATGGCTATACCTCACACTCAATCAGAGAAAGACTTGCTGCATATCATGGACATTCCGAAACTCAAACAGAGAAAGACTTACACACTCAAACAGAGAAAGACTTGCAACATATCATGGAAGTTCCAACACGCAATCAGAGAAAGACTTACACCATATCATGGACATCCCCACACTCAATCAGAGAAAGACTTTCAACATATCATGGACATTCACATATTAAAACAGGGAAAGACTTTCAACATATCATGGACATTCACACATTCAAACAGGGAAAGACTTCCAAAATATAGTCATTCCCACACTCAAACAGAGAAAGACTTGCAACTTATCATGGACATTCACACACCCAAACAGGGAAAGACTAATATATTACACGCACGCACGCACGCACGCACGCACGCACGCACGCACGCACGCTCGCTCGCTCGCTCGCACGCTCGCACGCATGCACACACACACGCGCGCGCGCACACACACAATCTGTTTCGGGAGATTCTCAAGAATGTTATTTCCCGGCGTTGACGTATATCGGCGTCATTTCTGTCACTGAGAGGTGTCAAATTTGTAAGTGCCCTCCACATGCCTACCATGAAACGTTTTGAAAGCTTTACTGAGGCCTTGAATTTTGTAACTTTGTAAACAATCATCATTCATATGTTTCAAAGGGACACCGTAGTCAGCAGCAGCTGAACCAGTGGAGACCAGGTCTCAACAGCTATTATTCCATCTCAACACTATATTCAGTAAACTACGGTTATAACGAACACGCTTATAACGAACTAAGTTTTTATAACGAACTAACTTTTTAGTCCCGACTATATGCTGTAGTTATGCTGTATATATGCTTATAACGAATTACGGTTATAACGAACTAAAATTAGTAGTCCCTTTGAGTTCGTTATAACCGTAGTTTACTGTATATCAGTCATAATCCCTGTTACCCAAGACATATGTTAGACCATTTCCCACGAAGCTCCGCGGACGGATACATAAAGCAAGTGAAGTCAGCCGATGCCTCGGAGGAATGTCGCCAATGCCGTGCCCGATGGAGGTGGTCTGCTGAATCCTGCTTCGTGATGTCGTGTGTCGACACTTTAAACTTGGCAACACCTCAGGCATGGAACAGCCTCGGATGTAGTGTATCACTTCCGTAACACGGCCCTCGTGTCATCCCGCTCACATGTTGTTAGGGAGAAGGGTTCAACAAGTGGTTCGTATATTGATATTCAGACATGGACGTGTCACGTGTTTATTTGTATTCAATGCAATGTTTTCTTGCGATGAATATAACTAGTCTCAGGACGCCTTAGTACATGCACATGGACCTTCACTCTACTTATGCCAATCCTAACAAGGGACGGTAAGGTAGCCTCGTGGTTAAAACGTTCGCTCGTCACGTCGAATGCCCGGGTTCGAATCCCCACATGGGTACAATGTGTGAAGCCCTTTTCTGGTGTCCCCCGCCGTGCGGGAATATTGCTGGAATATTGCTGAAAGCGGTGTAAAACCATACTCATTCACTCACCCTCCTGACACTATGTTGGCTAAATGTTGCACTACGATAGCACGTTAACGCCAGAGACGTCGAAAGTCCTTTTATAGTTTTCCTTCTCGCTATCGTGTTCCAAATGTAGTTAGTATCGTCAGAGGACATCGTTAGAGGAAGAGATACATTGGTACACGTGAGAACAATTGCATCGGAAGATATCAATCATATTTTACTTCTGACAGTCATATTATTACATGTGACAATCATATGTTCATACCTGCCAACAATTGCATTATTACATGCGACAATCACATTTCCATACCTGACACCAATTGCATTATCACAGGTGACAATCACATGTCTATAATCTGACAACAATTGCATTATTACATGTGACAATGACACTTCCATACCTTCCAACAATTGCATTATTACATGTGACAATCACCTTTCCATACCTGCCAATAATTGCAATATTACATGCGACAATCACATTTCCATACATCACACCAATTGGATTATTACATGTGACAATCACATGTCTATACCTGACAACAATTGCCTTATAGATTACAGTGGAATAACCCACAAGGCAAGCATCATGTACACATATTTCACTTCTAAGTCTCAATGATCGTGACTCTTTTTAACCTAATCAAGGAAAACCCTTTGTTGGTGCTCTCAGTGTCGATCACTTGTTAGCTATTCCTCTGACATCGGTGACGTTACCGTGGAGGTTCCCATGATCAATATATCTAAATTAGCACTTGCGTGGCGTTATGGCCGGACTGTGATGATTGGATTGTGGCAGTACATGAATGATTGTCTGTGTCATCGTTTGTTTGTTTATTTATTGTTTAACGCCGGTCTCAGCAATATTCCAGCTATATGACGGCGGTCTGTAAATAATCGAGTCTGGACCAGACAATCCAGTAATTGACATCATGAACATAGATCCACGTAATTGGAATACGATGACATGCATCAACCAAGTCAGCGAGCCTGACCATCCCGATCCCGTTAGTCGCCTTTTACGGCAAGCATGGGTTGCTTAAGACGTATTCTAACCGGATCTTTACGGGTCATGTGTCATCGTACTCCGTTCTCACGGAGGTCCACCTTAAACAACATATGCATCATAGATGTATGAAAGAGACGGAACTGCTTCCGTGTATTCCAGTACACCTTGGAATGTAAACATGTTGTACATAGCAGGATCGATGTTCTTGAATTCAGGAAAACGAACATCTCTTACCAAACTACCGAGTCAAAAGAACACACCGACGTTATTATGAAGTTTCATTTCAACCATGTTTTATTACATCAGATTACAAAGGAACGCCACTCGATCGTGTCCATTAACTAATGTCATCAAAGGCGGGCATCGTTATGTCCACTAATTGTTCAATCGATATTTGCCATAACGAACTGATTAGTTGATCGATTAACACGAGATAATACGCGGAGTCTCGTTGTCACTCCAGCTTGAAGCTCTGTTAATTATTGATGTTTTAATGCTCCATAGATCGTTTACACGTGCACGAAGCTGAATCTATGGTTACAGAGAGGTCAAACCTGTGTGGTTGTGAATGAAGCACTTCAAGTATCAGCATTATCATAAATGAAATTATTTTACTTCTTTACCATCATATTGATGTTGAAATATCCGCCCAGCAGTAGATTCAATTCAATTCATGCCAAGTGACTGAATTATGACCTCCAGAATAGCGTGTGTGCTGAATCATGAGCTTCAGAATATGTGTGTACTGAATCACTGCCTCGGCAACCATATATGGCAATCATATTTGGAAGAGTAAATAAACATCTTAAAAGTATAAGTACGTCATTGCCATGTTTTTAACCTGAGACATGTATCTTCTAGCCACTAGGTCTCTACCCCAGGCCAGAACGCCACGCTGCTGGTCGTACGAAAAAGGCCACTAATTGGGATCTGATGATCAGGCTCTGTCCATATTATATTTCAAAGCAGCATTTTTTTGGCATTTGTGTCTTATAATATATGTGTCTCATATTCACTGTAAAGCATTTATGCCATACAGCAGAAGGAGATTTTTTATCAACTCTCTCCTTTGTACATATGTTTTGTAAATCCTAACTTGCTCCAACAAGAGGCAGCAACTGTATGGCTGATCGGTGACTAAGCTGATTGGTGTCATTGTTCCTCAATGGCGTGGGTGGTTCTTCATGTTTCGATCCAATGGTTTGCCTGGTCCTGACTAGTAGAATTACAGACCGTCGTTAATAAGCCGAAATATTGCTGACTGTGGATTGAATAACATTCTTCTTACTTTGACTTTGAAGCATATATCGGATGTATATCGGAAATCCTAAGTACACGTATTCAAGCGAATTAGTTTTAAATTTGGTAACAGAAATATTATGAAGAATGTCTAGCTATAGGGACATATAGATTTTAGAGACTATAATGAGCGTAGTTTCCACTGCTGGATTCTAAAGGCCTTCGCGAATCCCTACAGAGGAACGACTGTTTGAAGAGAAATGCTCCGTCGAATTGATTTTGTAGCAGCATCATATTTCAAATCTGCTTGTGTGAAGTTCCTTATGGGCAATATGTCTAACAGTAACATTAGACGGTTTCACAAACGTATGATCTCTTGAACCATTGCCCAAATTACGATGTGTTATGTGGTTCGTCGCTTTATGCTTAAAAAATCAATAGTTGTCAAGACGGTGGCAGATCCATTGACGCCGAGTGTTGGCCCAGTGGTGATCACGTTCGTTGTGAACTCACGATGGAGGGGTTTGATTTCTATGATGCTGTATGTACTATATGTATTTGGTAACTGTTTGTCCCCTCTTTTGATCTTAACACTTGTGTTCGTGTCAAAACCTGCCTTCACGCATTATTAATGTCTAGCCAGATTCTATGACATGTCTTAACCTTAATCGATTAGTAGTCATATATTATGCATATATTGGACCCACCATTAGATATTCTGAAGGGGTCCTGGGATTGTCTGGAGATTGGATATTTTTTCAGTTGCAGCTTCAAAAGCAGATATTATATTTTATAAAAACTATGGGCCTGAATATTTTTTATAAGAAAAACGCCTTGCATCAATGTATATCTTACAAACAAGTTCTTTAATTTCGACAGTCCGAAGCATAAACATCTCTTTCAAGAATTTTGCTTTTTCGATAAATTCCCAGCCACCAAACGGTCTGTATTTCGATATATGCTGGTGTGAGTAGCATGACCTGCAGGTCTAAGTCAAGGTGTGTACTCTGTGCCATAACGATGCCATTGTGCAACATTTGATGAATTTTAGTATTCAAGTGAGTGAGTTAATGTAGGTTTACGCCACAACCAGTCTGAACCAGTTTCATATACCGCAGACAGCGTTAACATGTCGGGAAACAATTACTCACAATCTTATACTGTAAACCAATTTTAGCCGACAAACATCCCGACAGAGGTCACAACTCACCGAGGTCAAAGTGCACAGAGATCACTGTGGTTCTTTTATATTCTTCGGTCCACGATATATTGCTAATACGTCCCGTTCCTTTACTGTCCTTCAGTATCAAGATATGTTCTCTTCACTCTATGCTTGAAATATTGTCTACGTGACGTAACATTATCGACTGACTGACTCACTCACTCACTCAGTGAATGGAATTGATTGACCTGTAACACAATGTGATCAAGGAAAGCATCAATATCTGGCTGCTCGCAAGTTGTACATGAACTGCGTAAGTAACAATATCAGGAAGTTCTACATCCGTAGCGGCATGCGGTGAGGGACGTTGTACCATACAGTTGGCTCTCACATGGTGGACGCTGTCGTTACATGTGTTGTCCTGTCGAGGCACTAGGTCCTGGAGCGGAAGGGGTTATGAGTGATAAGGCTTATCAACTCGGCGTAGTAAACATGCGCTGTTCACAAATGGTGAGAGGGAGAGTTAAGGGTGCAGTGAGTGGAGTCCTAGTCAGGCAAACCAGTGAATACACCAGCAATGGTCCACACCAGCAAGTCACGATGACCTGCAATCAGCACGGTTTACCAACTTCACCACCCAATCCACTATTCCGACAATCACAGGTTAAAGGCTAACGAATTCTTCCCTTGAATCCCTATCGGTTTGTAGATTTACTCACGCCCCAAATTCAGATATTACGATTGAGTCTAAGGGACTGAACCCTATATTATAAGGGTTTTATATATTACGGCATGACATATTTACAATACATGGGTATAAAATGCATTTTAGGGTTTCATATTTCAAAAACAAAAAGATTATTATTTGTTATAGTTAAACCATTGCCCGAAGGCTCCGTATCACGAACGTCCACTAACGGTACCTGCTGTTGTTTTCTTTGAATTCTGATCTATCGAAGTAAAATAAATGAATGTACAAGGGGTTTACATGACAATACGCTATCATCTACCTCTCAGGCACTACTCTGAACTGTTTTACCGTCATGTGGTGTTTATGGTCGTCGGATACGAGACATTTCATCGATCGAATGTGCTCTTCCGGGTTCTAAATTATAGGTTGCTTTGAAAGGTAAATCTGCTTGTCCGATAACAGATTACCATAAACACACCTCTTCTGTGACTGGGGAATATGTCAGAATAATAAAAGCCACAAAACCCTTTCCATATTCATAACCATATGGTCTGTGAATAGGAGTAAGAATATACTGTGCTGTATGGACATTGGCAGAGGCAGGAGAGCAAAACACATCTGCTACGGACAAACTTGAAAGTGCTGCGATGGTCTACGAATATGGACAAAGTCGGAAGAGTTGCGATGGTCTTCGAATATGGATAAAGTCGGAAGAGTTGCGATGGTCTTCGAATATGGACAAAGTCGGAAGAGTTGCGATGGTCTACGAATATGGACAAAGTCGGAAGAGTTGCGATGGTCTACGAATATGGACAAAGTCGGAAGAGCTGCAATGGTCTACGAATATGGACAACGTTGGAAGAGCTGCGATGGCTTATGTATATGGGCAAAGTTGGAAGAGCTACGATGACCTACGAATATGGACAAAGTTGGAAGAACTGCGATGGTATATGTATATGGGCAAAGTTGGAAGAGCTACGATGACCTACGAATATGGACAAAGTTGGAAGAACTGCGATGGTTTCTGAATGTGAACATAATCAGAGGATCGACACCCCTCTGCTAAGAACATGGGCAAATTTAGAACATCTTCGATAGTCAATGAATATGGCATCATCGTATCGACATACGTGTTCTAGTAACGCGGACAATGGCTCCCCTGTTTTATGTGACATCACAATACCAACCCATGACACAACGTCGGTAGCATCCCTTAACATGTGAATATCAAAGCACATATGCATCCCGTTGGTGGAACTTAATTCTTTTTAACGGTTTTAACTAACCGTGTGTGTTTTGTGGTGGTGTTAGTCAGGCATGATACATGCAGTTATTCTAAGCTGCGTGTCATTAGCTGTACAACACCAGAAGTGCAGAACAGATTTGTTCGTTTTCCTGTCAAACTCTTCTACGCAGTTTAGAAACTTGACTTGAAGTTATCAAAGACAAAACCGTCCATGGATATTCAATTTGTTAGAGAGCGTATTTTCCTTGATTAAAGGACTCACAGGCTAATTTATACGAAATGTAAAGAAATGAGAAACAATTAAACAAAACAATATATCCCAGACTCTTTTCCTCAGCTTAAAAAACTGAAATTTCAAAATGGCTCATTTTTATACATGCCTTTTGCCAAAGTAAAACGTTTTTAGCAGAACAACTTCTTTACATTGATTACACCCCCGACTGTGCAGTATATATTCTCCCATTTGTGTTATAATATATATTCTGAACCGATTGGCTGCCTCACCTTCGTTTTGAACCCGAAATACTAAATATGCTAAAAGTAGCCGTCCAATTAAATTACTCTCACGCGCGAGATCAAATCTGTGCTCTGGCAGAGAGAGAAGCGAAGGAAGTGGTGACGTCACTTCCGAAATAGAACAATGGTGGCGAAAAGGTAGATCGTATTAAAGTATGTTCATAATCTAGAGATAGTGATTACACTGTATTTGTTGTAATCCTATACTATTGGATAGGGTAGTCAGTAATTGTTTGAGACCGCCTCCGTAGTCTAGTGGTAGAGCGTCTACCCCGATAGCGGAAGGTCCGGCGTTCGATCCCCGGCTGCGTCATACCAAAATACGGTAAAAGATGGTATTTGTTGTCACCCTGTATGGCGCTCTGCATTAGGGGGTTAAACAAGGACTGGTCGTCTCGGGATCAGTATACTGTGTCTAAGTGTGGTATTTATGTTAAACTGCGACACGGTATCTCAGTGGGCAAGCACTATAAATCGGCATCAGTCCTGACTAGTACAAGCAGACACACACACACACACACACACACACACACACACACACACGCACGCGCGCGCGCGCGCGTACATGCAAGTCGCAGTATAAGTGCAATAATCTCGGACGCGACGTTAAACCCCATTTCACCTCACCTCAGCAGTATTTGTTCGAAAAACAAAATGTTATCTCTATCCATATCAACATGTTCATGTTAAGTGCATTTCATTGTGTACGACTTTTTCAGTTTTACGTTCAAGATTCAGTCACTCTTAATCAACCCCGGGGGCACGGTCGGCCCAGTCGTCTAAGCGCCGCAAATCGCAGTGCAGAGTTGCGTCCCTTGGTCACGCCAAAAACCGATGATTGTGGGTTCTAATCCCGGTTCGCCCCGATTATGTTTCTAGGTTTGTCAGCACCATACCCGTGCTCTTGGGTATCACCGAAGTGGTAAACGTCTGAGACCTGCATCACTTCGGGCTTTCCTCCCACATTAAGCTGACACGCCGTGATATAAAAATGGCGTTAACACTACTTTCTCACTCACTCAGTTGATCAACCCAATGTACGAGACCGTCCAAGTACCTGAAACGTCATGGTTATACATAACCCTACATACGCCTATCTTAAACCTTGCTACAATCCCCCTGCTTGGTCACACAACAATACCAAAATAACCAGCCATGCTCCCAACCCTTTCCGTGAGACAGGAATGTTCATTCACAATTCTTTGACCCCAAACTCGGTCTGTGTAGTGCCTATTCCCGGCAGTCGCTTATTATTGCCGTATGCGGCCACGCTGCAGACATTCCACGGAGTATTGGAATCACGTGTGTACTGGGCTCCGTTTAAACACCACAGTGACGTAGCGTGTGTGTATTTGATACACTCGGACTTGTCACCAGTAACGGCTCTCACCGACTGAAACGCACTGGGATTCAAAAATTATTCTGTCATATTTAGTCAATCAGTGAAATGTTCAGAGAATGGTAAATGATAATCAATTAAGTTGAAACATCTGTGTACATAAAATAGATGTACAGTCATAAATATGATAAAGTTATACTACTCAAAAGAAATTAAAGAACACCTGAATCTTTCAAATGAATTTAGTGAATCTCTCAGTGTTAGCCATATTTACATAGGAAATCGAGTAAGCGTAAGATAAAGACTCTCATAGTGTAACTTATTTAATGATTGAATTCTGTCAATACATCCTTTCGGTACCGATGCGAGTAACCATATCTCCTTAGTACCTTTATCACCTCAGTACCTTTATCACCACAGTACCTTTATCACCTCAGTACCTTTATCACCCCAGTACCTTTATCACCTTAGTACCTTTATCACCTCAGTACCTTTATCACCCCAGTACCTTTATCACCTCAGTACCTTTATCACCCCAGTACCTTTATCACCTCAGTACCTTTATCACCTCAGTACCTTTATCACCTCAGTACCTTTATCACCTTAGTACCTTTATTACCCCAGTACCTTTATCACCTCAGTACCTTTATCACCTCAGTACCTTTATCACCTCAGTACCTTTATCACCTCAGTACCTTTATTACCTCAGTACCTTTATCACCTTAGTACCTTTATCATCTCAGTACCTTTATCACCCCAGTACCTTTATCACCTCAGTACCTTTATCATCTCAGTACCTTTATCATCTCAGTACCTTTATCACCTCAGTACCTTTATCACCTCAGTACCTTTATCACCTCAGTACCTTTATCACCCCAGTACCTTTATCACCTTAGTACCTTTATCACCCCAGTACCTTTATCACCTTAGTACCTTTATCACCTTAGTACCTTTATCACCTCAGTACCTTTATCACCCCAGTACCTTTATCACCTCAGTACCTTTATCATCTCAGTACCTTTATCACCTTAGTACCTTTATCACCTCAGTACCTTTATCACCTTAGTACCTTTATCACCTCAGTACCCATACCGTGCACAAAAGCAAGGCATACTATAAATTCTACCCTCTCTGTTGGTCTTAATAGTAGTGACTTACAGTATGCACGTATAAAGATATGGAAAAGAATGATTTCAACAAGTTTTTATGGATGTGAATTACTATCTCGAATTAGCTGAGAGCACCAAGCGTTACATTGACAGGATTATACACGGGTTTGACAAACGTTTTCCCACTGATGCCACTATTGCTAATCTAGGACTTTGGAGCATGGTTGGCTATATAGATATATGTAGACTACAGCTGTTGGGCGTCTTTGCAACAACTCATATGCATGTGTCTCAATTTGTAAAAGTGGTTTCTGCGCATTAACATCACTCTATTATTTTCATAACAATAATTTACACAGTTTGTATGGAGTGGTTGCTTTCAACAGCTAAGAAATATAAGATTGCACAGGGGAATTCCCCGCGAAGACGAAGTAGAGAAAGATTGTGTTATATGAAATAACTACCTACGAGGAAGAAGTATGGAAATATAAACTCTCATGTAGAGCTGACTTGTTTCGATATTCTAAACTTCACACAACACTAGCCCCGCATGTGTTATACAGCGTTGTAATGTTATACCCAGAGTTGGGAGAAGAAATACAATTATTATATGTAATAAGGATTTGATCCAGAAGCAAAATATCAAAAGAATGTAAGACCTTTGCTGATCATTATTATCAGCATGTCATCTTAAACTGTGAATGTCTACTTTCAGAGAGAGATGTATTCTTTTCTACTATAGTTGATAATCTTGATGTTCAGATGATGAAAGACCATGATATGTTAGCATTCTTTCTTGGTGCAGATAACAATGACATTGATGAAATAATGTGGCATTTCACTTTTTTGAATTCTCAAAGTATTTATATCAAATTAAACATATCCTAAACAACGTGTGGTAATCTTACCAATATTTCTCACTGTTTAAAGCCTGTAAATATGCGGAACATTGATATATATATACCCACCTTAGTACCTTTATAACTTTATGTCACTTAAAGATATTTGAATAAATGTGTCCGCTACATTTGTGATGCTTCAGTAAGCACAACCCTCGCGTTCATAGACTGAAGCAGAATACACCCAAGTCGACATTGCCTTGAAAATCCAACAGTACCTAAGGTAACACGAGTCGCCTCCCTTGAAACATGATCTCAACTATTTTCTTAAACCTTGACATGAATTGAAATATTACCCTGACTGAAGAACAATACATTTCCTTGTTTCACTGCGTAATAAACAACGATTTCTAGAACAAACTATGTAGGTGAATACATTTACGGCGAATGTGACATTAAAACAGACCGAAACAAGTGCATTTTAAAACATAAAACTTTTATTCTGTATGAATTGTACAGAAACAAATGTGTAACAATGAGAATGAATGCACGAACACAATACATAAACATAATTATTCCTGGAAACAATGAAATGGCTATCGATAACATGCAGAAACTCAAAAATACATAAATATACATCTATAATATATATACATGGAACATGAAGAAGTCTTTACCAAAGTGCGAAATATGACATCATAAATGGAATTCCCCCATGCAATTAGACACAGCATGCGTTAACCTTAGGGGAATCATCTATTATCAACGGATCGGAATGCTTGGCATTCAAAATTCAGTGTCAGTGTGTTTGGGTATGTAAGAAAACAAGGATTTGTCCATGAGGACTCATTTTAATCGGTGTTAACAATCAAACCCGGTATTTGTCCCATTTCGACAGTAGTGCCATTGTGGCTGCGTTCCGACTGGAAGAATTTGAACGTCATGTCATCCAGAATGACTGTATGGTTGCCATGGGTACCCTGAAAGCACGGCTCCCCCCGTACGTTGACCAGCAGGGTGTATTGCCTCTTGCGCTCAATCCGGACAGGGGTCGGGAAGGGAAGCTCATAAAATTTGTCATTAGGATTGACGTCCACCTCTACCTCCATTAAGCTCCCTCTCATCACGTTCCCTTCATCATCCTCAACCCTTGCCCGGACATAGTACTGACCTCGGACGTAGCGGGATGGCCCGAACAGAAGGAAACCTACCAGAATGAAGTCGTGGTCGCAGCCGAAGCCGATCGCGTCGTCCATCTGCCCATCACACATCCACGATAACACTTCATCCCGTGTTGAGAATCGCAAGAGATTATGGTCCCGCAGGGTCACCTTCTTCTTTTTCTTCCCCTTGCCTTTCTTTTTTTCCGCCGATGTCTTCTCATCTTTGGGTTTTCCTTTCTTCTCCTTCTTGGGCTCCGGTTCGGGCTCCACAATAATTGGGGGCAGCTCCACGCGAGGCTCCGGGGGTTCTGTCATGTCCAATGGGCCTTCTACCTTTGGTGCCTCGTACATGTCCGGACGGACAAACGTACCTTTCCTTGCTTCAGTGATAAAAGGCTTTGCTCCTATTTCCGGAATGACATAATATTGAAGCACGGTGTTCGTTTCAACATCATTAAGAACGCCGAAAGGACTTACTTTTTGCACAAATATCTTTTTATCTATTAGTGGAAATCTTATGCTATAAATGGCATTTCCAAGAACGTCCCTACGGCCTTCCGGCGTGATGTCTTTTTCATGGCGTGCCAGCTCACACTCCGACCAGTACAGGGCGCCAAAGAAGACAACATCTTCCGGTGCGTTGAGGTCATCCGAGGCTAGGACCATTGAGAGACATTCGTGGCACAGCTCCCCGACCGTCCGAGCTCGGAGGGTCCCGTCCCCTGTCTTGAGGATGTAGTCCAGAGCCTTGGCCCTCAGGTCATCCTCGTCGTACACGTGGGCCTGCTCCATGATGACACAGGCGGAGTCGGGGGACAGGTCGGCCTCCAGATACTGCAGACAGCGCCTCCTCAGAGACTGGATGCCGTACTTCTTGGCCGCGAAGAGGACAAGGGAAACGTTCTCGGGGTCCAGACGGATGTCGTCTGTGTACAGAAACCTGTTGGGAGAATAAAGACAGGTGTGTCAGTGAGTGAGTGATTGCTGTTTAACGGAGTCAGGTGAAATGGGCTTTAACTTCACGACCAAGAATATTGCACTAATATAGCGAAGTGCACATATGTGTGCGGCTACTTGTACTAGTCCGGTTTAATGCCGATTTTATAGTTCTAGCACACTAAAATATCATGCTGCAGTTTAACATGAATACCCATTCAGACACAGTAAATTGACTCAGAGCCGACCAGTCCTTGTTTTACCACCTTAATGCCGAGCTCCAGGCAGGGTAAAAACAAGTACCATCTTTCAACGTCTTTTGGTATAACGCGACCGAACCCCTTGCGCTCTCTGGGCGGACGCTCTACCACTAGACCACGGAGGCGCTCGCTGTTTAACGATGCAATCATTAGTATTCAAACTATCGCACGCATATGTCGGAACACACTTATCCCTGCAGGTCCAGCAGCTCTAATCCGCAGATTTCGGATTACACTTAGCCCTGCAGGTCATGTTACCCACACCAGCATATGTCGGACTACACTTAGCCCTGCATGTCATGTAACTCACACCAGCAAATGTCGGACTACACTTAGCCCTGCGGGTCATGTAACTCATGCCAGCATATGTCGGACTACACTTAGCCCTGCATGTCATGTAACTCACACCAGCATATGTCGGACTACACTTAGCCCTGCATGTCATGTAACTCATACCAGCATATGTCGGACTACACTTAGCCCTGCATGTCATGTAACTCATGCCAGCATATGTCGGACTACACTTAGCCCTGCGGGTCATGTAACTCACACCAGCATATGTCGGACTACACTTAGCCCTGCATGTCATGTAACTCATGCCAGCATTTGTCGGACTACACTAAGCCCTGCATGTCATGTAACTCACACCAGCGTATGTCGGACTACACTTAGCCCTGCATGTCATGTAACTCACACCAGCAAATGTCGGACTACACTTAGCCCTGCATGTCATGTAACTCACACCAGCGTATGTCGGACTACACTTAGCCCTGCATGTCATGTAACTCATACCAGCATATGTCGGACTACACTTAGCCCTGCATGTCATGTAACTCATACCAGCATATGTCGGACTACACTTAGCCCTGCATGTCATGTAACTCATGCCAGCATATGTCGGACTACACTTAGCCCTGCGGGTCATGTTACTCACACCAGCGTATGTCGGACTACACTTAGCCCTGCATGTCATGTAACTCATGCCAGCATATGTCGGACTACACTTAGCCCTGCATGTCATGTAACTCATACCAGCGTATGACGGACTACACTTAGCCCTGCATGTCATGTAACTCATACCAGCATATGTCGGACTACACTTAGCCCTGCGGGTCATGTAACTCACACCAGCATATGTCGGACTACACTTAGCCCTGCGGGTCATGTAACTCACACCAGCGTATGTCGGACTACACTTAGCCCTGCATGTCATGTAACTCATGCCAGCATATTTCGGACTACACTTAGCCCTGCATGTCATGTAACTCATACCAGCGTATGTCGGACTACACTTAGCCCTGCATGTCATGTAACTCATACCAGCATATGTCGGACTACACTTAGCCCTGCATGTCATGTAACTCATGCCAGCATATGTCGGACTACACTTAGCCCTGCATGTCATGTAACTCATACCAGCATATGTCGGACTACACTTAGCCCTGCATGTCATGTAACTCATGCCAGCATATGTCGGACTACACTTAGCCCTGCGGGTCATGTAACTCACACCAGCGTATGTCGGACTACACTTAGCCCTGCATGTCATGTAACTCATGCCAGCATATGTCGGACTACACTTAGCCCTGCATGTCATGTAACTCATACCAGCGTATGTCGGACTACACTTAGCCCTGCATGTCATGTAACTCATACCAGCATATGTCGGACTACACTTAGCCCTGCGGGTCATGTAACTCACACCAGCATATGTCGGACTACACTTAGCCCTGCGGGTCATGTAACTCACACCAGCGTATGTCGGACTACACTTAGCCCTGCATGTCATGTAACTCATGCCAGCATATTTCGGACTACACTTAGCCCTGCATGTCATGTAACTCATACCAGCGTATGTCGGACTACACTTAGCCCTGCATGTCATGTAACTCATACCAGCATATGTCGGACTACACTTAGCCCTGCATGTCATGTAACTCATGCCAGCATATGTCGGACTACACTTAGCCCTGCGGGTCATGTAACTCACACCAGCGTATGTCGGACTACACTTAGCTCTGCATGTCATGTAACTCATGCCAGCATATGACGGACTACACTTAGCCCTGCAGGTCATGTAACTCACACCAGCATATGTCGGACTACACTTGGCCCTGCAGGTCATATTACTCACACCAGCATATGTCGGACTACACTTGGCCCTGCAGATCATGCTACTCACACCAGCATATGCGGACTACACTTAGCCCTGCATGTCATGTAACTCACACCAGCATATGCGGACTACACTTAGCCCTGCATGTCATGTAACTCACACCAGCATATGTCGGACTACACTTAGCCCTGCAGGTCATATTACTCACACCAGCATATGTCGGACTACACTTGGCCCTGCAGATCATGCTACTCACACCAGCATATGCGGACTACACTTAGCCCTGCATGTCATGTAACTCACACCAGCATATGCGGACTACACTTAGCCCTGCATGTCATGTAACTCACACCAGCATATGTCGGACTACACTTAGCCCTGCAGGTCATATTACTCACACCAGCATATGTCGGACTACACTTGGCCCTGCAGATCATGCTACTCACACCAGCATATGTCGGAACACGTTCGGATCTACGTCATCCACGACGATCTCATCGTTGTCCTCCATGATTGCTTCTGCATCGGCAAACATGGTCTGGAACACGTTACTGCGAGACCCAAGCATGTACTTGTGGGCGGGGATGATCTCCTCGGCCTCCCCTACCCTGAAGGTGACGTCACAGTTGAGCTGGTTGACCAGCATGTGTAGGTTGGTGTCCGGCAGGTTCTTGCCCGACTGCCAGTCCACCTCCCGCCCGATGGTCATCTCCCACATGGACACGTCATCTCCAGACTTCCGGGGGGTCTTGCTCTTCTTGCTGCCTCCCCGAGTTGCCTTGCCCGATTTACTCGCCATCCTAGGTGGAGAATGTGTGTTACAGTGGCATAGAGACTGTTGTGAAATAAACTGTTCATAGGTGGATCGGGGCGGTTGGGTAACCTAGTGTTAAAGCGTTAGCTCGTCAAGCCGAAGTCATCGGTTCGATTCCCCACATGGGTCAATGTGTGAAGCCCGTTTCTGATGTCCCCGACCGTGATATTGCTGGAATATTGCTAAAAGCGGCGTAAAACTATACTCACTCACTCACAGACGGATACAGAGGGTGTGTGGGCCGTATGGGTATGTTTGGGTGGCAGGAAATCCTGCCCACTAACGGACTACTGTTTCTGATAATAAGACTGACGGGGATTTTGTTTCAATATAGCGCTTAACGATGTCACTGTCATAGTGTTGTCTACATTTTGTGTGGTGATGATGAAATAAGCAGTTAACTGTTAAGTATGTTGTTGACTGGTTTTCTTTAAAGAATAGATTTAAATAGGTTTTAACGTCTACGCGGATTTACAGTGTGCACACCGGATTTGACGTTTATACCTTCATGTTTTAACTGTTCGAGACAACGTCACAGAAACAAAGTGACGAAAATTGTGTTCAACGCGCCTCGGATAAAGCACGGCTTGAAGACGCGTTTAAGTAATAACCAACATTTAAACCATGCTCAGGTCCAGGAATCGATTTATCACAAGTGTCACATTTTCAATAAGCTATCTGAGGTCAAACACGAGCCAAACATAAATAAAACGCACCTGCCAAAAGCAGGACGTTGATCGATAAATTTGAGTGTTTTAATCGCTTATGTCATTACCGGCCCTTGTGATGTCACATACGCTGTAGAGATGACACGACACAAACCACTTGTGGCCTCTTTTTAAGTGCAAAGTAGGAAATTCAATTTCATGATTTAATTAGCGGCTTTTGAAACTAAAGAACACGGAAAGTGGATGGCTGGCCTTTAATGGAATCTATTACATAAAGTAGGTCCAAAGGAAACTTCCTCTGCCTTGCGATCGATATAACATAGTCGGAAATCAAACTGACATGTACATCGACACCTATACGTGAGTGACTGAATGAACGTTGTTCTACGCCGCAGCCAGGAGCATTCTAACAATCTGCAGATAATATATACCCGAGTACAGACTACCTAGTGGTTGACAGCATGAGTGATTGTACGAGTAGACACATTCAGGTCACACATGACAAATTGAATTCATTAAGTCGGCGACGGTGAAGTTGCCTGGTGGTTAAAGGTGTGGATTAAAACTAATTAACACGTATTTTACGAAACTTCGTTGACTTTTCAGAGACACTTAATTCAGCCGATATCAGGAAATATTTGAGAACATTAGTGGTTTAGTTTAACTGAGAAAAGAGACATGAATACGAGTACATCATGCCAACAGAGCGAATATATTCAGATATTTTATCAATCTTGGGACAGCGATCGGGATTATCTCCCTTAGATAGATGGCCTCACTTTACTCTGTGTCACAAAATATTGGGCTGAGAGAAGAACACATGTCGTATTTATGTTTTTCAAAGGTGTAATGAAGAAAGCAGGATTCGTGTTGTCATTTGTCATTTTAAAAATGAATAATAAAACATAAAATATGATGTACTCGTGTAGGTACATTTGTGTCACTGAACTATTGCCTTGGTTAGGACTTCAGAAAATAAAAAACGCGAATGAATATTGTTTATGAAGTCAAGAGTATTCCATATATATGACGGCATTCTGCAAATAATCAAGTCTGGACCAGACAATCCAGTAATTGATATCATGAGCATTGATCCACAAAATTGGGATCGATGACATGCTTCAACCAAGTCAGCGAGCCTGACCACCCGATCCCGTTAGTCGTCTCTCACGACAAGCATAGTCGCCTTTTACGGCAAGCATGGGTTGCCGAAGACCTATTCTATCACGGATCTTCACGGGTCTTATTAAGTTAAGATATTCACTCACACACATTATATGTAATTATTATTTGAATTTATAAAATAAGAATATACCAAAGATTCTCCTATCATTTAACGATCAAAACAAAAAGTAGGCTCCGCCACAGAGTTATCTTTCAAATTATAGATGAATGAATGAATGAATGAATGTTTATAGTTCCTCAAAATAGATACGCAGATTATAATTAATAATATAGTTATTAACGAACACATTTATTAAATATCCATACGGTGGGAACAGTGACCTGCATATAGCCAAGCTGCAAACAGTGAGAAAGATTGATATTAATTATTACTGCCACACGCTGTTCAAGATATGCTTTATGTTGTATACATAGTTACAGAATTCCGATGAATATGGCGTCTTTGTATATATACTACGCAATTTACACTACGAGGTAAGCATGTATACTTGAATAAGTTGCTTATTATCGATACGATTCAGAAACACTGGTTGAGTGTAAAAAGTGACTTAAAAGTAACATAACCAGCATAACTGTCGTGTATGTAATATAGGTCTGGGGACGTTTGAGTAACTCAACAACACTGATATATAACTATACACAACAGTTGAACCGAGTTTACTAGAGCGTCAGAGGGCCGAGCACGAAGCCTTTTTTGACGTGTATGATAAACTCTTGGATCATTGTTTACAAAAATAAGTTCGATATCAATCCATTAAACACAACACTGATATGTCGCAAATCTGTCTCACCTGATTCGTCAGTCACACCCCCGTCGATAATGCATGATTTTGAGAAAACTGTGAAATTGTTTTCGCCTTCGTAAAGTTCTTGACTACAAATAAGTTAATATACAGTTACCTCCCTTGATGCATGTGATGATAAGGCAAGACTCTTTGTTTGACTATAAGAGTCTGTGATTATTCAGGTTGTGGGTTACGCTGTCTTGAGATTCCCGAAGTTGTTTATTATGTGTGTGTTCCTTCCAAACATACGCTCGCTTTCTGACAGAACAATGACTAGTCATAGCGGTATTACCACCACTGAGAGCAAACCCAGCCGCACAATGAGAAATCTATTTAATACCAGTCAGTATTGATCCACACAAAAGCCGTGTTTGTCATTCAGAGTCAGTAGACCGTCCCCTATTCATACATACAGTGATCAGTTTATAGTGTTTGCAAAGTAACAAAACACACACACACACACATATTCATGTCAATTCTGCACAGATGTTGAAAGTATATGTCTCGGAACAGAGCTGTATTTGGCTCAGGCCGGGAAGGCAGCTCATGGTGTATAGATAGGTTTGTATATGCATGGCTGGCAGAAAACCCGGGACTTTCCAGTTGGCATAACTACCTACATCATTCTTTTAAAATACTATTGTTTAACATGTATTCAGCGGGGATTAAGCGCTAAGCGTGTATTGTGAGGGATATTAATAAGAGGGTAGGGGGTATGCGGTGTTTGGTTGGCTGTGGATTACAATGGATGGATGGATGGATGGATGGATGGATGGATAGATAGATAGATAGATAGATAGATAGATAGATAGATAGATAGATAGAAGGTTTTCAGTAACGTCATTACTTATTCAGTAACGTCTTTACCTATAATATATTTTTTGTTCACACGTAGGATAAAAGGAGTTATTGGTCCCCATAAACAATGTCTGTCCATCTGCCTGTTGAGGCTATCTGTACTTTACTGCAGAACCTGTCCTGTCTAGTGAGTGAGTATGGTTTTATGCCGAGCGAACGCCACCGTTCTGCCTAGATGTCTTCTAGGTAGACCCACAATAAACACGGACGCTATCAGCTGAGTGTGGCATTACCATTGTCGAAGCCGACACAACAGACACATGTAGCCATGTTTTCTACCCGCATGCTTGTACTGTCCGGACTGATGCCGGTTTTGTATATAGTACTAGCCCAAATGAGATACACCCGCCGTGTTAACATGAATACCCCACTCAGGCACAGTATATTGTATAGATACAGAAGCGACCAGTCGTTGTTTTCTCCCATTAATACCGAGCCAGACAGGGTTACAACAAGTACCATCTATTGACGTATGTTTTGTTTTTTTCAGTTGTTTAACGCCGCACTCAGCAATATACCAAATATATGACGACGGGCTGTAAATAATCGAGTCTGGACCAGGCAATCCAGTGATTGACGTCATGAGCATTGATTTACGCAATTGGAATACGATGACATGCATCAACCAAGTCAGCAAGCCTGACCACCCGATCCCGTTAGTCACCTCTTACGGTCGCATTTCAGGGCAGGCATGGATCTTCACGTGTCTCGTTTGATATGACGCGGCCAGGGTTCGAACCACGCCCATTATACTGAGAGTTAGAACGGATTCTATAAGAACTCGAAGGTCTACTGAGTGAGTGAGTGAGTGAGCAGGTGAGAAAGAAGATTTTAGATTCTGTTTTCGTCAATACTGTTTTGCTCCATTTTTTGTTTGAAGCTGGCTTTGTTTAATAACTTGTCATATATCTGTCGACGTGTTTTACGAAACGTATGACCAATATCATTTTTAAGTGGCCAGCAATGTTTTCCTTTGATAAAAAGTCGGTTCAGAATATCCCTTTCGATCCAATGCTTGGCACATTGATTGAAAAACGATATCAGCGTCTTGACTTCCTACTGGCTGCCCGTGAAGATCCGGGTAGAGAATAGGTCTTCAGAAACCCATGCTTGCTGTAACAGGTGACTATGCTTGTCGTCGGAGGCGATTAACGGGAGCAGGTGGTTTCGCTGACTTGGTTGATGCATGTCATTGTATCCCAATTGCGTGGATTAATGCTCGTGATTTAAAACACATCTGTGACGTCATTCTATTGTTTGAACGCTCCATTATTTTTCAGGAATGGAGAGTTGTTTGTCAACTGAACATTATCTTCGACCAACATTTGAATTAATTACCACTTGGAATAGACATTTATTGACATGTGAATAATGTCATTTTTTTTCGAAAACATGTGTCGCCAGCTATGTTCGAACCTGCATCGTTTGATATGAGAACGTGTAATTGTCAACCTCCGCTACGGCCGCACATGAATGCATGGTGTGAAATGAACTATTTTGATATTTTCATAATTTTGCATAATGCTTAAAAGCTCAAAATAATATGTTTATAATTTGTATTGGAGCAGGTTACCTACAACTATGTTCATATTTACAGCAATTAGGTAAACCTTTGACGAGAAAAAAACAAATCAGATAATATATATATTATATATATATATTATATATAATATATATATCCTTGTTCAGGGCTCTATATTTCCTATTATTCCCGTCAGCATGTATTAACAATGTGCAAGCCATTGATACAAGTTTAGGATCCAACGAAATTATGAAGAGCCGCTTACCATGCATTGTAAACGTCAGCTCGCGACGGAGCTTAGCGCACGTGCAACAGCGGCAGAGAACGCAATCCTCGTGCATCACGCAAGGGCGACTCACGCAGTAAAAATACAGACAACAAAGAGTTCTGGTTTATTTTCCACAACAGAATATTTTGTCAAAGTGTAAAAGTAGGGATGTGTTTTATGTAGGGAATATCCTCGTAACTCGAGAGTTACTCGGACATTCTCCTCTACATCAGTCACTGCCTGATGCATAGTGAGACCCCGTCAGTTCTGAGCATGTTAATCTGAAAGCCTTCCTTCCGGACCATTACTGTTGAGAAGTCAGCAAAATACATGCACTGGATAGAGTTGAAACAGCGACAGTATATCGGGATATTGTAGAAACAGTGGCAGTATATCGGGATACAGTTGAAACAGCGGCAGTATATCGGGATACAGTTGAAACAGCGGCAGTATATCGGGATACAGTTGAAACAGCGGCAGTATATCGGGATACAGTAGAAACAGAGGCAGTTTATCGGGATACAGTTGAAACAGCGGCAGTATATCGGGATACAGTTGAAACAGCGGCAGTATATCGGGATACAGTAGAAACAGAGGCAGTATATCGGGATACAGTTGAAACAGCGGCAGTATATCGGGATACAGTTGAAACAGCGGCAGTATATCGGGATACAGTAGAAACAGAGGCAGTATATCGGGATACAGTAGAAACAGTGGCAGTATATCGGGATACAGTTGAAACAGCGACAGTATATCGGGATACAGTAGAAAGAGTGGCAGTATATCGGGATACAGTAGAAACAGAGGCAGTATATCGGGATACAGTAGAAACAGGCAGTATATCGGGATACAGTTGAAACAGCGGCAGTATATCGGGATACAATAGAAAGAGTGGCAGTATATCGGAATACAGTAGAAACAGAGGCAGTATATCGGGATACAGTAGAAACAGGCAGTATATCGGGATACAGTTGAAACAGAGGCAGTATATCGGGAAACTGTAGAAACAGTGGCAGTATATCGGGATACAGTTGAAACAGCGGCAGTATATCGGGATAAAGTTGAAACAGTGACAGTATATCAGGATACACTAGAAACAGTGGCAGTATATCGGGATACAGAAGAAATAGCGACAGTATATCGGTATACAGTAGAAACAGTGGCAGTATATCGGGATAAAGTTGAAACAGCGGCAGTATATCGGGACACAGTAGAAGCAGCGGCAGTATATCGGGATACAGTAGAAGCAGCGACAGTCTATCGGGATACAGTAGAATTATGGCCGTATATCGTGATAAAGTAGAATAGTGGCCGAATATCAGGTGATCTAGAAACAGTGGCAGTATATCGGGATAACGTTGAAACAGCGGAGGTATATAAGGATACACTAGGAAAGAGTGGCAGTATATCGGGATACAGTAGAAACAGTGGCAGTATATCGGGATATAGTTGAAACAGCGACAGTCTATCGGGATACAGTAGAAACAGCGGCAGTCTATCGGGATACAGTAGAAACAGTGGCAGTATATCGGGATACAGTTGAAACAGTGGCAGTATATCGGGATACAGTAGAAACAGCGGCAGTATATCGGGATACAGTTGAAACAGCGGCAGTATATCGGGATACAGATGAAACAGCGGCAGTATATTGGGATACAGTAGAAACAGAGGCAGTATATCGGGATACAGTAGAAACAGTGGCAGTATATCGGGATAAAGTTGAAACAGCGGCAGTATATCGGGACACAGTAGAAGCAGCGGTAGTATATCGGGATACAGTAGAATTATGGCCGTATATCGTGATAAAGTAGAATAGTGGCCGAATATCAGGTGATCTAGAAACAGTGGCAGTATATCGGGATAACGTTGAAACAGCGGAGGTATATAAGGATACACTAGAAAAGAGTGGCAGTATATCGGGATACAGTAGAAACAGTGGCAGTATATCGGTATACAGTAGAAACAGCGGCAGTCTATCGGGATAAAGTAGAGTTATGGCCGTATATCGTGATAAAGTAGAATAGTGGCCGAATATCAGGTGATATATAAACAGTGGCATATATCGGATACAGAAGAAACAGCGCTGGTATATCGGGACTGGAATACAGTAGAAAAAGTTGCAGTATAGCGGGATAAATCAGGGTATTGTATAATTGATTGATACTGATGAAAAGAAGGTTGATAATCACCACAAAATGCCGTTCAGGTTTTTTTATATAACCTCTCCCGCTCCTCAATTCTGATACTTGTTATATTCACGATATTACGCACAGACCCACGCTGCCCGGGGCGTCAGGGGGAAGCCTTTATTCAAGGAAGATGGGAAGATATTAATACTGTTTATGAAAGGGGAAATGAGAGTGTGAAAGGTTTCAGTACAAGATATCTAAGTTGTTATGACACAAGTCAGACAAGGACGTTGTAGAACCACTAGATAATGGAGCAAAACGATTGATCAACAGCGAGATTGATACACATCAGTATGTTGCAAAGTCGTCGCACACTGCCTGTCGTCTGAGAAGCCAGATCTGGTCACGTGACTTCCTAAGTTCTCCTACTTCCGGTTCAGACTCGGTCAGAGAAAACGTGCTCAAGCAAACTTGTGACGAGCGGTGAGTAAAACTCTCTTTACACGGTGTGATGTCAATGTGCATTTGTGAAACAGGCAATAAGCGCATGCCTTGATAACCGATAGCAGTTTTAGTCTTCAAACTGGAAGAATATATATAATCAGGACAAGGGAAGAATGACGGTGTTTATCCGGATATGACCTAAACTAATTTCCGATAGAGTAAACATGCTTTCTTTCATTTAATATCAGTCTCAGATGCATATGAAATATTACTTTTCTTATATCTGATATGAAATGCGACATTTTACCATTCAAGAAGCGCCATTAAGTAATACCTTAATAGCCTAATCAAGGCGATGTGTCTGAGTTTACGATGCCTCGCTAATATAGTATTGATTTCAGTGAGGAAAGAAACGTAGCACACACTGGTAGTCCCTCGCCGCCGGTGTTCGCGGGATGTTCTTATAATGGTGGACTGAGACTTCATTGCCTCTGTAGTTTGCCACCAGACAGCCGAATCAATACGTAATAAGGGCTAATGGATGTTTACGCCGTGCCCGGTAATCTGTATAGACAGGTGGGGATCGATCATGGAGTTAAGACAGGACGTAAAGTGTTGTCATGGTGACATGAGAGTATCGATTGTTTGACTCGCGGGTTAGCGTGTCGTGTTGTTGAGGCTGGGATGCGTGCATGTATTTGCACGTGCACTAAATGAGACATGTGAATAACTTCATTTGGATAGTTATTAATTGACGTTCAACACGTGCATTGAAGGAATGGATACACACGCCAACTTTGATACAGAGGATCAACACGGCGCGAAGAAATTTTGTAGCATACCTACCTATTGATGCAAGCACATGTACTGTCAAAAGCACACATGTGTTACCCAGAAGGTAAAACAAATTGTAGTTTGCATGTAGTACCTTAAGAATCAGGAATGAGAATATGGCACGTTAAATATTTGTGTAATATACAAGCGGAAAACAAACATATTATGAAAACGAAACTAGTCATTTGTTTTCACAACAATGACTTCCTGAAACATTTGTTATTGTTTTCAAGGGGTATTAAGTTGACACAAGCTTAGTGGTATACCTGATACTGTTGACATTGATATATCTGTAGTGGTAAAGCTTATATATTTCTTTTGGTAATTATTTTTTTTAAAGTAATAGCTACGTTTTTGGTGTGATAAAAGGCTATGATCAAGAGGCTGAGTGGAGACATGCAGATGTTGTTTAAACTGAATCCCACTATGTTGTGAGTGCAGGTCACACACTGAAGCCAAAGTGAGTGAGTGAGTTGGGTTTAACGCCGCTTTGGACAGTATTCAGTTATATCACGGCGTGTCAGCTTGATGTGGAAACCCACGAGCACGGGTATGGTGCTGACAAACCTGGAAATATAATCGTCGCGAACCGGGATTCGAATCCACAATCATAGGTTTCTGGTGAGCGCAAGGGACCCAACTCTTCACAGCGAATTGCGGCGCCTCACAATCACTAATGCAATTGAGCTAAGCACACGATTAAAATGCTTCCGAGACGGTATCTAAAAAAACCCAGAGAAAATGACGAATTGTGTGTACGATAGAGAGGGGACATCAATATCCTAAGCTGCCCGCATGTTTGGTAAATACAAAGTGTAATTTCCTGACTGTGGGACAAGTACCGTCAAACAATGAGACAAGGGCGTGAAAGACCTAAAATCGACACCTACACAAGATCATCTCACTACATTAATTGCTCTTTCGCAATAGATACAAATCAAGGCCCTGCTCCTGTTTTAATAGAGAATTCCGTACACTAACAGGAAGGGGAATTTCAATATTTCCCCTTTAAAACCGGCACCATGCAGCCCATCTGAAAACAAGTCGTCCTATGAAGGGTGTGACCCTAACATCTTGCCATAGGCGCAAAGATTGGTGTAGGCTGGGCAACACCAGGGACCGGCAGTGCGCCAATGGCGTTACACCATGTTTACAACATTCTGCCTCCGATTCACAAATGGTAGAAAACTTTGTTGCCGACGTAGCGGCGAGCAGTGTGCCAGGACAACAGTTCTTGACCATGATCGATATGATGGCAATTGTGCCATGGCATGGGGCGGTATCACAGATGACAGGCGAACTGATTTGGTTATTGTGAATGGACATTTGACTGGCCAGCGATATGTTGAATTTTGGGGCCTGTCGCTGGAATGATTGGAAGGAATTTTGAACTTGAAATAACAATCCCAGACCTCATCGTTTGTTTTGTTTGTTTGTTTGTTTTTAACGCCGCACTCAGCAATATTCCAGCTATTTGACGGCGGTCTGTAAATAATGGAGGCTGGACCAGACAATCCAGTGACTGACATCATGAGCATCGATCCACGCAATTGGGATCGATGACATTCATCAACCAAGTCAGCGAGCCTGATCCCGTCAGTCGCCTCTCACGACAAACAAAGTCGGCTTTTACCGCAAGCATGGGTTGCTGAAGACCTATTCTACCCCGTATCTTCACGGGTCCCGAAATATATAAGGTAGTCTGAACACACGCAACCGCATTTACTCGATGTGGGACTGTACTTGCGCTTCTACTTAATTAATGAAAAGACGGCAAAGAAATATCGTGATTATTTGCTCATCTATTCCCACTGTACAAACACCTGGTCCATTTTTTTAACGCATCAAATACAATTTGATTGGAGATTGGATTGGAAAAACAGACGAAACATTAATACGTTCAGAAATTTGTAGGGGGTCAGATGCGGTCAATGTAGAGGTTTTACAGCACTGTATGTGGCTCATTTAATGATACATTTGACAGAACTATATGATTACTGAACGAAAAACACCAAATGCATCCCTCCTTTACCAAAACCTGTGTAAGCGCTTGTTCACCAACGCCGTTCACGCGATTAGACCGTTCAACGATGCTCTATTTACGTTGGAAATGAAGTATTGATTCCTCTCTAATATAATATTGTAATTTGTGAAAACTTTCAGATTTTCAGAGAGGATGTGTTGAGTGCCATGGCGGCGCAGACAGGCGGCGTTGACAACTGGCAAGCCCGCTGTGACCTCGCCCAGAGTAACCTCCACATGTTGACCAATGAGATCTCGTGTGACGTCCTGCTGTGGGTGGGTCAGGAGAAGACGGTGTTCCGCGCCCACCAGTACGTGTTGATCAGTCGGAGCTGCGTGTTCAATGCCATGATCTGCGGCAACCTCAGGCAGCAGGAGGACGGCCCCATAAAGATCCCAGACATTGAAGCGGACATCTTCGAGGAGTTCTTGAAGTAAGAATAGTTTGTGTACGTCATATTGTGAACGGCACCGCACTTGAAATATATGCTTACGCGATGCGTTTTAGATACCTATGTTCATGGGTTCGAATCAAAATACGCCAAGATTGTGATTATTTTGTGGTTAAGCAGGGTGATACGAGTTTCTCAGACCTCTCGCACTTAGGACCTTCCACCGACAATAATCACCCCGTGACAAACCCGAATTACAACTCCACCCAAATTAGATTTTATGAATTATAGGAATATCTACAAAATGCATTTAGAAACTGAGATTAGAATTATTCCAGAAATTGGTGTTCACCATTGTTCCCTTGTAGAGAATCTAACTAGAACGTCGCGAGCCAATGGGCTATTACGAGTCATGTCCCTTTTATGTTCCTCCTATTGACCAATCAGATTCCACCTCTCATATCACTACATTTGCTTTAAACAAAACGCCGGCGCCCAGTGAAGACGATCTGATCGATAATCAAGATCTATACTGTAATAACACGGGTCTTACTTCGCGAAGTGTATTAAATAACGCGAGCACCTTGATCAAATACATGAATGAGTGAGTATGGTTTTTACGCCGCTTTTAGCAATATTCCAGCAAAATATCACGCCGGGGGACACCAGAAATGGGCTTCACACATTGTACCCATATCGGGATTTGAACCCGGGTCTTCAGCGTGACGAGCGAATTCCTTAACCACTAGGCTACCCGATCGCCCTTAAATATATGAAAAGATTAAAAAAATATCTGTTGACGCTTATTTGTCGGTACACATGCTTTGCAAATCCTGCAATCGACCAAAATCTTCACGGCAATTTACGAACCGGATATCGATTTCATTACGCGATCTTGATTGGTCTATGCATAGACTCGTTAGTCCAGCCAAATATAACTCTGTAATTACAGTCTAGTTCGGCAAGGGCGGAAAATGGACTTTGATAGTCAGTTAACTCTTTTGCCTCGGGAAGATGCCATTTTGCCGACCAGCTTATGTATGTGAGCTAATCCTTGACAGGCCTTCTGAACCACGAGGCATCACAAGTTAATACTGTCATTCCGGCATTGTGTACGTTTGTCTTACATCAAACGTAGAATTGCACATTCAAATGCAGAGTTCATGGTACAAGTGTGTCCGCTCGTGGAATACTTTCTTGTTTTCCTCGTGCCATTGAACTCTGTCCCAAATTTTGGAGGTAACTAAATTGGATCTGGCGGACAGGCTCTGTGTCGCTGGTTCTCACACAAGTTACCAGTTCCACATTCAGTTATGTACAGGTCACAGTGAGATAACTGGGATATCGCCGTGTGTAGCGTAAAACAACATTCACTTACTCCTGTATTATATCTTCTCATATCTCACATCACTATATTGTGATATTGTGTCCTCTATTCAAATGAATACCTTCACGTTTTTGTGTTGGTCTGTTAAGAGGTTAAATAATATGAATATATCAAGAATATCGAGAAGACTGTATCGAAATCGTAATTCTTAAGCTATTATACCAAGAGCCCTTGAGTGGTATTGTCAGTAGCTGCAGGTACCACGCAACGTGTCATGAAAGTGTATTCCTTTGTATCGGTAGATGACCTCCAGACTACTATTAACTGTAACATTAGCTTCACCCATCAGGTGACTTTTCGATGTATTGTCCACTGCATTAGTCATGTTGATTCAAGACAGTGGACCGCCTCCGTGTTCTAGTGGTAAAGTGTCCGCCCGGAGAGCGGAAGGTCCGGGGTTCGATCCCCGACCGCGTCATACCAAAAGACGTTAAAAAATGGTACTAGTTGTTACCCTGTCTGGTGCTTGGCATTAAGGGGCTAAAACAAGGACTGGTCGACTGGTGAGGTTTTCATGTTAAACTGCGGCATGGTATCTCAGTGAGCTAACACTGTCCGGACTAGTACAAGCAGCCACACGCACACACACACGTGCATGCACGTCGCTATATAAGTCCAATAATCTTGGACGCGACGTTAAACCCCATTATACCTCACCTCAAAACAGTGATTATGATCCTCAGCCTGATGTCATCAATGTTCCCTCTGTTGTATTCGCCAGGTTCATGTACACCAATGACGCCGACATCAACCCAGACAACGTGACGGGCCTGCTGTACAGCTCCAAGAAGTATGCCGTGCAGCTTCTCGAAGATAAATGTCTCAAGTACCTGGAGGACTCGCTCACCTCTGAAAATGTTTGCGCTATCTTGGAACAGGCACACATATACGACGAGGAAGGTCTCTATGAGAAGGCTCTGAAGGCTGCCAAGTGCTCAGGGAATAGGACCCTCAAATCTGCAGGCTTCACGGAGCTGTGCAAGGAATGCTTCAACAAGATCATTCTAGCTGATGACCTTAGCGCTGCAGAGGAGTCTGTGTTCAGTGCTGCCATCTCCTGGGCAAAAGAAGAGTGTAGGCGTCAGGTAAGGTTGATAACTCCCGATTCCATACGCAACATCCTCGGGCAGGCTTTGTATCACATCCGCTTCCCATTGATGGAACCTCGTTTCTTCGTACAGAATGTGCGCCCAGAAAAACTTTTAACAGACCAAGAGTCATTAGAACTGTTTGAATACTACATTTGCCCTGAGAAGGGGATTCAGACATTCATTGTTAAGAGAAGAAAAAGTCAAATTATTGTGTCCAAAGACAGACTAATCCGTGTTCAACGATTCTCTGGAACTGACTTCCCGTGGTCATGGACATGCAGTGGTGGCGGGGATGACTCCATTCGGTTCTCGGTTAGTCATGACGTCATCTTGGTAGGCTTCATGTTATACGGCCCATTTACACAGCAAGCAGAGGAGAACCGAGTGGAATACTCGGTTCAGGCCCGAATATTTGATCAGCGAGACTGTCCGATGGCCCAGTCTCAAGTGGACACGGTGATGGAGGTCAGTTACCATGATAAATACAACGTGGTGATGTTCCAGGAGAGAGTGGACATCCACAGGAACCAGATCTACACGCTAGTGGTCAACATCAAGGGCCGTAATACGCTGAAGGGCATCGGGGGGATGAAGAGGGCTGAGAGGGGAGGCGTGGTGTGGACATTCATGGACTCGGACAAGAGTACAAGGGGAACTAACTCTTCCAAAGGCCAGATACCAGGCCTAGTGTACTGCATGCCCACTGCGGAAACCGAAGACGACGTGTAGAGGTTTGAATGAGTGAGTGAATGTTGCCATACAACGCAGTCAGCAATATTTAGCCTCTACATATTCGAGTCCGGCCCAGAAGACGCATCCTTGATAGCATGATAGTAATATATACACCATTGGGGAACGATGACACACACTCAATGTCATCCGCACATTGTACATTATAATCACCCAGTGATTTCATGTTGCTGTTAGGTTTCCTGGCCGTGGGGACCTGTTGTATCCCCGGACCCCGGGAGGTGATCAGAGTCATTGAAGCGCAACTTTGGTTCCTACATTGTTTTCAGACAAAGTGTTTGATTATTATTGTTTCCATTATATCTGTTTGCAATGAAGGTTGAGTGGTTCATGAAACCACGACCATGGCCCCCTGGAGCTGGAGGTGGAGCTGGAACCTGGCTCCTTTCTGCTGTCCACAACATGGTTCAGATGTGTCACATGTGACATACGACCATGAGCCTCTGGCCCTGGAGCCTGGCTCCTTTCTGCTGTCCACAACATGGTTCAGATGTGTCACATGTGACATACGACCATGAGCCTCTGGCCCTGGAGCCTGGCTCCTTTCTGCTGTCCACAACATGGTTCAGATGTGTCACATGTGACATACGACCATGAGCCTCTGGCGCTGGAGCCTGCCTCCTTTCTGCTGTTTACCACATGATTCAGATGTGTCACATGTGACATACGACCACGACCCTCTGGCGCTGGAGCCTGACTCCTTTCTGCTGTTCACCAAATGGTTCAGATGTGTCACATGTTACATACGACCATGAGCCTCTGGCGCTGGAGCCTGGCTCCTTTCTGCTGTCCACAACATGGTTCAAATGTGTCACAGGAAACAGTTGATTTGCGGAAACTAATAGTCATAGAAAAGCAATTCTTTCCCATTGCCAGTCATTGTCAGTAGGCATTTAAAGTAATTATGGGTATAATTATGAGCATTTATATTTGCAGATTTGCTGTTACTACAGTATTCAATGTATGTGTGGTAATACATTTTGGTCATAAACACGACAGAAATCAGCAATGGGAGTGTATTTAAAGTTTTATTGACCGCAGATAACTTTCCATTTGTCGCTTTTCTATAGCCACAATGAGCGATGTGACGTTATTATTGTGAAGGGCCATGTGGAACTAAACATTGCAAGGCTTGCTTAATTTTCTTTAGGGGTGCATCTCATTGGTCTACGATGCTGCGGTGCTTCACAATTTCGTCTGTTTTATTTGCGGGTAAAGTATGATGATGTAAATAAAATCAGTGTTTGAGCATATACAGTTACTGTACCAAACTTTGTTTGTTGATAGTATCGGTGTTTGCTTAATTTAGATCAACAACTTCAAAACATCGGCCTCAACCCATGCCTCTTCACTCCATATGTTGGCTCACACCCAAGAGTAGAATGGAGAGAAACATACTGTCTTTACAATGTAGATGTTTGAAACCTCACGCTGCGCGTTCAGTTTAGCGTGGTTAAATCTCAGGGCTCGACACTAGCCCTGGTCCGCTGGTCCGAGTCTAGTATATTTTTTCAAAGACCCCCGTGTTATTTTGGGGACAAACAGAGTAATTTAAGCTTGTACGACTTTTAATTGATCAGCAATTGATCAAGTCTAAACTCTAAGCACCATTGTGTCAAGTAGAGACAGGACCAGTAGACTTCTTGGATGGTCCTTTGGGCCACTGACAATTTTGGTTAATGTCAAGCTCTGAACCTACGGCTCTACATTGAAAACACAGTAACTATGTTTATCTCCTTATTAGGTATTGGTTTCCTGTTGGTGAGGTTAGCTGTCAGATTGGAGATAGATCGTGTTTACAGAGAAGACAAAGAATGGTGACCGCATACAGCGAAACTTGTATCTGGTGAAGTTCTGTTAAATCTTGAAACGTGCCAGCACTGTCAGTGTATCTAATTAATTCCAGGTAACGCAACACAGCTCGCCATCAGACGAGCAGGAAATGCTTTGACTCAAACTTGCTACGACTACACTTCTGACAGAAATAGTCTCTCGTCAACATGTGGGAGCATGGTTGCCCATTGGTGTATGGCGGCAAGAGGAGTTGCTTTTCTAAGGGGCAAGGATCCGTTGATCATGGTTTTAAGTCCCGGATTCGCACTGATTATGATCCTTGGACAACATCAAAGTAATGTACGTCGGTTTACATAAAGTGGTAAGGAACGGGCAGTTGAACTTGACCCTTTTTATAAAATGGTAGGAAGTGATCATTGACCCTTTTGTAAGGGCGGGAATGGAGCTGGGACTTGTCCTAAGCGTCTATGTCCTGTGTCTTTCCTTCCATAAACCATTTCTGGTGAAATCCATTTCTGAGGTCACCCACGGCGATGTTGCTGGCATATTGCTAAAAGCGGCGTAAAACCATATTCACTCACTCACTCACCCATCGACTCGCCGTGAGGAAGTTACTGTCGTCAACCTACGTGAACGTTGACCAAATGACCACGTTGTTCGATTGATATGTGGTGTATGTACAGTAACTCCCGCCATTGTTCAAGAATATCTTCTTTCTTTTACCAGCGTGTTGTCTACTTGCTATTGTTACGGATAACAAATGTGCCATTACAGAAACTTACATCATTACAAGTTACACAAGTGTACGTCTCGTTGTGTACTTTGAATCCTTTAATAGGAATATTCACTGAGATTAATGTATGAAGTCCGTTTGATTATAGGCTTATGACTTTCAAAGGCAGAGAACTATGAGGCTATGAGTCTTGTTGGTGTTCCCCCACTAGGATGTTGTTTCATATATTAAATCATATAATTTTCACCGCTATTTTTTTGCCTTTTACGCCCAATGAATTCTGGGTCGGCGGGTAATCGAGACTGGTTATTGTCTGGCGTCCACGTTGTATATTAGTATTGTATAATGAATGAACATTGGAATTAAAATGGTATTCAACATTCAAATCATTACGAAAATCGTACAGACCCTCTTCTACCAAGATTCAAACGAAACTTCAGTTATACCTCCAAAGAAAGTTAAATCCCCTTCTCTCAGAGTGTGGGTGGGATTCTATTAACCATTGTATGCCTCCATTGACCTCCATGACAGTAGATGGTGTGAATGCATTGGTGTGTGCAAGGCGGCCATTGCCACTTATCGTTCTTCTGTTTTTCAGTAAAACAAATCACCTGGAAGGGTTGGACTTAATTAACTTCGAGGTGGGACTGCTAGACCTGTATGTCTGATACATATGTCACCATGATGTACGTGCAAACTGTTTATAGTGACGTTAAAACCAAGTTGGATTCCTTCAGGGGGTCGCAGGTCATGTTTCATGTTACTTTGTCACGCTGTTATCCGATTGTTATCTTGTTCAATTCATGTTATAAGATTGTTATCTGTCTTGTCTGTCTCATGTCAAACAATGGGAGCGAAATGATCCTACCATTGTAAGGAGCCAACCGGGGAATATAACCCCAACATGTTCAGCGAGCAATGTTTCATCACAATGTTTGTTAAAAGCTGAGATTATTCGATTTTTTCAAGTATTTTCTGGAACAAATTATGTTTTTCATAAGGTTTTCCAGCCACCCGTCAAAAGTGGTCGGCCTGTAAGTGTGACCTGTTGTGTGAGAGAACGGGTGACGTCACAGTTCTTTGTCCAGCCAGGAATAGAGTTCACACTTTGTGAGTGAGTGAGTTGGGTTTAACGCCGCTTTTAACAGTATTCCAGTTATATCACGGCGTCCAGATTAATGTGGGGGGAAAGCCCGAAGTGATACAGGTCTCAGACGTTTTACCACATCGGTGAAACCCACGAGCACAAGTATGGTCCTAGCAAACCTAGAAACATAAACATAGGTCCCTGGCGTGCCCAAGGGACGCAACTCTGCACGGCGAATCGCTGCGCTTTAAACGACTGGGCCACCCGTGTCCCCCCCCTCACACTCTGTACCCACATGGGGAGGATGTTCTCATTTTGCCGACATCCAAACTGCCTGCACTGAATGACCCTCCTGATGAAGGAGTAAGTATACACCCCGAAACGTTGTGTTCCTCAAAATAAAAAAGTTGACATCCATAAATGTTTTTTCCTTAAGTTATGGTCTGCTGATTCGTTAGACGTATGAATAGTTGAATTAGTCCCTATGGTGAGAATATGTTATAACAACAGTGTCTTCTTCCCAAGGTGGTTACATGTGGGTTATTCAAGGCGGTATAAATAACTATGGAGTGGAGCATACACAGAACTGAAGTAGTGTCAGGTGGTAGTCACATGGGAACACATCTGGCGAATAAGGGCTTGTTAACCCCACCGCCAGGTGTTGCCCAGGACAACCTCCTTGGTTGGTAGTAGATGCACTAATTATCTTATCAGTGAGGTTCAACTCTTGTTTCATTACGTTGTCACATTGAAACCTTATTAGCAAAGTCGTGAACTCGATATATTCATGATCTCATTACAATCAGAACGTTCTTGCTCCCGTTCCCTTCTGAGTCAGAGCGTCGCCTACCAGACCGAGATAGTGATAGTCGGGGATGTATTTTTACTCATGCAACCTCGAAAAGGTTAACACAGGATAGTTTAGAGCTCTGCGGTTATTTCATCAAACTCATCGTCTGTCTTCAGTTGGATAACCGTTTGACACGGGAGAGACTTGCCATAGCCCGTGTGACGTATTGCCATACAATATCGGCCATCTGCTACACATTCTAGAAATTTATTTAGTTCAGTTTTCAAATTATGAATCGATATTTATCAAAGGGCTGTCATTCCAGACTACGCTTTGTAAAATATCGATTCAAACTTTGAATAAGATTAGAAACTAGAGGCGTCACGTCATTTCATTGGTCGTTCTGACGTAACCTGTGATAGGATATCCTCAGATCTTTGTGTGTCACCAATATTTGATTTCAATTAGAATGATATTGCTATCACTGCGATGTTCCTGCTTATGATGTCATCATAAGTCCCCGCATCAACATGAAGTCGGGTGTGCTTGTACATCGGATAAGACAATGGGCGTTGCTTATTCCCAGCATGACAATACTATGACGAATATACCTCACTTTGACAAAGTATCCAATATTTTCCATTTTTAGATGAGGATTAGCATGACGAAACATTCCTATGTTCTTTTGATATTCATATGGCTTGTACAAAACACACGGTCATTTAAGCTATGTTCAACGTAGTCACCGCTGCCCTTTTTTAAGCTCTACTGTTTCGAGATAGGCATTGTAGGGGAGCTATATACAACTAATTAACTATAAGTCACAATGTTCTATATCGTTCCGTGTGTTATTCATAAGCATTTTACCTGACGTGTTAGATGTCTTTGTTATCCAGTTGACGTGTCATGTTATCCATTTGTTTATCGAAGACGTATATTCTTTTGATAAGCCACATAAATAATTATTTATATATATATTTATCATGTGATTCCAAAAACCAGTTCTATTTTAGTAAAGATTCTAAACGTATGTTATTGTGTGTGTCTTTGTTACTATGTTGTTTGTGCCAGTAGACAATGCCAAGCGTAGTTGCATCTGAGTTACATCCCTTGTCGGGATCCTATTCTCGTTGGCTCGAATCCAAGATTCTCCCTGATTGTGATCCTTGGTTTGGCAGCATCACACCATGCTCTGGAGTGTCAAGGTGACGAACATCTGGTACCTGCATCGTTTTCTCTAAACATTACTCTGACACTCCTTCATATAACTTACAGTGTTCAAAGCGGCGCTGGGGCCGCCTCCGTGGTCTAATGGAAAGAGCGTCTGCCCTGAGAGCCGCGTCATACCAAAAGACTTTAAAAGATGGTACTTGTCCTTACCCAGCCTGGCGCTCGGCATTAAGGAGCTAAACCAAAGACTGGTCGGCTCGGAGTCAGTATATTGTGTCTGAGTGGGGTATTCATGTTAAAAAATGCGGCATGGTATCTCAGTGGGCTAGCACTGTAAAATGCCATTACTCCGGACTAATACAAGCAGATATACACACACACACAAACGCATGCACGCACGCGCACACACAAACGTGTATGCACGTCGCAATGTAAGTGCAATAATCTTGAACGCGGCGTTAAACCCCCATTTCACCTCACCTAAAAGCAGCGTTATCTCAACCCACTCGCTCGCTCGCTCATACATTCACGGAGGCCTTATCCATGGAAATTATTTGAATCTAAACCAAAACGGATCAATTCATGACTTGAATACGAATGACCGACATTCCTTTTTAATGCATCGTGTATGATCCGAGCTGGAACTCCCCCCAAGCATCCTATGCAAAGAACGAGTTGTTTTTTGACGATAATCTATCTCATACGCAACATGGCCCTAGGTTTCGATCTGACATCTAATGTTCTTAGCCCTATGTTATAGCTGTGTACATGTAGCTGTGTCTGGTGTTTACAATAACATGAAGCGCCACACAAATATCCCTATGATACATCACAGGCCCACGGCGCTTGGTGCTTTTGGGTGTACATGTGTTTGGCATATACCTAATGTCAAGTGGGTGAATCTATGCCTCGGGACCTTAAGCCGGATCAGCACTCAGCTCAAGGTGAAACAAGTTATACAATCTACAAATATTTCTTTACACGGATGTCTCAGTTTTCCAGGCACCAGAGTTTTCTAGAGGTCCAGAGAATCCGCTGGTCAAGGGTTCGAATCCCAAATTCAGTACATACCTGGGCTGATGTGGTCGCTACATCACAATATACTTAATGTCTACACTGATCATTCACTCACTCACTCACTCACTCACTCACACACTCATACACACTCACTCACTCACTCACTCACTCACTCCTCTTACCTCAAGTGACTGAACTATTATTATTTGAATGTGAAATGTATAAGAAATCCGAGAAGCGAAACCCCGAACAAGAAATTGGGTTAATGTCATAGTGCAAATGCATCGTCTATACTAATCAGACTACTGTGTAATCGTGCATCGAAGCTAGGGCATCACGAACAGGCAGCACCTGACTTCACGAGCAGACGCATCATTGGGCTGTTATCTATTTAGACGTGTAATTGGAATACGCCACAGCTGTTTACTGGACAGTATGCACGAGATGACACCAGGTTTGGAAACCGTTTACGTGTTATGAAGGTTTGATAAGGAAGGCATAGGGAAGATACAGGAGATATACATGATGGTAGGGTAGTTTAAGGACAATCCATGGGATACAGTAGATATACATGACGGTAGGGTAGTTTAAGGACAATCCATGGGATACAGTAGATATACATGACGGTAGGGTAGGTTAAGGACAATCCATGGGATACAGTAGATATACACGATGGTAGGGTAGTTTAAGGACAATTCATGTGATACAGTAGATATACATGATGGTAGGGTAGTTTAAGGACAATCCATGGGATACAGTAGATATACATGACGGTAGGGTAGTTTAAGGACAATTCATGTGATACAGTAGATATACATGATGGTAGGGTAGTTTAAGGACAATCCATGTGATACAGTAGATATACATGACGGTAGGGTAGTTTAAGGACCATTCATGTGATACAGTAGATATACATGATGGTAGGGTAGTTTAAGGACAATCCATGGGATACAGTAGATATACATGACGGTAGGGTAGTTTAAGGACAATCCATGGGATACAGTAGATATACATGACGGTAGGGTAGTTTAAGGACAATCCATGGGATACAGTAGATATACATGACGGTAGGGTAGTTTAAGGACAACTCATGTGATACAGTAGACACAGATGATGGTAGGGTAGTTTAAGGACAACTCATGTGATACAGTAGACATACATGACGGTAGGGTAGTTTAAGGACAATTCATGTGATACAGTAGATATACATGACGGTAGGGTAGTTTAAGGACAACTCATGTGATACAGTAGACACAGATGACGGTAGGGTAGTTTAAGTGCAACTCGTGTGATACTGTAGATATACATGATGGTAGGGTAGTTTAAGGACAACTCATGTAATACAGTAGATATACATGACGGTAGGGTAGTTTAAGGACAACTCATGTGATACAGTAGATAAACATGATGGTAGGGTAGTTTAAGGACAACTCAGGTGATACAGTAGATATACATGATGGTAGGATAGTTTGCGGACAACTCACGTGATACAGTAGATATACATGATGGTAGGATATGTTGCGTACAAAACGTGACAGTAGATATACATGATGGTAGGATAGTTTGCGGACAACTCACGTGATACAGTAGATATACATGATGGTAGGGTAGGTTGCGTACAACTCACGTGACACAGTAGATATACATGATGGTAGGATAGTTTGTGGCCAACACACGTGATACAGTAGACATACATGATGGTGGGGTTGTTTGCGGACAACTCACGTGACACAGTAGATATACATGATGGTAGGATAGTTTAAGGACAACTCACGTGACACAGTAGATATACATGATGGTGGGGTTGTTTGCGGACAACTCATTTGATACAGTAGATGAACGTTATAGTAGGGTAGTTTAAGGACAACTCATGTGACACAGTAGATATACATGATGGTAGGGTAGTTTAAGGACAACTCATGTGATACAGTAGATATACATGATGGCAGGGTAGTTTAAGGGCAACTCATGTGATACAGCAGATATACATGATGGTAGGATAGTTTGTGGACAACTCACGTGACACAGTAGATATACATGATGGTGGGGTAGTTTGCGGACAACTCACGTGATACAGTAGATATACATGATGGTGGGGTAGTTTGCGGACAACTCACGTGACACAGTAGATATACATGATGGTAGGATATGTTGCGGACAACTCACGTGACACAGCAGATATACATGATGGTAGGATATGTTGCGTACAACTCACGTGACACAGTAGATAAACATGATGGTGGGGTAGTTTGCGGACAACTCACGTGACACAGTAGATATACATGATGGTAGGATATGTTGCGTACAACTCACGTGACACAGTAGATAAACATGATGGTAGGATAGTTTGTGGCCAACATACGTGATACTGTAGATATACATGATGGTGGGGTTGTTTGTGGACAACTCATGTGACACAGTAGATATACATGACGGTGGGGTTGTTTGCGGACAACTCATGTGACACAGTAGATATACATGATGGTGGGGTAGTTTGCGGACAACTCACGTGACACAGTAGATATACATGATGGTAGGATAGTTTGTGGCCAACATACGTGATACTGTAGATATACATGATGGTGGGGTTGTTTGCGGACAACTCATGTGACACAGTAGATATACATGACGGTGGGGTTGTTTGCGGACAACTCATGTGACACAGTAGATATACATGATGGTGGGGTAGTTTGCGGACAACTCACGTGACACAGTAGATATACATGATTGTAGGATATGTTGCGTACAACTCACGTGACACATTAGATATACATGATGGTAGGATAGTTTGTAGCCAACATACGTGATACTGTAGATATACATGATGATGGGGTTGTTTGCGGACATCTCACGTGACACAGTAGATATACATGATGGTAGGGGTAGGATAGTTTGTGGCCAACACACGTGATACAGTAGATATACATGATGGTAGGATAGTTTGCGGACAACTCATGTGACACAGTAGATATACATGATGGTAGGATAGTTTGTGGACAACTCACGTGACACAGTAGATATACATGATGGTAGGATAGTTTGTGGACAACTCACGTGACACAGTAGATATACATGATGGTAGGATAGTTTGCGGACAACTCATGTGATACAGTAGATATACATGATGGTGGGATAGTTTGCGGACAACTCACGTGATACAGTAGATATACATCATGGTGGGATGGTTTAAGGACAACTCATGTCGTACAGTAGATATAGACGATGGTAGGGTAGTTTGTGGACATCTCACGTGATACAGTAGATATACATGATGGTAGGGTAGTTTGTGGACATCTCATGTCATACAGTAGATATACATGGTGGTGGGATAGTTTGCGGACAACTCACGTGATACAGTAGATATACATGATGGTAGGGTAGTTTGTGGACATCTCTCGTGATACAGTAGATATACATGAAGGTGGGGTAGTTTAAGGACAATTCATGGGATACAGCAGATATACATGACGGTAGGGTAGTTTGCGGACAACTCACGTGATACAGTAGATATACCTGATGGTGGGGTAGTTTAAGGACAACTCACGTGACACAGTAGATATAGATGATGGTAGGGCAGTTTGAGGTCAATTCATGTGAAGTCCTGAAGACGTTAGCAATGGTAAGCACGTTACACCGCTAACTAAGACACGGTGAGCTACATGAAGTGAAATGTACACATCAGTTCAAGTTTTTTTATTGGACTAATGTCAGAGACAAATCCTTTCTGAAATAATTTCTCATACAGCTTGACAGTTCTTCCTTTTTCTCGACATATAAATCAGGATTTAAACCAAGCATGAGCCGCCTACCCCGGTTTAATAAATCATTCTTGACTTGAAAACAACCACAAATCGTAGGATATCATAAATAGCAGTGTGTGTCGTCGTAGTTCGTGGTCCCCCGACGATGCTGCCGCTTGCTCAGGGCTTTGTCGTGACGTTCCGGTCGTAACGGTGCAATTACGATGATGGTTGACACAACGATCACCTCTTTTTTTCTGAAAAGGCTTCTGATCGCTGTACTGATTGCTGATTGTTTTCCAATCTCCCGACATTTGAAGCTGCACTCAAATACATTTCACGGCAATGTGGGTTTTTGTTGCTAATTTCAATTTGTCATAATAAGATTCATATCGGGATTTTATGACGCATCAATTCTTTAAGTGGCCAACGAAACATATCCATCTCGTCCGTCTTCCCAGTAACATTTACACCCATTTGACGAGCTCACCGGGTGTGGAACTGTGTCAATTTTCTATTTCAATGATGCATGTAAATAGTAAAGCTGCATGTTAATAGTGGCGTCATAGCTGTATATGATCAGTGGTGTTATTGCTGAAAATGAATAGTGGTGTTATTGCTGCATATGAAAAGTGGCGTCATAGCTGTATATAATTAGTGGTGTTATTGCCGCATTTAAATAGTGGTGTTATAGCTGTATATGATTAGAGGCGTCAAAGCTGTATAAAATTAGTGGTGTTTTTGCTGCATATGAATAGTGGTGTTATTGCTGCATTTGAATAGTGGCGTCATAGCTGTATATAATTAGTGGTGTTATTGCTGCATTTGAATAGTGGTGTTATAGCTGTATATGATTAGTGGCGTCATAGCTGTATATAATAAGTGGTGTTATTGCTGCATATGAATAGTGGTGTTATTGCTGCATATAATTAGCGGTTTGGCTGCTTTTGACTAGTGGCGTCATAGCTGTATATGAATAGTGGTGTTATAGCTGCATATAAATAGTGGTGTTATAGCTGCATATAGATAGTGGTGTTATAGCTGCATATAAATAGTGGTGTTATTGCTGCATATAAATAGTGGTGTTATAGCTGCATATAAATAGTGGTGTTATAGCTGCATATAAATAGTGGTGTTATAGCTGCATATAAATAGTGGTGTTATTGCTGCATATAAATAGTGGTGTTATAGCTGCATATAAATAGCGGTGTTATAGCTGCATATAAATAGCGGTGTTATAGCTGCATATAAATAGTGGTGTTATTGCTGCATATAAATAGTGGTGTTATAGCTGCATATAAATAGTGGTGTTATAGCTGCATATAAATAGTGGTGTTATAGCTGCATATAAATAGTGGTGTTATTGCTGCATATGAATAGTGGTGTTATAGCTGCATATAATTAGCGGTGTTATAGTAGTTTATAACTAGTGGTGTTATTGCTGCATATGCATAATGGTGCTTTTGCTGCATATAAATAGTGCTGTTATAGCTGCATATAAATAGTGCTGTTATAGCTGCATATAAATAGTGCTGTTATAGCTGCATATAAAAAGTGGTGTTATAGCTGCATATAAATAGTGGTGTTATTGCTGCATTTGAATAGTGGCGTCATAGCTGTATTTAAGTAGTGGTTTTATTGCTGCATATAAATAGTGTTGCTATAGCTGCATATAAACAGTTGTATTATAAATCATTTAGAATGTGGCCAAATGTAACACGTGTTATATTTGGGATAACACCTTCTTAGTAAAGTACAGATTCTCGTACTTTTTGGCTTGGGTTTTGGGGTTTGACCACTTTCTAAATGGCATTGTTTGTTCAAAGCTTTCGGCCATTGGACCCATGCCAATTTACACTTGTCAGACGGGTACATAAAGTACGTGATCTAAACTACCAGTTGTCGGACTTTCATTTTGTGGAAACCTCGGTGGCCGAGTGGGCTAGAACGCTGACTTTGTGTGCTGGCGAATAGGTGCCTCACTCTGGCAGTGTGGGTTCGAATCCCGGACGGGACTCAATCCCAAGAAGTACGAAAATCAATTCCTTACTAAGAAAGTGTTATCCCAAATATAACATTTGTTACAGTGGTGTTATATATGCATATGAATAGAGGTGTTATAGCTGCATATAAACAATGGTGTTATAGCTGCATATCAATAGTGAAGTCATAGCTGCATATAAATAGTGGTGTAATAGCTGCATATAAACACTGGTGTTATAACCACATATTAATATTTTTTCCAGCATATGCAGAAGTTGCACCTCCACTGAGTCTACAGTGCCAAAGTGTCCACAGTGTCCCCGCCGTCCATCGGTAAATACCATCAGTGAATACACAACGTAATCCCACCCCCGGAGGCAGTGAAACAGATAGGCCTACGATTGATTCTGAGTGTGTATACGTGACCAGTCAGTCTAAACACACTGGGGAATGCCCACTGACTGTTAGAGAAATGTGACTGCTCTCATGTTTCGCCAGTGTGATGCTCTGGGACACCTGTGATCGGTGGCTCTCATACCCATGGGCTCAGCCTGCAAACACCGTGATTAATGGAAGAATTCAATTTGTACAGAATCACTGGTTATGTCAAGGAATCATCCGGCGTTGAATGTTGGAGAATGTGATAGTCACAGATTGGGCAATTACAGTCTGTTGACAATCCTGGAACACTATGTACTCATAGTGCTACGACGCGGGTTACAACAGGGTGCGGTGTACACTGTGTCAGTGTGAGCAACGTGGTGTACTGTGTGTCAGTGTGAGGAAAGTGGTGTACTGTGTGTCAGTGTGAGCAACGTGGTGTACTGTGTGTCAGTGTGAGGAACGTGGTGTACTGTGTGTCAGTGTGAGGAAAGTGGTGTACTGTGTGTCAGTGTGAGGAACGTGGTGTACTGTGTGTCAGTGTGAGGAACGTGATGTACTGTGTGTCAGTGTGAGGAACGTGGTGTACTGTGTGTCAGTGTGAGGAACGTGGTGTACTGTGTGTCAGTATGAGGAACGTGGTGTCCTGTGTGTCAGTATGAGGAACGTGGTGTACTGTGTGTCAGTGTGAGGAACGGGGTGTACTGTGTGTCAGTGTGAGGAACGTGGTGTACTGTGTGTCAGTATAAGGAATGTGGTGTACTGTGTGTCAGTGTGAGCAGCGTGGTGTACTGTGTGTCAGTGTGAGGAAAGGGGTGTACTGTGTGTCAGTGTGAGGAACGTGGTGTACTGTGTGTCAGTGTGAGGAACGTGGTGTACTGTGTGTCAGTGTGAGGAACGTGATGTACTGTGTGTCAGTGTGAGGAACGTGGTGTACTGTGTGTCAGTGTGAGGAACGTGGTGTACTGTTTGTCAGTATGAGGAACGGGGTGAACTGTGTGTCAGTGTGAGGAACGTGGTGTACTGTGTGTCAGTGTGAGGAAAGGGGTGTACTGTGTGTCAGTATGAGGAACGTGGTGTACCGTCTGTCAGTGTGAGGAACGTGGTGTACTGTGTGTCAGTATGAGGAACGTGATGTACTGTGTGTCAGTGTGAGGAACGTGGTGTACTGTGTGTCAGTGTGAGGAACGGGGTGTACTGTTTGTCAGTGTGAGGAACGGGGTGAACTGTGTGTCAGTGTGAGCAACGTGGTGTACTGTGTGTCAGTGTGAGGAACGTGGTGTACTGTGTGTCAGTGTGAGGAACGTGGTGTACTGTGTGTCAGTGTGAGGAACGTGGTGTACTGTGTGTCAGTATGAGGAACGTGATGTACTGTGTTTCAGTGTGAGGAACGTGGTGTACTGTGTGTCAGTGTGAGGAACGTGGTGTACTGTGTGTCAGTGTGAGGAACGTTGTGTACTGTGTGTCAGTGTGAGGAACGTGGTGTACTGTGTGTCAGTATGAGGAACGTGGTGTACTGTGTGTCAGTATGAGGAACGTGATGTACTGTGTGTCAGTGTGAGAAACGTGGTGTACTGTGTGTCAGTGTGAGGAACGTGGTGTACTGTGGGTCAGTGTGAGGAACGGGGTGTACTGTGTTTCAGTGTTAAGAACGTGGTGTACTGTGTGTCAGTGTGAGGAACGTGATGTACTGTGTGTCAGTGTTAGGAACGTGGTGTACTGTGTGTCAGTATGAGGAACGTGGTGTACTGTGTGTCAGTTTGAGGAACGTGGCGTACTGTGTGTCAGTGTGAGGAACGTGGTGTACTGTGTGTCAGTGTTAGGAACGTGGTGTACTGTGTGTCAGTATAAGGAACGTGATGTACTGTGTGTCAGTGTGCGCAACGTGTTGTACTGTGTGTCAGTGTGAGGAACGTGGTGTACTGTGTGTCAGTGTGAGGAACGTGGTGTACTGTGTGTCAGTGTATGAAACATGGTGTACTGTGTGTCAGTATGAGGAACGTGGTGTACTGTGTTTCCGTGTTAAGGACATGGTGTACTGTGTGTCAGTGAGAGGGAGACACTTTTCCAATATTTGACAATATACACTTTCAGAGAAGACGAAGGTAGTTTTGTGCGGGTTTTTTGTTAATTGTGGTCCATTATTTAATTATCTTATTGTGAAAAGAGGACCAGCAACTCCCCATCAGTACACTTGTATACAATTTCGTATGTATTGATATGCTATTTATAATTGGCGCCATATCTCCACTTTTCCAGCAGGAACTACATGGACGGTCGGGTAGCCTAGTGGTTAAAGCGTTCGATCCTCACGCCAGAGACCCGGGTTCGAATCCAGACATGGGTACAATGTGTGAAGCCCATTTCTGGTGTCCCCCGACTTAGTACTTGGATTTTGATTTCGACAATAACACTTTGCAAATGTTTATCATGACAGTTATTAGCGTGGTGTCGACATTCTACGCCCTTGGTCGACTAAATCTGCCCCTAGCGTGTGTTACTGGTCATTAAATGAGACGTAGATGTTATTGACTATACACATTAATCACTGTCCGACCTCCCCTGGGTGTGCTGCACCAGTCCAGCTTGACCTCATGGATCATTGACCATGTGGTTATGATGGCCATAACGCGATCAGATCAGTGTAAAACAACAATTAATGCTACGTTGAGTTATTATGTTACAACATTGTGCAGCTGTCAGATAGCAGAGAGTCCCCGGAGAGGTGATCTGATGCCAGTAAGATGACGCGGAGGAAGGGGACACATTGTGGGACGTTTTCTGTGAAAATTGAAGCAAATAGGAATATGTTCCTGTCAATGTGAGGAACGTGGTGTACTGTGTGTTAGAATGAGGAACGTGGTGTAATGTGTGTCAGTGTGTGCAACGTGGTGTACTGTGTGTCAGTGTGAGCAACGTGATGTACTGTGTGTCTGTCAGAGGAACGTGGTGGGTGTTTAGGGTGTAGGAGTGCCGGGATAGTCTCGAGTTGGGTGTTAGGGGTTTGGCGATGTCGGGGAAGGGGTGGTTGTGTGGGTGTCGGTTGTTGAAGTGTGTGTGTGTGTGGTTGTAAGGGGTTTAGCGGGTTAGTCGGGATGTGGGTGTTTTTGATTGGTGTAGGGGTGCGTGTAGGAGGGGCATGCGTGTGTGTGTTGTCTGTGTGTGTGCGTGCGTGTGTCTATATGTCTCTGTTTGTGTCTGTGTCTGTGTCTCTATGTGCGTGTGTGTAATATATGTGTGATTGTAAAGAGATTCTTGTTTTCTTCCACGTGAAACTGATGCGTGTTTGTTTGTGTGAATATATGTGTTTCTGTGTGTGGAACATATGTGTGTGTTTGTGAAAGGATTAATGGCTGTTTGTATGATACAAATATATGTGTGTGAGGGCTAAATATATGTATGAGAAACAGATATGTGTGTAGAAATATAGGAATGGCGTTTGAAAGAAGTAGAGTTTGAGCGTTAAACATTTTTGTGTGATTGTGTGACACAAAATGTCAATTTGTAGAGGTTAAGCACAAACATGATAAACAGTTATGTGTGAAACGTCTACGTGTCTGTGTGGTAATTTCGGTGTGAAAACACTTTACTGTGTGAATGTGTATCTATCTGTTTGGGTAACACCTTATGACATATTGGCATTAATGTTCGCAGTGAGTGAAAAATTCTAATGGGTCCTGTCACTGGTATCCAAGTGTTGTTCCATCAACATCGGAAACGTCGGAATATGGGGTGATGGGGGGGGGGGGGGGGGGGGGGGGGGGGGGCACGCTGCCAGGCACTCATGATCGTGGGTTCGAATCCCGGTTCCCCCGATTATGTTTTTAGGTTTGTCACCTGTGCTCGTGGGTTTCCGCAAAGTGGTAAACGTCGGAGACCTGCATCACTTTGGGCTTTCGTTCAACATTTAGCTGACACGCCGTGATATATGTCGAATTCTGTTAAAAGCGGTGTTCAACCCAACTCACTTGCTCACTCACTGATCACTGATACTTGACTGACTTTCTGTTGGCATAGCTTGGAGTGTTGGAGGAAGAGTGTTGCCCGGGTCTCCACGAGGGGACATGCAATAGAGTGATAGGGGCCTATGCTTGCCCTGGTCTCCACGAGGGGACATGCAAGGGTGTGATAGGGGCCTATTCGTGCCCGGGTCTCCACGAGGGGACATGCAATAGAGTGGTAGGGGCCTATGCTTGCCCGGGTCTCCACGAGGGGACATGCAATAGAGTGATAGGGGCCTATGCTTGTCCGGGTCTCCACGAGGGGACATGCAATAGAGTGATAGGGGCCTATGCTTGCCCGGGTTTCCACGATGGGACATGCAATAGAGTGATAGGGGTCTATGCTTGCCCGGGTTTCCACGAAGGGACATGCAATAGAGTGATAGGGGCCTATTCTTGCCCGGGTTTCCACGAGGGGACATGCAATAGAGTGATAGGGGCCTATTCTTGCCCGGGTCTCCACGAGGGGACATGCAATAGAGTGATAGGGGCCTATGCTTGCCCGGGTTTCCACGAGGGGACATGCAATAGAGTGATAGGGGCCTGTGCTTGCCCGGGTTTCCACGAGGGGACATGCAATAGAGTGATAGGGGCCTATTCTTGCCCGGGTTTCCACGAGGGGACATGCAATAGAGTGATAGGGGCCTATTCTTGCCCGGGTCTCCACGAGGGGACATGCAATAGAGTGATAGGGGCCTATGCTTGCCCGGGTTTCCACGAGGGGACATGCAATAGAGTGATAGGGGCCTATTCTTGCCCGGGTTTCCACGAGGGGACATGCAATTGAGTGATAGGGGCCTATTCTTGCCCGGGTTTCCACGAGGGGACATGCAATAGAGTGATAGGGGCCTAATGTTTCCTCCCGGGTTTCCACGAGGGGACATGCAATAGAGTGATAGGGGCCTATGCTTGCCCGGGTTTCCACGAGGGGACATGCAATAGAGTGATAGGGGCCTATTCTTGCCCGGGTTTCCACGAGGGGACATGCAATTGAGTGATAGGGGCCTATTCTTGCCGGGGTTTCCACGAGGGGACATGCAATAGAGTGATAGGGGCCTAATGTTTCCTCCCGGGTTTCCACGAGGGGACATGCAATAGAGTGATAGGGGCCTATGCTTGCCCGGGTTTCCACGAGGGTACATGCAACAGAGTGCTAGGGGCCTATGCTTGCCCGGGTTTCCACGAGGGGACATGCAATAGAGTGATAGGGGTCTATTCTTGCCCTGGTTTCCACGAGGGGACATGCAATAGAGTGATAGGGGCCTATTCTTGCCCGGGTTTCCACGAGGGGACATGCAATAGAGTGATAGGGGCCTATTCTTGCCCGGGTTTCCACGAGGGGACATGCAATAGAGTGATAGGGGCCTATTCTTGCCCGGGTTTCCACGAGGGGACATGCAATAGAGTGATAGGGGCCTATTCTTGCCCGGGTCTCCACGAGAGGACATGCAATAGAGTGATAGGGGCCTATTGTTTCCTCCCGGGTCGCCACGAGGGGACATGCAATAGTGTTCCACGGGCCCAGGTCTCCACGGGGCTTCTGCCGTAGACACCATTCGTGCAGTTTTGATTTACAACAACCGTATTCTTTACTGTTGTATGACATAATATTTCAACATCCTTTACTACATCACAGAAATGTTCATTACATTATCTCTGTATTCAGCGGAAAGGTCACAGAAAATACTGGGAATTGCTACATTGAAAGATACTGGAATTACCCGCACGTAATACTGTGAAGAGCATGGATATGCCCACACCTGCAGTTCAATAGACACAAGTGCTGCGAGAGGACTGTCCAACACCAAGTACACGTCGTGACATTGAGGGGTCGTGTATCAAACTGATTGCTTTAATAGGCTGGAAGGTGTCCCAAGTGACCAGAAGCTAATAGGATTATCAGACGTATCCCCACGTGATCACGAAATCGTTTTCAGTTTTCGTTATAATGATTAGCCATGCGACACCAGCCGAGCTGCCAATGATGGCGGGACTCAATCAGATTGTCCCCTGTCGGCGGATAATTGCTGTTGTATTGCCCCAACAGCCAAAGTCCAGACACGAGAACTGACCTCTTTGTTGCTGGACGTTGTGTGTGACACGCAGAGGTTTGCCAGAGTCAATTCGGCTCCCAGGTCGGGTGTCACACCCAATAGGCTACAGTGATGTCCCAAGTTAATGTTATTGGATTTAATTTCTATTCCCTTGTGCGAACGTTTTAAAATCCAAATATTCTAAGTTTCCGTATTGTACAAATTTAACATTTAAGAATACCTTTTAGATCATTCTGACAGTACTGATGTTGGGCTTTTGATTTCACTTCTTTTATTATTTTAGTGCGACATTTCGAAACAGATACGTTTTCTTTTTTTAGTTTTGTTTGTTTGTTGTTTAATGCCGCACTCAGCAATATTCCAGCTATATTACGACGGCCTGTAAATAATCTAGTCTGGACCAGACAATCCAGTGTTGATATCATGAGCATCGATCCACGCAATTCGGATACGATGGCATGCATCAAACCAAGTCAGCGAGCCTGACCACCCTATCCCGTTAGTCGCCTCTTACAACAAGCATAATCGCCTCTTACGACAAGCGTGGGTTGCTGAAGACCTATTCTTTATTCGGATTATCTACAGAAACGTGTCATGATCAAGCAGGTGACTGGCTTCATTAATTCTACAGCTTCTAAATTTCACGCAGTTTTTCTGTCCATACCAATAAGAGTGCATGTGCTTCGTCTCCCAAATATATTAAAGCATTAAATTGGACATATTGGAAAACAGCCACTCTTGCAAAAATTGAATTTGTTATTTCCACAACCATCATTCAGCGACTTTTCAGCAAGACCATTGTGATACCGGACTTAAATTTGATGGGACGAGCAAGTCATTCAGTAAATAGAAAACGTCAACGACCGAGAATAACCAGTCTTGTTTACCTGTCGAAGAGGATTCAATTGGGCATAAATGGCAAAATAGCAGAGGAAAATATATGAATTGGTCCCTGGAACGCAGTGACCACACAAGCTGTTCGCGAAATGCCTGTGACGACCTGTGGAAGAATAGATCCCCAGTGTCCCATGCTTGTTGTAAGAGCCAGCTGAAGAGGAACCATTGGTCAGTCGTGGTGACCGACGTGGTGTCATCATGTCCAGGTGCTTTCAGTCACTCGTTGGCTTGTCTGGACTCCATACAGGATGTCATTATATAAAGCTTGATGGTGCTGACCGGCATAAAACAACATTTACTCGCTCACGAACTCAAAAAAACAAAGATGATGTCGGAACTTTGAAAGGTCTTGCCATCATACATTATCGATATTATCGATTGATTAACTCTTTCATTCATTGTTTTTTTTCTTCAAAATTCACCACGTTTGAGGAGTAACCATCCAAACACTATGACACTATGAAAACACTATTGCTATAGCACGGCAATATAGTTTGAAGTATTGCAAAGGCACACTTACCAAGTCATAGTTTCTGCTATCGCACTCACACAATCAGCCAACACAACTACTCACCCAATCACTCACTCACCCTGTCAACCTTCCACCCATTTTCACTCATCCCATCACCCAATCATCCATTTCTCATTTACCCAATCACCAACCAACCCATTCTCCAAACATCCAATCACCCACTAACCCATTCTCTAAACATCCAATCACTCACCAATCCTTTCATCAATCATCCAATCATCCAATCATCCACCAACCCATTCTCTAAACATCCAATCACCCACCAACCCATTCTCCAAACATCCAATCACCCACCAACCCTTTCATCAATCATCCAATCATCCAATCACCCACCAACCCATTCTCTAAACATCCAATCACCCACCAACCCATTCTCCAAACATCCAATCACCCACCAACCCTTTCATCAATCATCCAATCATCCAATCACCCACCACCCCATTCTCCGAACATCCAATCACCCACCAATCCTTTCTCAAATCATCCAATCACCCACCAAACCATTATCCAAACATCCAATCGCCAACCAACCCTTAGTCGAAACATCAAATCATCAAATCACCCACCAACCAATTCTCCATACATTTGACCATTGTTCGCATTGTTGCACTTTGGGTAATTATTTTGACTTTTACCAAAGGGCGACAATACCACAAAGCGACATTTTGACCATTTGTCACATTGTCGCGTTGACGCTTTGTCGCTCCCCCTAAAATGTGTGCAAAAATGGTCTTAAATTGCGCGACCATGCCCAAATTAATGTCTTGTTTTCGCCTTTTTCTATAAGTGTTGCGCGTGTGTGAGGGGTCAGTGAATTAATCTACATCACCTAGGACTACCAGAAAACTATGTTCGTGGGTTCGAATCCCAGCACCAACCACATGCATCACTTAGGGTTTTTCGCATTGATCAAGCTGACAGGCGTTAATCAATACTCACTCACTCATGACATTCCGAGGAAACGATGGGTAGAGAGCTTATTAAATTAAGAACATGTTTCACAATAATGTTTTTCCGATGTCTACACACTTCATATGTCAAACTTCAGATAACCGATGGCCTCTTAAACCACAGACAGACATAACTCCTTCTGGACGGGCGTATTTATGCGCATATGTAATTGTTGTAAGATTATGTTTGGTTCAAATTTTGAGCAGTAACTAATAATAGTGCGACAATGTGATCATGCGATGGAATGTCGCATTGATGCGGTTTGTTAAAATATTGGAAGCATGCAGTTATTGATATAAGCGTGATAATGCGACAACGCAAAATTTGGATGAAATGTCGCGTTGTCGCGCTTTCACAAAACGAAGCAAGTTTTCGCATGTGCTCTATACTATTGAATGAATGATTTGATTTGATTAGCTGAAATTGCTATTTTTGAAATATATCAGTGTTTTTGTGTATTCCGTAATATTTTCATAAGTATATGTAGTAATGATCTTAACTGTCACTTGATCGGCTGAATTTGAAATGACTCTAAATCTTACAAACTGTAAAGATATTTGGGTTTAAGATTTTAATATATCTGTGCAAATAAGACCATTTGAATACTTGCATGTTATTATCATGATCTCTGTATGCGTGTCTGTGTGCCTGTGTGTCTGTGTGTGTATGTATGTGTGTGTGTTTGTGTGTCTGGGTGTGTATGTCTGTGTCTGTATGTGTCTCTGTGTGTGATGATCTCTGTGTGACCCCCTCAAACATTGATGAGAACGTAATACCTCGTGAGCCATCATTACCGTCAAGTGCTGCCTGTCCAAGTACTCTTGCCCATGGACTAAACGAGAGTTGGGCCTGTGGTACATGTGCAGACGGTTGCAGCGTCTGTGGTTCATGACGACCTCGTTGTCGTAGCTGTATGACACGGGGACGGCTGAACCAGGGTCGGTCACGTTACCTACCATGAAGTCTGGAGTGACTGACTGAGTGTCGTTATACGCCGCTTTTAGAACTATTCCAGCAATATCACGTTCAATGACACTAGAAATGGGCTTCATACATTGTACCCATATAGGGAAGCGAACCCGGATCTTCGGAGTGAGGAGCGTACGCTTTAACCACTAGGTTATACCACCGCCCCTCCAAAGACTAGAGAAGTTGCCACGCTTCACATATCGCATACATGTTTATTCCTTTCATTAGTTTAAATACTCGGGATTATATTGATTGAAGTTCCCATATCCTGACGCGCATGCTGATTGGTTTGCGCCGTTTTGAAGCATGGCGGCCTTCGGGAGGGGGACGAGCCTTCTGGTCGGTAAACGAACAGATACGAGTGGTGACGAATGTGAAGTTTGAAAAGAGGCATAACCATTTCTGCGCATGCGTAGATTAATTCACTTACTGCACATGCGCACCATAAACGGAAAAGGGCGACAACGCGACATTGCGACATCATCAATATGTCGAATTGTTTACGTTTTAACACCTTTTTTACACACTTTATATGGGGTGAAAACGCAACTCATTTTGACCTTTAAAAATGTCGTATTGTCGTCCTTTGGTAAAAGTTAAACATATTATTCAAAGCGCGACAAAGCGATTATGCGACTAATGGTAAAAATGTCGCGTTGTCGCATTGTCGCGCTTTGGAACATTTTGACACATTTTGATAGTTTCTGTAAGGGTGGGAACGCGACAATCTCCCTTGTGGGATTCCATAGATAACTGCTCATTTGACATTGATTGAAACTAAAACATACGCGTTTTGAAAAAATATCTTTTTAATAAATGACATTTATATAAGTTGACAAAAGTTACAATCATAGATGTATACAATTCATGACATAAATGAAAACTTCGGATACGAGATCAGATCTGATTGAGTATTATTATTTATCATAAAAGAAATTCACAAATATTTAACTAACACCATAGCAAATTTAGTCTTATTGGCTGGACATGTTTGATCCAATGCTACTATTTCCCTAATACCTAAGCGAATACACAAAACACACCAGTACTGTCGCACATTAACAAAAAATACAAGCATTGTTGAGACTTATTATCAATTATGGCCAGGACCATTCAGCTATGTCTTTATAAATTAAGAAATATCGAATCGCCAAAACATTTCCATTGAGCGCGAAAACACATACATTATTTACAAAAGCATATAATATACATGTACACCATTGAGTAAAACGTAAAATATACCGTCCATCGAAACAGTAAAGTCAACTTAGAAGGTGTAGAGATAAAATCAGTGATAGTTACCGACACAATATGATTGACTTTTATATGCTCATGATTTAGGATATTTTCAACAACTCTGTGTTCCCAATTTGACGTGTTCTCGTGATACGTCACCGTTCGATATCAATCGTCGACATCAGTCGAGGGGCTCTTCACGACATCAGCAACTTTCGTTGGCACCATTTACTCTGACTTTAAGACCTTCGTTGCCCTTAGACAAACGGGGCAAGTCTTACGCCGAACTTTGACCTCTCTGTTTCTATTGCTCCAGATACGAACATTGTCCTCTAAGGTATATCAGTTGTTAGAGCTAAAGATATAAACAGTGACTTCACTTTCAAATGACATCCCTCGGGTAAATAGAATCAGTAGGTTTCAATCAGTCAATCACCAATTACGTCAAAATTGTCATCTAAATATAGGGATCTCAGTTTCAGTATTGGATAAAGCTTGACATACAGTCTTCGCAGCATTCGGGGGATCCAGATCTGCTGCAACAGAGGCAAGCGGGGTTCATCCTCTTCTCTGGTTCTGACATCAGACTTGCGGCGTCACTTCTCTTCCCCGTCCGCTTGTTTGAACTCCTACATACGTCACAGCAGTAGGAGTTGGTGAAGCGGCTGACTAAACAGCAGTTGCATCCGATGAAGCGCCTGTCACGTGACATAGGTTCACTTCCGGTGAATTCATTTGCAGACGTGTCAGACGATCTCTTTGAGTGAAATGGAATAACGGCGTACCTTGTGTTCCAGCATCGAAGACACGACATGTAGTTGTATGTGCTCGCGCATCTCAGGCAATCGGAGCTGATTTCCCTCTTGGCGTAGTGTCTGTAGCCGAAGTCTTCATCGGGGAAGATGCTGGCTGTTACCGTAGCCAAGCAGACAGCAGCTACAAGCAGGCTGTTGACTACGAGTGTGTTCCAGGATACCATGTTTAATCTGTGAACCAAAGAAAAAAAAGGGAAAAATACAAATTTAAATCTATCGAATCACTCAAAACGGCTGGACCACCTCTGAGGTCTGGGAATAGATACACGGCATCCTCTACCAGTAAGAGCCGACTAACATAAGGATTGAATGGTCAAAATTAGTGACCTGGCTGATTGCTGCGTATTCTAGCCAAAATTAAAGATTTAGGTATGATAAATCAGAGATATTGCTAAGGTATTTTGTAAACCAATATTCATCACTCAAAAACGCCCGAACCCCGCCTCGCCGAATCGCCTTTTTTGAAAGTAGTGAAAAAAGACTTCACGATTTCCAAATACTATTTTGCCAAAACTATGTGTTTTCAGAAATAAATGGTAATTAAATTACTTTTTGTGGACAATTCTCTTGCATAAGGACGATGTTCTCAGCATCAGCTCACAACACTAACTTATCAGTGCCAGATCCTCTTTCCACAAAGCGATGTCAGCCTAAGTCTGCGTTACGGTATGGGAGTTACGACCGTCGTAGCGCTCAGATCGCTTTGTGGAAAGGGGCCCAGCAGCCACTCGACTGAACCGAACAATACATCATTTACTTGGCAACAACACAATGGTGATTTCAGCTCTGTCCTGTAAGGATGCCTACTATTATAATTGAACATCTGTCAGACTCGATACAGATACGTTTTCTTTTTTCTTCTCTTTTTGTTTGTTGTTTAACGCCGCACTCAACAATATTAAAGCTATATGACTGTGGTCTGTAAATAATCGAGTCTGGACCAAACAATCCAGTGATTAATACCATGAGCATCGATCCACGCAATTGGGATACCATGACATGCATGAACCAAGTCAGCGAGCCTGACCACCCGATCCCGTTAGTCGTCTCTTACGACAAGCAAAGTCACCGATTAAATTACAAGTTGTACAGAAGGAAATTTCGACATCAAGACGTAAACTCTCAATAGTTCCGACATGAGTAAAACAAACCGTTATTCCACAGCCTCACTCATTCAAAAACGACTCCCAAATACAGTTCACATCCAAGCATCATGAGGAGACAGTTTAGACGTGCTACGTATTTATTGGCATTCTGGAGAGATCAAAGGGCATTACACCTCGTCTGCCTATGAAGATCTAAGGCTTCATTACCAGTGTTATATTTGTTATCCTCAATGTACATCTGGCTTCATTACCTGTGCTTTTTGTTTTCCTGACTGTACATTTGGCTTCATTACCTGTGCTATTTGTTATCCTTACTGTACATCTGGCTTCATTACCTGTGCTATTAGTTATCCTTACTGTACATCTGGCTTCATTACCTGTGCTATTTGTTATCCTCAATGTACATCTGGCTTCATTACCTGTGTGTTCTATCTGTTATCCTTACTGTACACCTGGCTTCATTACCTGGGTGTGTTAAGTTATTCTTACTGTACATCTAGCTTCATCCAATTAACCGTGTGCTACTTGTTATCTTTTAACAATTGTTGTTGATGTTAATCAGCTGCTTATCACAGTATATCATGCTTATATACCTCCCTTCACTTGGTGGGGCGGTGGGGTAGCCTAGTGGTTAAAGCGTTCACTCTTCACACTGAAGACGCGGTTTCGATTCCCCACATGGACACAATGTGTGAAGCCCATTTCTGGTGTCCCCCACTGTGATATTGCTGGAATATTGCTAAAAGCGGCGTAAAAACATACCTTAACATAGCTTAATACCGGTGTAAGAGTCAACATCGAAACATCGCTATATGCATTAAACCAGTTGTTATCCATAAATGTGTACGTTTTCTCAGGGGCTGTGGGATCAACGTGTCATTTCTCAGCTTGGGACATGGGTTTATCGGCACCGTGCTCGTTGGTTTCAACAATGTGGTACACGACAACGCCACTTTGCTTACCAACGCATCTGGATGTAACTGAAATACTGTTCCCCTCCCAGCAAACTCTTCTGTTTTGTGTCTCGTGTCTTTGCTTGTACCTTTGTCACAACTGTGACCCTAAAGCGTTTTGTTTTTGTTGTTTGGTGTTGCTAATTTAAGTTTTATTTCCAATATATAGCAATAGATGATTACTTTACCTACACAGGATCGCGCGTACAATGGACGTATCACATGGTCCCAAAGACTGCATTTCAACGTGGACACAAGGCAGTGGTGTCTAGCTCTTCTTTGAAAGCATCGAGGGTTTCGTTGAGGATTGTTGCAGAATAATCTGTAACTTGTGAACATTTGTTTTTATGCACGACCCATAATACTTTAGCCTGTTGCATCAAAGTGTCAGTATTCATGATCAAATGTTTAAGATTTGCATATAGATAAGACCTCACGCACAGAGGTCTCTAAGTCAGACATTTCTTGTGAACGTTTGAAACAGATTAATCGAATTCCAAACTCTGAATACAAAATACGTCTTCAGCACGTTAAGACACATCAGGCGTCTGTCTAAGGAGAGTTGTGGTGTGTCGACTTATATTCACACTTCATTTGTAACTTGTTCTTGGCTCTGATCGCACCAAACGAAAACGAGATTTCATGAATCAGAACGAGGGCTCGAGAGCGAGAAAATGCATAAGCTCCGGACATGACTGTGACAGATGGATCCTGGGGAAATTGCGTGTTGACGACCAGTCGACGTGACTTCCATTTACACCCAGGCTTGGATGGAAGTGTCTTTGTTACTTGCTGAGAGTGGCCTGTTTAGTATTCTACCTTCAACACATGCCTCAAACAATGCGAACACGGAGAAAGTCCCTTTCAAGTGAGTGAGCGAGTTTGGTTTGACCCCTTTGAATAGTATTACGGTTATATCACGGCGTGATTTGGAATGAAAGCCAAAAGTGATGCGGGTCCTAGTCGTTTATCACTTTGGTGAAATGTATAGGGTCAACGCCAGAGAACAACCAGTCTCTATCACCGACAGATCCATGTGGCGTAATAGTAACAAGAGCGGTGAATCCATACGAATGGATCACTGAGAACCAGTGATGGCACCAGGTGTTCGCGACAAGGGTAAGCACTCCCTGCCCTACCTGTAGCACCCGCCACTCATATAAGTTGCATACAAACCCACGTCATACCGCCATACATACTGCTTCTTCTTCTTCTTGTGTCCACTGCTCGGAGTAAATATATGCGTCTGGGTATGGTATCCATGTTAAACTGCAGCTTTGTAAACCGACATAAGTCCGGAGAAGCACAAGTAGCCACACCCACGCTGAGAGAAATAATCTTGAACATGACGCTATGCCCTATTTCACCTCCCCTCAGATTGGTGTCAGAGTACGTTCAAGAAAACCCTATTTCGAACCTGCACGATCTTTTGTGAGCCTCACATATGGCTGTTGTCGGCAGGTCCGAGATGAAAGTGTGTGGAATTAGCAATTAAAACTTACCAACGTCAAGACAGATCAAAGCAACCCTGCGGTGTTGTAAACACAGGAAACCTGAAGTAAGTTTTTCGCAAACAAAACTGTGGAAGAAAGTAATTGTGCATTGATCAGGGTAATGGCTCTGTTTGTAAAAAATATGTAGGTGATTGATTTTAGTTAATGTTGGAGATTGACCTGCAGAATAACAAACATCACAAACTCAAGTCGAAAGAACACGTGCTAAATTCCCAGGATCACATGTCACGTGCATCACGCATGGTTCGCCTTCATAGCCTTTCCCTAGCTATGGTTAATTGTTTAAAAGTTTAAGGTTACATGAAATTGAATCATCTTTTATTTTCATTTTTGCCATTCAGATACTTATGTACATTTCCCCAGTTGGCGAAAAAGCAGTGGTGAAAAACCTCTTCCCGAGAATTGATTCTCATGCAAGGTATGTGTCTAGAGAAGGTGCTGAATACTCTTCGTTCAGGTCTCTTGAAATGTATTACAGACACATTAGTCATGAGACATTATTCAAGAAGACAAAAGTTTATTGGGATACGATGACACGCATCAACCAAGTCAACGAGCCTGACCACTCGGACCCCTTAGTCGCCTCTTACAACAAGCATGGGTTCCCGAAGACCAATTCCAACCCGGATCTTCAAGGGGGAGACAAGTATGGGTTGCTGAAGACCCATTCTAACCCGGTCCGAACGGTTGAGTTGTTTCAAAGGTTAAGTTGAAGCATTATTGATTCCTAAGAATGTGACAGACCGGTATATGTAATATAAGAGATAACCTGTCCTTGTTTAAATATTTGAAATAAGAATATCGACGACGTTGATATGACTACTGGAACCGTTTACATATTGGGAAACCGGGGCGCGACCCACGCTCTTTGAAAGACGAGCGCCATGGAATCTATAATTCGCTCTTTAGCCTTCATCAGTATTGCCTAATCCAGTCAGTGTTTGTCAGGGGAGCGCCGAGTGATGCTCTGTCACGACCTCAAGACTCTTCCAACCACGCTTAGCATTCCGATAGCATTGAATTAATAGCTTCAAGCCGATTAGCAAACACTGGCCCTCTAATTGGTTAAAGCAGGCCAGCTACGATTAATCCTTGGTGGTATTCCTATACTGTCGTTCACGGACATCGATAACGTCATCACAAAGAGCCTATATCATGATATTGCATTATTTTTGTGCATTTTAAAGGTCTCCAAGGGTGTCCAACGTAGAATAATCTAACAAGTGAAACTAAATCTATACATTGCATATCTCCTGCAAGAATAAGAGTATATACAAAATGGCATGCATTCCTAGATCTACAGAAATTTCTGCCAATTGCTTCGACGATTTATCAAAGCAATGATACCAACAGAACTAAAGCAGTACTGCCAAATGCCGTGAATACATCTTGCATTCTAAACACCAGGGACAATGAAACAGTTCTGCATAATTACAGAAAAAGAATAACTCAGTATTCAATACTGCCACTGTTTGTATCGTGTCGGATGATATACTCAGGCAGTGGTCACTCGCATATTAGCATATTATCATACAGATTAACATACATAAATGCATCAAAGAGGGTTTGGATGATCCTCGCACAGTCAGGCTGGTCAGATTCATCGGCAACCCAGTGTCCTTGCCCCCTCTACACGCAGCCCAGACAGCGAATGGGACTTTTCCCAGAAAAACTTCTTTGATAGGCATTTAGAAGTTGGAGTACTAAGTAAGGATAAGAATTTATGGATGAACAACTTCTTTATTACAATTAAGAGCGAAGTTTCGGTGTAGGTTCTAACACCGTTATCAAGCATACCGAAACGTCGCTCTTAATTGTAATAAAGAAGTTGTTCATCCATATATTCTTATCCTTACTTTCTCCCAGAAAGCGCTGCCTTGTCGAACCTTCCGGGAACTTTTCGGAGAATGTGAAGACTCCCCAAAACTGCGGCCTTCTGCATTACCCAGATTGTAACATGCTTCACAAGAGGATCATCAGACGAATACATGAGTGCAAAAGTGCACAATAAAATTCTGTCATGAAGTGTCTCCACGTTAATCAAATCAATATTAATTCGTAAATATGAGTGATTGCAGGAAGAACTTTGATGATGGTGACTTTTTTGCCCTAAGTCTTTTTATGGGCATCCTTGAGATCATCATCATCATCATCATCATCATCATCATCATCATCATCATCATCATTGTTATCATGGTCGTCATCATCCATAGTCTCGGTTCATTATGCATACTACTGCTGACTGACTTCGTCAAGTCCAACTTTGTTTCAATTTATGACTACATACTGCTGATGGTGTATAGGTTTATACGAGCACTGTATTGCTTGATGAATGTGTCATGTATTCAATTCCGTCTGTGTGACTGGACGCCGGGTAACGAGATTAGACTGCAGATTGTTCTTATTTCCCACGGGTTGAATGAGGACCATTGGATGATATAACCGCATTACCATGGCCAGAGCCTGGCTGTTACGCCATATATTGCTTGTTAGCTCCGCTTCTTGATACGCCATTAACGGATACAGGATGGGATGTTATACACGTTCGCACTATTCTGAGCTTGAAAATGCCATTGCGAAATCAGTGTTCACGTTTTGATAGGAAATACCTTATACACTTACTTTGAAGAATGACATGTATACCTTCACACTGAAATATGTTCGTTGTCTTCATCGTCTCATGTTAATCAGTTGCTTTTTTTACTCTGATATTAAATGAAATAGAATGGTGACATTAACATGTCTGAGTCTTGTACACCTTTCTGTATGATGCCAATACGCCAACCCATCTATGCACTGTTTTTACGTATAACATGACTGCGTCTAGATAAAAGCTATAAACCCCTTTCTATATTCGTAAAAAGTGAACTTGAACTATCCAATCTGTTCATATGACAAGCTCTACTCCCAAGAACGCAACTATCCAATCTGTTCATATGACAGGCTCAACTCTGAAGAACATAACTATCCAATCTGTTCATATGACAAGTTCTTCTCTCAAGAACATAACTATCCAATCTGTTCATATGACAAGCTCTACTCCCAAGAACGCAACTATCCAATCTGTTCATATGACAGGCCCTACACTCAAAAACATAACTATCCAATCTGTTCATATGACAAGCTCTACTCCCAAGAACGCAACTATCCAATCTGTTCATATGACAAGCTGTACCCCCAAGGACGCAACTATCCAATCTGTTCATATGACACGCTCTACTCTCAAGAACGCAACTATCCAATCTGTTCATATGACAAGCTCTACTCTCAAGAACGCAACTATCCAATCTCTTAATATGACAAGCTCTACTCTCAAGAACGCAACTATCCAATCTGTTCATATGACAAGCTCTTCTCTGAAGAACACAACTTTCCATCTTATCACATAACCTATACTTTTATGAAACACACCGCTAGCCAGACAAACTCGATGAAGAAATGAGCTGTCCAGTCTCCCCATATATTTTCATGTAACAAAGTCGATGAAGAAATGAACTTTCCAATCTTCCGATATATTTCATATCACAAACTCGATGAAGAAATGAGCTAACCAGCCTTCCCATATTTTTCATATCACAAACTCGATGAAGAACAAATTGAACTACTTAGTCTTCCCACACATTCTCCAGTAACAAACTCGATGAAGAACAGGACCACCTGGTATTCCCATATCTTTCTACATAACAAACTCGAAGAACAGAACTAGCCAATCTTCCCCAAAACAAACTTCTGGAGAGTTTTGATGTTAGTCCCTGTCAATTTCCTTTTGGTTTTCGAAACAAATCATGCAACACGGGTGCCGGGTAATGTAGGTTCCTAGCACTCGTAAGCGTGCGTCGTAAGACTTATTTAGCTCGGATGGTTAGACTTGATGACCTGGTTTAGTATGTGCCCTCGTACCCGGATGATATGGGAGGTTGGCCATGGTATCAATCACTTGTTTGACTGGCCCAGAGTCATTTCACAGGCCGCCAAAATATAGGTGGGATATTGCCGGGAACAATGTAACACAACAAACAAACAACAGACAAACCAAACAACAAATTACGCTCATTGTAATCGTACGCTAAGTAACAGTCAGTAGGAATACAATTCCCTATTTGAACTTAATGATATGTAAGTCAGGTCCAACACAGTAACACTGTTCCACTTCATGGTGTGTAATTTTCATCTCTTCTGTCGTTCAACTTGACACTACCCGCTTGTTCACTGCCTTACCTCTAGCAATACCGGAATCCTAGACAGTTGTGTGTAATCTGTTCATTATCGGTGTTCTGTATTCGATAACTGAATTAATAACTCGATCAGAGTCATGTAAATTCTATTTAAGATTATAACCTACAAATCAGCGTGAAATCATATAGAATACGTCATGTTGTTCATCTTAATACGTATACATGAACCAGATCACACGGATGAGAGTGAGTTAAGGTTTATAGTCAGTCACATCCGCAGTATTTCAGCCATATCCTGAACACGGAGGAGATTTCATGTGCACAAATTATAAACATCTTCTGACCAAAACACATTGCTTCATGTTGAATATATGAACATATTCAAACATTCCAAGGCACACGTCATGTTTTGTAAGAGATAATGCTCTTCATTACACGTCGTGGGAAGTGGGACGGGTGCGCGCAATGATTTGGGATGCAGATGACTCTGTTTTGTCATACCCACGGGTTACTTCGTCATTGGTATATGCATTGTTTTAGAAAACAGACAGTATTGTCTATGCCTTAACTATAATTAAACGCGTGTAATCATGTTTTAAGTTCTATGTTTTCAGGTTACACTCACTTAACTTGTAAAATATAAAATTAAAATATATTTTAAAACTTTCCGACTCCAGGATTTAAATACATCTTATTTCGAAAAATATGTAAAATATATATGTCATTATACTCCATATTCATTACACTATATCCAGCAAATCAGCCAGCATAGCTATGATCCATAATAGAAATATATCTATACACACCTACATACCTACACCTACACCCACATCACACACCACACCCATCGCAGCATGCCCCCACAGGGCAGCAATGACACCGTTACATGGCAACTGTCACCTACCTGAGAGTCTACCTGTGCAGTCCGAGTGTCCAGCTGACCGATGAAGCTTGCCCCGGACTTTATACCCCACAAAGTTCCCCTCTACGCAGTGAGCTCGTGCATTACTCGCGCCTAATCAATTCCCCAATACATTCATATTGATTAACCAGTGCAGCATTGAAGATGCTCTCATTCCATTGTTAGGGGTATTTGGCGAGCGTTGCGTTCATTATGGTATGACATAACACCAAGGAATTGGTCCCATGTGGTCAGTTGTAGTGGTCAGTAACCACAGGTCATCATATTGGTCAATTGTACCATGATTAGTATACAACTTGGTGTTACATTCTTAAATGTGCACAACCTATCCCCCTCCTGTTTAAAAATGAACGAACTCCGTTAAATAATATATATATTACTTTTAATGTGTCTCAGAGGAAATTTCCTAATTTTCGTCAACAGTGGTATAAACACGCCCTCGCGATGGAATGAATTATTGGGCAGGGTGACCAATGGCGAGGAGAGGCCCGTGGGCGCGTGCAGCCCCAATCACAACGCGCGTGTGATGGAAGGGGCGGCCGGCAAGTTCCGCTATATCGTCTACAAACATAGCAGGTTGTAATTGCTCTTTTGACACATTTAGGATACTTAGGATGTCTGGTAGCGGATGTGGTCACACAAACAACCTTCCTTCATTGATCAATACCCAGCGTAACGTATGAAGTCGCCCACGCCGGGACGTCTTGCCACACACACGTCATCGTTGTTTATTGAGACCATATGCGTCTGTCATTATGAAGGGCATTGCGACTTCCAGGGCAAACAGAAGAACCTTCACCTCACACAGCGTCATGAAAAATTAAATGACATGTTAAAATTATTGTTTTTCGATATGGTGGCTAGGACCCAAAGGACAACATAGAAACAGAACAGTAGACACACTTCGATAGAAGCAGAAAGAAGAATTGTTTGGAAAAGTTAATTTGGACCTGTGGATCAATTTTGAGAAATGTTCTTCGAAAATACCGACAGTAATGAATACCGATTCTGTTGTGATCATAGAGTATTGTGAGCAAAGTTATAATATATAGTACAATATTGGCGATTATAATTCATATGTAGGATCCACGCATTAGCTGTGGTCCAATACTGAGTGCGGCGTTAAATAGAAAACAAACAAACATAAATCTTTGACCCTCACGTGAAGCTGATAAACAAATGTATCGACTTGATACTGATGACTTGCTCCATCGCCGAGCCAACCATCAAGACAGATAGTTCTAATAAATCTGCTTGTATGACAACATACATGTTTATCATCCAAAACTGGCTCCCACAGGAGATATCGCTTGGATGAGATCAAGCGATATCTACACTGTAGATATCGCTGCAATGAAATTACATCACAATGCTTTGCAGACCATTGTGACGTCACTGGTTACCATGACGTCACAATCAAATGACATCACTAATGGATCTGCTACTGAAGCCGTTTTCAGTACTTTTTACACTGAAGACACTGCTAATTACTGTCTACAAATTGAAAAAGTTGAAAGAATGATGTTGGATGATAAATAAAATCTCACCCTCGTGTCTTTTGATATCAAATATATCAGCACTCGTTGATAAAAGTGGCAAAAATCCTCGGCAAACCTCGGAATTTTTCCCCTTTTATCAACTCGTGTTGATATATTTGATATCAAAAGACACTCGGGTGAGATTCTCTATATCTACGTAAAGTGTGTCTGAACTATGATTTTATATCACTAGATTACGGCG